>NC_056751.1:692712472-692829972 GCF_019279795.1 Protopterus annectens
GACACTCTAGCTGAAAATCAAACAGGACAACGTCTTACTGTGAGGCGACAATGCTACCGCATATAAATATAGACTCTTTTTTTGTTTTGTTTTGTTTTAATATTTAGGCTGCCAGTATTTAAGTGTTTAGATATTTAGTAATATACCCATATTTATCAATCTGTCTATCTCTAGATAGATATAGATCTATACAATCATGGAGACAGTGCCACATTCTACATTCTTGGCCTACTATTCATAAATTGCCTAGACACTATTAAGTCCCATCTTATGCAACTGCTGGATCCGCCTCTGTCATCTCCTGATTCTGTCCAAAGGAGTGATATGTGATAGATATACTGTCACCTTCCTTTGGTGACTTTCACTGAGAAGGAGGTGGCAATAATACACTGATTATTTAGCAAGGGTAACAGAATATTTGGTGCTGAAAGTCTGATAGGTATATTAGTAAGCATCCCGTCAGGCAACATTTGATTCATGCTGAATATGTTAGGTCTAGTTAAGTAGGTGACTAGTCACATGAACAAGAACGTATTTAAGAAGCTTTCTGGAGATATCATACAATGTGGGATCTACTGATCAATAAAGTCACTCGATTTGAAACTGTTTTCCTAACTCAGGTAAAGAGTTATATTTTCTAAGATGTCATACATTCGAGACAGTGAAGTAACTGAGGAATAGCATAAAAGGTCAAAACTGTATATCTTCTTTAAACTAATATGTTATCGGTATAGGGTGTAATTCATCTCAGTAATCTGCCTGTTTACAAAAACAAAATTGTCCAAAATAACTCACTAGGTATGCATAAAAGAACTAACATCAAACAGGATGAAAGCACATAGAAGCCTCAGTTGTGGAAGTCAGCTACTGATCTTTAATTTAAATGTAATTTTAAGTAACTTTATCTGTAGCATATATTTTTTTGGATACAGACTTTTTTACAACAATATATACCACTTTCTGGTTAAATATTAATTATATTACAAAGAATTATTTATAGCAGTCAATTATCAATAGTACTCTGGCCACAAATATAGGAACAACCAGCTTGGAAAAAAACAAAATCTCCTGCCATATCATGGACTAGTAAGTAGTAAATCAGTCATCAGTGGTATCCAAATCAGAGAGACAGAGGGGAATGAAGCAAATGGGAAAAAATCCTGCCAAAGAATGGCCAGTGGATAATCAATCACCACTGTTATTCTAATGACAGAGTTAGGAACAAACAAATAAAAATAAATCCTGCTAGTCGGCCAACTTAGGAATTAACCAGTCTGGAGCAGTGGAGGAGAGAATACCAACCCAGGAGGAATTATATAAGTCACAATCAGTATGGAAGTGATGTGCAGCAAAATGGTTTTGGATCAGTGACTCTGCCATGGTGCCAAAAAGAAAGACAAACTGTTACATATAATAAGAATACATGTAAGCTCTATCTTATATCTCATGAAATGGATTATTGTAGTCTTCAGAAGGATGATAGCTTTATTAGGCAGAAAGAAAAATTTGTTCTACATGAATATAGCATAACGTGATCGTGAATGCACAAAACAGTGCCAAGAAGACTATGACTGCACATTTGTGTGAAAATAACATTTTATGGTGGAGAGATAGTAACAAGCTTAGAAATAAGACATGATATCTGTTTAGCACCAGAACTTTGCACAAGGGGTCAGGGAAAATTGAAAACAAAATCAGTTCCCACTGGAAAATAGGCATAAATTGCAAGATGGAGGAAACAATACATGGCAGCAGAAGGAGGCAGAGAAACTGACGGGAAAGAACAAAATCACAAAGAATACATGGTAGCAGTGAGATAAGAGATACACCAGCAAAATAACAACAGAACGTGAAATATTAATTAAATGGCAGTCTGGAATACTAGGTGACCTAGAAAACAGGTCTAAGAAGGACCATCAGAATAACTGATGTGACCATACAGGAGGAGGAGATGAAAGGAATCATGACGAAGCTGCTGAAGAAGAGATCTCACCTGCATAGAGTACAGCGCACTGTAACTCACCTGCATAGAGTACAGTGCACTGTAACTCACCTGCATAGAGTACAGCGCACTGTAACTCACCTGCATAGAGTATAGCGCACTGTAACTCACCTGCATAGAGTACAGTGCACTGTAACTCACCTGCATAGAGTACAGCGCACTGTAACTCACCTGCATAGAGTACAGCGCACTGTAACTCACCTGCATAGAGTAGTGCGCACTGTAACTCACCTGCATAGAGTACAGCGCACTGTAATCAAAAGGACACATGGAGTAAAAAAAAGTGGGATCTTTAGAAAAGAGGAGAAGCAAATTATATAAAAAAACAGGGAATTGTGGGAACGATACATGGAGAAGAATGTTTTGGAGGAGGAATGAAGTGTAAGAGAAGTCAGGAATCAAATGACTTTTGTAATGTTTGACTGACAATGACTGGAGAGATTACAAGTGATGTATTATGTTTGCAACTGAAAATTTGTTAGCATGATTTGTTTTCTTTATGTAAATGTATGATTGCATATGCCATAAGTGATAATTTAATAAAGATGTTTCTTGTTTAAGAAAAGGATACATGGAGTCGGCAGGCAAGAAGAACAAATCGATCCTTAAGGAAAAAAAAGACGTAGTTCTCACTTTCCTCTCTTTTTTGTCTTTTACCAGTGTAGATAGCTTCACTTTCATCACTTACTAACTGACATATCAATTTAGTTGTATGTAATCACTACTACCTGACACATTTTCCTTCTTATATAATTACTACTTTCCCTCATCTCTCTCCCATTAATCTTATCATCTAACCCCTCTCTTCACATCACTCATAGCTATAATCTTACATTCTTCTGCAACCCTGCATATCTGAGAATTAATGATATTAGACACTTGAAACATTTGTAGACACTATCTCACAACTCTTTCCTTTCAACACCTATGTTCTTGTGTAGGTACAAATTGCTATTCCTTTCCTTTGCCCGTACCCACCAACTCAGCAAACAGACTGTACCCCATTCACCTAAGATACCAGCAGGTATACTATCAAACTGACACTACCTCTCAGATGCACTGTTTTCCTTTTACTGATAGGTATAGCACCTGCATGCACTATACCCACTCACTAATCCACTTTGAAAAGTCTGAATCCAACACCCCACTCTTAAATTAATATAGACGGTCCCTCGGTATTAAAATAATATGCAGAGTATCTAAACTACACAAGTACAAAAACTACATATTATAAACCTACCTAGTTTAAATGAAGGGCAATTTCACAAATCCTTCCAAAAACATAATATTAAGCCTTTTTTACATAATCATTGAGATACTTCTATCAGGGGTCAGCCACACAAATCTTGGACCTCTAAACCTAAAAGCTGCCACCATATGACTCCGTCATTGTCCATGCCGGCGTGAATGACCTGAGACGTACCTCCCTGGACTACATGAAAAGAGACATAGAGGAGCTCTCTGATTATGTAGCCCAGGCTGGTATGACCCTGACCCTGAGTAGCATCTTGCCCTCACCAAGAATGATGCCACAATATAAAGACAAGATGATCAGCTTTAATAATTGGCTCAATTACTGGTGTCATTCTAGGGGGATCCAATGTCTGTCTGCTTGGGATGGCATGCTGGACAAGCCACGCTGCTTCACAAGGGACAGCTTGCATCTGTCACCACTGGGCTTCCTGATATTGGCTAAGGCTCTTGCCACCCCCATAGTGCCTTTTTTAGGCAAGGCTCAAAAGACAAACCCACCTCCTTAGAAAACAAAAATGGAAAAAAATTAAGGGTAATGCTGCTCAACGCCAGAAGTCTAAATCTCAAGATGCAGGCTCTCGAAGCACTCCTCAGTATGGAGAACATCGATGTCTGTGTAGTAACTGAAACCTGGTTCAAGGCCCCTGAGAACACACCAGTGCTACCAGGCTAGACCTCGTATCATGCTTTTCGGCCCCAAAACTTGGGCCAAACCAAAAAGGGAGGGGGAGTGTCCATATTCATCAAGGACACCCACACCTCCAGGTTAGTGGCAACACATGAAGCATCAGAGACCATCCAGGTGCAACTAACCGTAGGCAAAACTGCTATACAACTGGTAGCATGTTACAGACCACCCTCCCAATCTCAGGAACCCCATTCAGCCTTCCTGAAGACATTGGAGGATATGAATGTCTCACCAAACACCATCATATTGGGAGACTTCAACTACCCTAACATAGACTGGGTGCATTATTCTAGCCCTAACACCCTAGCCCAAAGGTTCCTGGAATTCATAAATTCAAATGCAATAGAACAGCTAGTCACCTCTCCCACAAGGGGAGATAATATACTAGACCTGATCATCACAAACATGGGGACAAAGTGCTCCACACCGGAAATATACCCCTCACTAGTGAGATCTGACCACAAACTAATCACCCTGGATATACATATCCCACCTCCACCCCCAACACAAAAGACTACAGTGAAAAACTTCTCAAAAGCTGACTTTATACTTCTTAAGACTGAGATGGTATCCTTTAAACCCACTTGGCCAGTGGAAACCACATCCCACAATGCTGAATCCTTCACAAATGCTTTCTACGGACATCTCCAAGAATGCATGGATCATGCAATCCCAAATAAAACCAAGACCCTCTCCACCAAGGGCAGGCATCCTGTCTGGTGGACCCCAGCAATAAACAAATTGTATAACAAAAGAAGGAAGCTACTGCACAACAGAGCAAAATCCCATAAAGAGAAGGCATCTCTGATCAGCACTAGTAGAAAGCTACGTTCTCTCATAAAAACATCCAAGGCCAACTTTGAGAGAAAAATCGCCATGGACACTAAAGATAACCACAAGGCCTTCTTCTGCTATGTTAGAAACCTGGGCGGAAACCCTCAGATATGCTCAGAGTTAGTTCACAATGACAAAAAATACACTGAACCCACAGATATTGCCAACATTCTGGCAGACAGGTTCAGTGCAAATTTCTCCCCTCCCTCACCCCCAAAAGAAGAAATACTTATCCCAGCTGAATTTAACCTCCCTGTCATCTCAGATGTCCAGGTGAGAACCGTCCTCAGCAAAGCTAAAAACACAGCATCAATGGGACCTGACGGTATCCCGGGTTGCGTGCTGCATGAACTCCAAGAGGAGCTAAACCCGCACATAAAAATGCTAGTTAACCTTAGCCTTACTACAGGATATGTACCTGAACACTGGCGTACAGCAACAGTGGTCCCACTCCACAAAGGAGGCACCTCTACAGACCCTGGAAACTACCGCCCCATAAGCTTAACCAGCCTGATCTGTAAAGCTATGGAAAGAATAATCATGGAACTCCTAAACAGACATTGTGGACCTACAGACACTTTATCCTACCCAGTTCAGCTTTGTAAAGGGCAGATCCTGCCTTTTGAAACCTGGTTGACTTTTTCGAAACAGTCACTAGAGCCATTGACGAGGGCAAAGCAGTCCATACAGCCTACCTGGACTTGGCTAAAGCTTTCGACACAATACCCCACTCAGGCATCATAGACAAGATTAACAGCTTAAATGTAAATCCAGATGTCACAAGATGGGTTGCAAACTGGCTAAAGGATAGAACCCATAAAGTCAAAATTGCTGGAGCCATGTCAGACTCAAAGCCAGTCACAAGTGGTGTCCCACAGGGCTCTGTCCTGGGACCCCTCTTGTTCGGCATTCATTTCTCAGATGTGAAAGCAAACATGGGAGGGTTGTGGCTGACAAAGTTTGCAGATGACTGCAAACTAGGCACCATAGTCGATACACCAGCTGACACATACATCCTACAGAAAGGCCTCACTGAAACGGACAACTGGTGCCGGAGTCATGGCCTTAAAACTAAATGCCAAAAAATGTATAGTCATCCCCTTTGGGAATAACAAAGTACCCACAAATTATCACATAGACAGTAACCCACTGAGTATGGAAAAAGTAATCAGAGACCTGGGGACCCAAGTCGATAGTGACCTCTCATTTGACACCCACATTGCCAAAGTGGTTAGAAAGACTTTCTACCTTGCCCACCTTATCATGAAGGGATTCACATCCAGATCAAAGGAGGTCATTGTACCCCTATACTCCTCCCTTATCAGGCCCATGATTGAGTACAATGCCCCATTTGGTATGTACCTCACCTGGTACTTGCAACAGCTGGAGAGACCCCAAAAGTACCTCACCAAGAGGATCAAGGGTCTCCAACATATGTCATATACTGCCAGACTAAAGAAACTCCAGCTCTATTCAGTAGCATACCGCCTACTCAGAGGTGATCTGTGCCTGACGTACAAGGCCATGTCCAATCAGGAATTGATGGACATGCTCCACCTCAAAAAATCCAAATCCATCAGAACCACGAGAGCTACAGATTTAAACCTCAGCTCAAATATGAATAGGACATGCTGGAGGGAAAGATTCATAACTCAGAGGCTTCCCATACTCTGGAACAGAATCTCAGTTTATGTTAGGCAGAGCCCCTCACTGACTCTCTTCAAGAGAAATCTTGACGAGTGGATGGGAGATCATAGGTTTACCCTGGGGGTCATCTCTGTGTCACTACTAGACAGAAGCACAATATTCTAAATCTATTCTGTACACCTTTGTGCCATTACATGGGGTGGCGAAAGCCACATCACTATGGCTAGGCTTATAAATACCCCAGGGCAGATAGCCTAGTACTAAACTATGAAACTATGAAACTATGAATGCATGTAGCTTGAACATTTAATGGACTTCTTTAGAGATCTGGCTTATAACTGAAAACCCTCATATGTTAGATATAACTGAGACCTGGATTACTTTTGCACTTCAATGTTCATATGCCATCCTTTTGACTACAGACATAATAACAGGCATGGCAGAGGGTCCATGTTGATAATTAATCAAAATTCCTCCATAAATATCATAGATCATGAAAATGAAAACCCCAATTAAGAGAGAGGCCCCAGATGAGTTATAGTATACATTGTCATGGGAGGTCACCAACTTACATGCACATTAAGGTCATAATATCCCACCTCCCTCCTCTACCACATTTACGCACTATCCTATTCACTCTATGTACTCCAAAGGAATCCTTAAACATTGAATTATTCTGTCAGATTTCAGTGTGCATGCCACAGGCATAAATGCTAATCAGCTAATCAAAATACTAGAGCCTTTTAACCTGGAACAACTAGTCAAACTCCTAGCAAGGCCTAACAAACTTTCAGGCAACAACTCCAGTCCTGATCTGCTAACTATCAACGTATTGGCTAATACTGTAAGTGGCCACTTCCTAGTCATCTCTACGTGGACCTTTAGGACTACTAAGATTCCCCATCATAACTGGAAGAAATTTATCTTAACTTAAGCAAACTCAATTTAACTCTTATTACAACTGAGTGTAGTACACTATAATCACAGTCTAAACTTTTTAGCACTCACTTTCTTTATTTCTCCAGTTTCAGAAATTCTGAACACCCTCTTTCTGTTTACTAAATGCAGAAAATAAAAATTAAGACTCTGCCCATATCCTACAAAAGACGTAAAATTCATATTAAGAGACAATGTCTGGACAGACTTGAAAAGTGATCCTTTAAACAAACAGCTGCATAATTTTTCTTGAATTATAGGAATGCAGTTAGAATAGTCAAAAAGAGTGCTAAAGCAACCTACCTAAAACAAACTAAGCCACTTTAACCTCTAAGCGAAAACTATTCTGGAAAGAAATTATGACCGACTTACTGGACATCTGATCAGCACTTCAGCTTACAAAAATCAATACTCTGAAACTTCCAATTTTGCTAATAGTAATAGACATTTCCTTCTCTCAGTTTTAAAATAAATTACTAATAAATTACCCACTGCTACATCAAACTACCAAACACAGCCTAGCAAAAGGACTTCATAACTCTATCCCTTAGCCTCCTTTGCCTATACATGTCATTTCACATCAATATCAACAAATGAAAGCAAGGTGTCAAATTAAGCAAATTCCATCCAACTTTACCGAAACTAGCTGCAGAAAAAATAGTGACATGTCTCACTCACATATTCAGTCTATCCATTACCTCTGAGTTTGTACCTCCAGACTTTAAATATTCTGTCATAATACCTTTAACAAAGTACAGTTCTTCTACCAACCTACCAGACTATCATCCTATATGCAACTCTGTCCCATGACTAAAATGTCTGAGAAAATAATTTACAATCAGTTATTTAAACATATTAATAGCCAGGGTTTGCTTTGAGATCAGCAACAAGGCTCTTTTAATGGGCTGAGCACTACTGCAGCTAATTTCAACTACTGACACCATCTATAACATTCAATGATAGACATATCTCTGCTACTGTTTTGTGAAAATGAGGAGGCTTTTGAAACAGTCATTTTAACAGATTGGCATGTGCAAGACCCTGCATAAACTAAGCTCAGAAACACTGATAAATGACAACACAACTGGAAATCACCAGAAATCTACACACCACAGACCAGCTACACAAAGTGATCTTCAAACACAAATAGAAAACTGCCAGTCATTAGTGTGTCCAAGGCACATGGAATCTACACTTGTAAATATGGACAAAAGCAGGGGTGTCAGTGAACTGTCAGGCGCTAAGATTGGGGGTGCAACAAGGGCCCTTAGGACCCAAGTACACCATGGTGGGGACCAATGTTGGGGTAAAGATCCTGGCCCACAGAGCACAGAGGGATATGGAGAGACATGACAACTCTCCATGCATGGCACAAATGTTGGAAAGACCCTAGTATTGATTGGAATCCTTCAATCACTAAACATTATGCTAAGGTATTAGGAACATATGACTGATTTTAAGAACTGGCTAAACACGTGGTGCCAGCCTAGAGGATGTCGACATGAGATGAGATACATATAAAGCCATTCTTCCTTTACAAAGGATGGTTTGCACCTTTCATTTCAGGGCTCCCACAGATTTTTGCAGCCCCAAAGTACAAGGTCCAGCTGATGAACCTCCCAACCTAATTTCCAAAACAAATCAACCACAGGACGATATCAAGTGAACAACAAACTGCCAGCGCTTGACGTGCTTGTGCATTTGGAGCACATCCATGTGTGTGTTGTGGTAGAAACCTGGTTTAAATGCCTGAAGAGCATTCCCTAACTAACGGAGTTTTGTGCTTACCACTCATTTAGGTGTGATGGAAACTGTGGTGCCATATCCATATTTGGTAGATGGCATATTACTTTGCGACAGATTGCTAGAGACCCTCAAACAGAACTCATAGAAATTCAAATAACACTAAATAAAATCAGTATCAGTTTATAACATGTTACAGTACCCCATCCGTGTCTCAAAAAAATTACACAAAATTCCTGAACTCCACAAAAGTAGGAACTCTGTTAACCTAGGTGATTTTAACAGGTCTATATTATTTAAATGAAGATTTCTAAATTTGAAAACCATATGGCCGAAACCATATGGTCGAAGTTAGAAAACTTTGAATTCGTAAAAAAAAAGAAAAGACTAAGCCCTAAACTACGGGTTGTAGGAAGACTTCACTTTACTGGACTGTAGTGCGATCTCAGAGTTGGTATATTTAAAGGGCGGGGGTGTGGGGGTACAGGGAAGCTTGCCCCCTGCTTTAGCATCTTAGGTGACCTTTTTTTTTTTTTTTCCCCCATATTCGAAGTTTTCCAACTTCAACCATATGGTGTCAGCCATACAGTATTCGAAGTTAGAAATCTTCGCTGCAATGATATAGACCCAATTTTAACTACCTAATGATAAACTGTGGAATCTATACCACCAATGTAGGATATCCAAAAAATTCTTACATTTTATAAACAAAGACTCCCTGGATCAGATTGTTAAAGAACCTATTAGAGAAAAGAAAATACTTGAACTTAGCATCACTATGTACCATCCACAGGGTATCCCGGTCACTAGACAAGTCAGCCCACAAACTGGTAATCTTCTCCATGAAAATCTCCAAGCCCTCAGATTCAAATATCACAGAATTCATGGACTTCAAATGTACAAAGCTCCTACAATTTTTTTATAAAAGTTCTAAATTTGAGTATAAAGGTGTTACTCCTATTGCTATGACTACCAACATTTACTCAGAAATGTTCTGCTCATGCCTGGACAAATGCATTGAATTAGCAGTCTCAACTAGGTGTAAGCAAATGGGGAGATCTAAAAGCCAATCTCAGGTGGTTCTCAGGAATTAATAAACTGTGTAATAAAAGACCCTGGGAATTCTGCAAAGATTTGCACTGGGAGCTATGATGCCTGGCTTCTGCTTCTCAGATCTCCATTTATCAACTGAGGATATTAGGCTAGCACAGTCCATGGCTGAGGGTCACAAGCATGTCCATCTCTGATATGCATATACTCCAGCAAGAGCACACTCTTGTCAGTAGCTGGTGTACTAAAACTGGGCTGAAGCTCAATGCCAATAAAGTGTGACACTGTAGCATTTGGTAAACAATCCCTGCTTGAAATGTATAACATAGATAACATACCACTTCAAAAAGAAAAAAGCCATGACAGACCTGGCCACTTGAGTGGACAGCTCTATTATATTTGTCTATCACGTTACAGTGGTAGCTATAAAATCATTTTACCTTGCACAGCTCATGATAAAAGGTACTTTTTACAAATAAAAATAAGTCTTCAACTCATACTCCCTGCTGATTAGATCCATCATTTAGTACAACCCCCCCCCCCAATTTGGGATGCACCTTACTAAGCATATCAAACAACTGGAATGACCCCAGACATTAGTAAGTAAAAAGATCAGGGACCTAACTGATCTGAATTACACAAAAAGGCCGAAGGTTTATCCTTGTGCTCTTTCATATTGAGTCCTCAGATGTGATCTGTCTTTTGCTTATAGGCTTAGAAGAAACCCAGCAATCTAAGAACTCATGCCTCAATAAATCTAACAGCCTGGTAAAAAATGGGGCCAAGGATATAAATCTACTCCAACAAATAAATAAGACAAAGAAGAGAGATACATTTGTCACACAAAGCAGACCCCTTCTCTTGATCAAAATTTCAGTAAAGGCTATGCAGTGACACTGCCTGGCTTTAAAAAGGAGATGAACATACTCTCTTGTCTGACTGACCCATCCCCCATTAAAATGAGAAGCGAGGACTAATGGTGGGTACTGCAAGGTGGATATGACCTCGGGTTAATTTGCTTTGTAACTTTCATGATCCTATGATCCTATAGTTTTCTAATAAACAAACTGACCAGGCTCAGCTCTGGTAGTAACGTTCTTCTGTGTCTTCTAATAAACAAACTGATCAGGCTCAGCTCTGGTAGTAATGTTCTTCTGTGTCTTCTAATAAACAAACTGATCAGGTTCAGCTCTGGTAGCAACGTTCTTCTGTGTCTTCTAATAAACAAACTGACCAGGCTCAGCTCTGGTAGTAACGTTCTTCTGTGTCTTCTTGTAAACAAACTGACCAAGCTTAGCTCTGTTAGTAATATTCTTCTGTGTCTTCTAATAAACAAACTGACCAGGCAAGCTCTGGTACTAACGTTCTTGTGTGTCTTCTAATAAACAAACTGACCAGGCTCAGCTCTGGTAGTAACATTCTTCTGGGTCTTCTAATAAAGAAACTGACCAGGCTTAGCTATGGTAGTAATGTTCTTCTGTGTCTTCTAATAAGCAAACTGACCAGGCTCAGCTCTGGTAGCAACATTCTTCTGTGTCTTCTAATAAACAAACTTACCAGGCTCAACTCTGGTAGCAATGTTCTTCTGTGTCTTCTAAAAAACAAACCGACCAGGCTCAGCTCTGGTAGTAACGCTCTTCTGTGTCTTCTAATAAACAAACTGACCAGGCTTAGCTCTGGTAGTAACGTTCTTCAGTGTCTTCTAATAAACAAACTGATCAGGCTCAGCTCTGGTAGTAATGTTCTTCTATGTCTTCTAATAAACAAACTGACCAGGCTCAGCTCTGGTAGTAATATTTTTCTGTGTCTTCTAATAAACAAACTGATCAGGCTCAGCTCTGGTAGTAATGTTCTTCTGTGTCTTCTAATAAACAAACTGTCCAGGCTCAGCTCTGGTAGCAACGTTCTTCTGTGTCTTCTTATAAACAAACTGACCAAGCTTAGCTCTGTTAGTAACATTCTTCTGTGTCTTCTAAAAAACAAACTGACCAGTCAAGCTCTGGTACTAATGTTCTTCTGTGTCTTCTAATAAACAAACTGACAAGGCTCAGCGCTGGTAGTAATGTTCTTCTGTGTCTTCTAATAAACAAACTGACCAGGCTCAGCTCTGGTAGTAACGTTCTTCTGTGTCTTCTAATAAATTGACCAGGCTCAGCTCTGGTAGTAACATTCTTCTGTGTCTTCTAATAAACAAACTCACCAGGCTCAGCTCTGTTAGTAACGTTCTTCTGTGTCTTCTAATAAACAAACTGACCAAGCTCAGTTCTGGTAGTAATGTTCTTCTGTGTCTTCTAATAAACAAACTCACCAGGCTCAGTGCTGGTAGTAATGTTCTTCTGTGTCATCTAATAAACAAGATTACCAGGCTCAGCTCTGGTAATAATGTTCTTCTGTGTCTTCTAATAAACAAACTGACCCGACTTAGCTCTGGTAGTAATGTTCTTCTGTGTTTTCTAATAAACAAACTGATCAGGCTCAGCTCTGGTAGTAATGTTCTTCTGTGTCTTTTATTAAACAAACTGACCAGGCTCAGCTCTGGTAGTAACGTTCTTCTGTGTCTTCTTATAAACAAACTGACCAAGCTTAGCTCTATTAGTAACATTCTTCTGTGTCTTCTAATAAACAAACTGACCAGGCTCAGCTCTGGTAGTAATGTTCATCTGTGTCTTCTAATAAACAAACTGACCAGGCTCAGCTCTGGTAGCAACGTTCTTCTGTGTCTTCTAATTACTGACCAGGCTCAGCTCTGGTAGTAATGTTCTCCTGTGTCTTCTAATAAACAAACTGACCAGGCTTAGCTATGGTAGTAACGTTCTTCTGTGTCTTCTAATAAACAAACTGACCAAGCTTAGTTCTGGTAGTAATGTTCTTCTGTGTCTTCTAATAAACAAACTCACCAGGCTCAACGCTGGTAGTAATGCTCTTCTGTGTTATCTAATAAAGAAACTGACAAGGCTCAGCTCTGGTAATAATGTTCTTCTGTGTCTTCTAATAAACAAACTGACCCAGCTCAGCTCTGGTAGTAATGTTCTTCTGTGTCTTCTAATAAACAAACTGACCAGGCTCAGCTCTGGTAGTAATATTCTTCTGTGTCTTCTAATAAACAAATTGACCAGGCTCAGCTCTGATAGTAATGTTCTTCTGTGTCTTTTAATAAACTCATCAGGCTCAGCTCTGGTAGTAATGTTCTTCTGTGTCTTCTAATAAACAAATTGACCAGCCTTAGCTCTGGTAGTAACATTCTTCTGTGTTTTCTAATAAACAAACTGACCAGGCTCAGCTCTGGTAATAATGTTCTTCTGTGTATTCTAATAAACAAGCTGACCAGGCTCAGCTCTGGTAGTAACGTTCTTCTGTGTCTTCAAATAAACAAACTGACCAGGCTCAGGTCTGGTAGTAACATTCTTCTGCGGCTTCAACACTATTTGAAATATAACCTTATAACAACTCCTTGTCCATTAAAGCCACCCTGAATACAAGGATGCCCATACCTCTCAACTGTCCCGATTTTCACAGAATGTTTAGATTTTTGCTTCATATTTTTGGTATCTTCCTCAAATAATCTGTGTTTTTTGGGGGGAGAATTTTGTGACACATCAGTAAGGATTAAATTCACTAAATAATGACAGTGTTTGAATTTCAGACTTCATATCCTTCAGAAAATGCATTACAACATAAGACCTTTTATTCTAGCAACCTTCTAAGTTTCTAAGAGCAATATTTAAAAATTGTCCCTATTTTTGGGACTTTGTCCACTCATTATTTTTGTCTTTGTCCAGACTTTTTTTGCTAAGAGGTTGAGAGCTATGAGGATGCCTCAGGGCTCAGTTTTAGGCCCTCTTCTATTTTGTGTAGACCTTCTTTCCTTCAGCCTAACACTCTCTGTTGATTGCATCCTATTGCTACATCATTCAGTTTCCTACACACCAAACTCTTTGACTTACATAATTGGTCATATTCAGATGAACTACTTACTAACCCCAACAAAACCAGTGTAATGGCCTTCTGTACTCAGCACAAACAAGCTTTTGTACAACCTCTAATACTTTCAGACAGTTTAATAACACCACCCCAAATGTCACTCAACAAAAGTAATCTAAGACTTACTATAGGGCCTTAGCCAATTTTCACTTCTCACACTGACAAAATTACCACTAAGATACTTTCTCAACTCAAGCTCTGCTGCAGAATCTCTCATTTGTTATCTCCTATAGTTAGAAATGTAATTTTACCTAAACTTGAGTATAGATTGCATCTGCTATTCCTTCACTCAGATACAACACATATTGAAATAAAGATTTGTACATTTTTTATATTGCCTGTCTGAAAAGCATCACAGTGATGTTCTAAATGTTATTTGCTGCCTACTTGTCTTTCTTTCTCTCTGTGCTACTTGTCTGCTTAGTAACACCTTGTTTAAAATGTTGAAGCTTGGATACTGACCACTGCCCCCGTGAGAAAGAAGTTTTCACTAAGAGAACAAAACTACTCCATGTGTAGCAAAAAGGAAGAAAACTTTTCACCTCTATTCAAATCTCTTATAGATCCAGAAAAATAGGTGTGGACCTCTTGGGTTTTCGATCCTGAGTGATGCCTGCCCGGAGGGAAGGAATAATCAATTTTACAAAGCCTTTCACTCTTGATCCTAAACGGTGAACAGATTTCCACGTGTAGTCGGTGGTTAAAATCTCTTATAGATGAAATTATCTTCTCAAAACATGTCCATGCCATTTGGTGACTTGGAATAGAATAGTTAAAGAAATTAGAAATCAGCAAACATTGGGGGGGGGCTTTATAAGGCATTAAATGACCCCTTACAAATTTGAAAGCACTTGCAGATGCTTCCATGACCTTCAAAAGAACTCAGTTTCATAACTATACCATCATGATACATAGCTTAATCCTACTGGCAGATTAAATTGTTGTATTGCACCTGACTTTGCACACCACATGGTGTATGAATTAATTTGTATTCTTGTACTAATTAATTAAGTCATACACTTAGGATATTCCATTGTTCTTAGGAAATGCTAGTGTTCTCACTATTGTACTCTGACTGCTGTACCAACTATATTGTTTACGTCTCTGTTTTTGTTATGCCATATTCAGTGTAGTAACTTTATCTCATATTGCATTCTCCTTGCTTAATAAGCCCAGGTTTTATCTAAAGGATCAGTAGACCAGCATACCTATCCAGTTAGCAAATAAGTAAATTGAAGTAAATTCAGACTCTTCATTGGAAGGTCTGACAATCGACTTAAAATTTAAACAATTTGGCCAAATAATGCAAAAAAAAAAAACATATTCACTAGAAATGATGCTTATGTTGGGAAAGTATAAAAGCAAAAGAAGAAAAGGGGGCAACAGACACTAAGATGCCTAAACAGCAGTACTGAAGTAATAAATAAGAATTGGGAATAAATTAAGGAAACGGTTGCTGACAAACAGGGTGGGTGTGGTGCAGTCCTTGAGTCAAGAAGTTGGACTTAACTAAAAGACTAAACAATAACAGCTCGAGCAGCTGGGATCAGAGGAAGAGGAAACACTCAGAGGAAAGGTTCCAACAGAGGCATCATCGGAGACAGTAGACAGTCTGTATTTTAATTTATCCAGGTTAGTGCTTTCTCAGTCTGATACAGATCTGCTTAACAGAGGGCTGACGTTTATACCCTCACAAGGTAGCTGCTTACATGAACTTCTTATTGACGTGAGGATGTTTGGAAGAACTGTAGCACTTAAACTTTATTTCAATAACAAATGTTCATCTGAGCTAGAATCACGTGGTGAGCTTGAGCTATTTAGATGTAGAAGTGTTTTTTCACCTTCTTTACCTACACATGTTGAATGTTTTCTGAAATCATGCGAAAAGGATTTGTATGAATATTTTTACAATGGAAAGAAAAAATGTTTGTTTTTTAATATGAATAGTAATGAGAGAAGCTCCTTGAAATATCTATCAGAGGCTAATATGTTGACCATCAGACCAGCAGATAAAGGGGGCGGCATCGTTCTGTTTGACACTGATGAGTATATTAGCAGTATGTTAAATATGCTTAGTGATGAAAGCACATATCGAGTGATTAATAGAGTCATTTTGAATGATATTCACAAAACTATAGAAGATGTTCTCTATGATATGTTAATGTGCAAGCAAGTTACCAAAGAAGTTTATGAATTTTTTCATAAGGAACATGTTTTAGTCCCTATTATAAAAGGATTGCCTAAAATGCATAAGGGTGTTCATCCTCCCCCCATGCGACCCATTGTGTCAGGAGATGGGTGGGCGACTGAAAATATATCCATCTTTTTAGAAAAAACATTAAGACCTTTAGTCAGTAATATTCCATCCATATTGAAAGATACTTATCAGCTCTTGGAATCATTAGAACAAATAGAGGTTGATTTAATAGAAGGAACTCACCTGTTAATCACTCTCGATGTCAAGAATCTTTTTACCTGTATTCCTAACGAAACAGGTATCCAGGCGGTTAGGGAACTTATTCAAACACATGGTGGTTTCAGTAATGACAAACAGTTACTTGTCGGTCAGTTACTGGACTTAGTATTATCATATAATGTCTTCTCGTTTAGGTACACCTTATACCATCAGAAATGGGGAGTGGCAATGGGCACATCGTGTGCCAACACATATGCCAATTTGGTAGTTTACCACTGGGAAAAAGAATTTCTTTTTAGTAATGGGTTGTATGAGAAAATTATAGTTTATAAGAGGTTTGTAGATGATATCCTTATTGTGTGGGACGGGACAAGGGAAGAGTTTGAATTGTTCCTGAGATATCTAGAAAGCACTACAGAATTTTTGAGGTTTACCATGGAGGCCTCTTATGTAGAGATTAGTTTTCTAGATGTGAGTTTAAGCATTCAGGATGGTAGGTTAGTGTCTACCCTTCACAGGAAGACTTGCTGGAAAAACACATTATTAAGTTTTGATAGCATGCATCCCAGGCATGTGTTTCCAGGAATAGTCAAAAGTCAATTCATTAGATTGAGTAAGATATGTAGGGATGAATCTTTAAAATTAGAACAGATAGATCTGATGGAGAGACTATTTATAGAAAGGGGTTATGACAGAAAAATGGTTAGAAGAATTAGAACTGAAATATTTGGACAACAGTGCTCATCTTTTGAGAGAAGCTGTCCGAATAAAGTATTCAGTATTTCAAGAGAGAGAATAAGACTCACCATTACATATGCAAATGATAATAAAGCAGTGAGAAATATTATTCAGAACAACTGGAAAATACTAACCATAGATGAACAGACCTTGAAATTGGTAGGAAATACTCCAAGTTTCGCCTACAGGAATAGTAGGAATCTTAAAAGAATTTTATGTCACAACCCTAGACTACATGATAGAGTGATCTTGAGAAGGGTGGACAAGGAAGGGACATACCCATGTAAGCACTGCAATATGTGCAAATACATTACTAATGAACAAGTTTTTATTCATCCGTCTTTGAAGTATACTTTTACCCCTAAGTTTTATGCCACCTGTGATACTGAGAGCCTTATATACCTAGCTACTTGTGAGGTCTGCCCGGCTTTTTATGTAGGGTTAACTAAAAGGAAACTGAAAAACAGGATCTATAATCATGTGTATGATATGAAACATAAGAAAGAATTGAACGCTTTAGCGAAGCACATTATCGCCCATGGGAATCACACATTCAGGTTTAGGGTACTACAGGTTGTAATTTATAATGAAAGAGGAGGTGACCATATGAATTTGCTTGAAAACATAGAGCTAGAATGGATACTCAAGCTCAGGGCTCATCAACCCCCTGGTATTAACCAATATGTTTCCCTTAAACCTGTCCTTAAGTCTAGAAGATGAAATGTTTTTGATTTATGTGTTATTCTGCAAATATATAATTAATATACACTCATTTGTCTATATGTGTATATATATTTTTTCATGATGTAGATTATTTTATTTTATTGTTAGAGTATATACTATATATATTGAATGTTTTCCTGCTATTATAGTCAGGTTACACTCTACATGCTTATAGATTCTAACATTTTCTTATTTTCCATATATTTTAGTGATTTTATACCATTGTATTTTATTTAATTGTATTTAATACAGAGGTCTTGGGTATAGTTCCTGATCTGTCGTATATTAATTAAGTGCAGCTGATAATACAGACGTTTAGTCAGGAATCTGGTGATTCAATGTTTAATTATTTAATTGATGAATTTAATTATCTTAATTAATTGATTTGAAATGTATTTAAACAAGGTGATTTTAACTTGTATTAGATCTGAAGAAGCGTACGTTTGTGTACGTGAAAGCGCTCATCTTGTTCTGTTCCCTGGAATAAAGGTTTTTTATATTTTCAAGTGGAGGAAGTGCTATTTGTTCCTGAAGTATAAACCTCTCGTGGTGAGTTCACCAGTGTTCGTTTTACCATACTAAACAATAACAATAAAAAAAAAGTTTAACTGGAAATCTGAATTATTTTCATCTCTTGTGTTGCAGTACTCAAGTTGATACCACACATTTTTAAATGTATACACTAATCTGAAAATGGATCTGTTGTGTGTATCTCATATATGATAAAAGGGAAAACTATGAAATTTAAATCAATAACTCTACAACTTATACTGGAAGTATAACAGATGTAAATATTTAAAGCAAAGTTTGTTCTGAGTGTCAGGCAAGCAAAAATTCACACACACACACACACACACACACACACACACACACACACACACACACACACACACACACACATTTGGAGTACAAAATATTGATTTTTAAAGAAAACCATGTGGCCTTTCTTTTAAAATAGTCTTAAATGAATAACATAAATTTTATTTGCTTGTCTTCCTGCAGTCATAGAAGGAAAATGAGGTTGGAAAGTTTTAAGACGTTTTCAGGGACTGATATAAGACAAAGATAGATCATCAGCATATATACTACTCACTTTTCATTAAGCTAATAACAGGATTTTTTTATGTAACAGCCCAAAGATGACCAACCAAGTGGACATTAATATTCTGGACAGAAGCCAACTGAGCCTTGAGCGACTGCCAAAGCCTTGCTGCTCCAATCGATGCAATTGGCTGAGACATCACCTGCTTTTGCTGTTAACAGTTCTTGGTAAGTAAGAAAGCGCATCCTAGTAATTTTAAACATTTAGTAACAAATTTATTTATCTTTTTTCCATCTGGTTGAGAAATGGATTGATAAAATCTGTCATACTTTTTTCTATTTTCTTGTTTCTTGTATCTTTTTTTATATCTGTCTGTCTCTGTCTCAGATTAAAGAACACAAATCATCAAGTTAAGTTACCAGCCACCTCTTAGCTAAACATCAGTAAACTACAAATTTGTGAAAATAAGCATTTTTGCAAGAGGGGGCAAACTCTGCTATGCAATATCCCCTGCTTTGTATATACAGAGCTATAACTAAGCCATCTAGCTCCCTGTGCAGTTTGGTGCCTCCTTAACTTCAGTAACTGCTGAAACAGTAGCAAGTTGTTTCTTACACCATGACTTCAACTGCACTATTGGTTTTCGTAAAGCAATATTGGCACTACACTCTCACACCATCAGCACCTACCGTTAACACCTGCAAATAGCCTGTGCTCGGGGCAGCTGTCCACTTCATCCTTCCCTTGTTAGAGCTCTACAAAAGAGTGAACTGTCATCAAACAAGAGGAACAGACTAATCTTTGTGTAACAAACTGTTTTTCCCAGTTAGTGATAGCACTGGATATGACAGCACCGAGCACATTGCAGCATTTAATGTGTATCAGATTTAATGAAAGAATGTTGTCAACATAGCTATTGTCTCTCGAGCTTTGCTCTTGAGATAAATTTCTTGGCATCCATATCTCAGCCACATAATAAATTGGTTAATGTCAGTGACCTACTCATAATCCAATCTATGAGGGATAGAGGTCTGTAGTATAACCAGGAAATTATGTGGGATATAGAAAATATATGGTGAAAGGTTAGCTAGAATGAAAAGAAGTGAAGCAGGAGGTAGAAGTGCAGAAAATTGAAAATTCACCCCTGTTCTGACCCCTACATCTCTAATAGACAGAGGCTGACAGTAGATATTCCCTAATTAACGTATATCCCCCCACTAAGCCTTTAGCAACCTCCTAACTACCATACCCTCCAAGCAGATGCTCATGTTGCATGGGGACACAATTGGGTTGAATTGCATGCCTAAGCTCACAAAGACCCTGATGGTTGTTAGTCTAGTATAAACCTATGAACCTATGACCCAGGAGTAGGACTTCATAGTTTACATTGCTGATGATCACCAGCCCATAGGGATGGGAGCAAACCACCTTAGTTTAGACATTTTCTTCACAGCTTGAAGGAGATCCTCTCCAAACTTTCATGGCAGACTACAACAATTATGACAAAGTAAAGAAATGCTTCTTTTCCCTGTAATTCCTATCCTGTCTGGCAATACTGCTTGCAAACTTCCCTTTAAGGATTTGTGAGTTATTGTGTATTGAGAAGCTGGTGTTCTGGAACAGCTGGTTATCCTTAAAGAATAATTTCCATATCTCCAGATGCTTTCATAAATTGAGGGCTGCAATTACATTTACTGTATTGAACATGAGTCTTTTCCTATGCAGTGTGTTTCAGAGCATAGCCAGATCCTCCTGTTATGCTGAACCAATGAATCTAAGAAAAAGCAATAGATATTTACATTGACAGCATGTTGATATGAAGTGGAATTCAGTTTTTTGGTCTGAATGTATTAAGAGAGACCTATGGGAATCAACCCATTGACATGAAGGGATAAAGCCCTGAAAACAGTCTTGCTAACCCAAGTTTGACTACTGTCTCTAGCATCTGATGGTTACTGTCTCAAGCATCTGATGGTTACAGTCTCGAGGATCTGATGAAGCTGGTAAGGAAGCTGGGTGTGCCTGTGACAGAAGGAAAGGTCCTTCTGGAGGAGGCTAAATCTTGGAATAATCACCTGGCTGGGTATGTAGGATGACTGCCATACAGAATGCCATACAGAAAAGGATGGACACATCTTCAGCTGACCATTCATCATGGTTCCTTCCACCCTCCAGAGATGAAGGTAGCACAGGGAGAAGGGCCTAGGGAAAACTCCCTAGGGTTCATGCCAGCATACATGATGCTGCCTGTTTCTAGATCTGCCTTACCTCCCATAACTACTGATCCAGGCATCGAGCCAGATCACATCTATTTGTGTACCTAAAAGGCACCATATTCCCCTATGCTACTGTTATCTCTGGAGGGAGGAAGCATGGACTTGGCCGATGAACTGTTTGCAGGCTGCCTGTGATGATTAGATACAAAGGTGCCAAATCAGGGGTGAATTTCTGGTTCCCCATGTTGTTTCATCTCCCAAGCCCTCACTTACAATATCAAGGGTACTGGAGCTTGTCAAAGCTTCGAGTTGTAAAGGTAGACTTATAAAGGCCTCAGTGATCATTATCCCAGTGCCCACCTATGACCCTATGGAGGCAGTAATGGCACTTAATATAATATGCCCTCTGCACATTATGTAGGTACACATTATGTGAGTTTTTGCAGGGCAACGCTCTGGAGCAGGGCTATGCTGGTTTGTCTCCATGTATAATTGTGGCATGTTCTGTTTTAGTCTATTAACATCTGTAAGATGCCTATGCTAGCTGTGTGTCAGACAGCTTAGGACATGTAATTCTGGGAATATTCTAGCATCTTACCTTATAGGTACAAATAGATAATACAGATAAACAGATAAACAGAGATTATTAATAAGACCTCACAATATGTGCTGTCATTATTTCTTCACATTGTGAGAATACTTGGACTAGAATACATTTAAACAACAAACAAATGATCGCAGAACAGAAATACTGAACAACTGTGGGTTAAATGTGCTGAATAAAAGTGCATAACATTTTTTAAATTTATATAAGAAAATGCAATAAATAGGCAAAGCAACACATGCATGTATTATGGCTTGATGCCTGGATCAGTAGTTATGGAAGGCATTCTTTTAGTGATGAACCTCTGTAGTTGTTTTAATTGCTGGATGTGCCTGGTGAGGTATATATCAAAGGGGGCATTGCACTCAATGATAGGTTCATAGATTCATAGAAGATTGCTAGGCTAATGGCATAAGGGCCTTTACAAGCTTAGCAAATATAATCCAATTTTACTCAATATATGGCCCCTAGGGCCAAGAGGGATGGAATGGATTTATGTCTGTGCACTGATTGTCTTGCAGATTGCGCCTGTCCATAAGAGACATAGGCACTACCCCAGGTGTGAATTTGTGATTCCCCATCCATTGATCCAAACTGTGTTTGAAGAGGGCCAAAGAAGGCTTCTGGCTGTAAAACCAAACAATCTGGCATAAATGAACTAAGAATTGCTACACTCAGTGTACTACTCAGAAGGAGGACAGGCTAGATATGGTATGGAAATTGTGATGATAGGGCAATATTCATAATCTCAGCCTATGTCTCACAGCAGAGCTGTGATAGTGAGGAAAAGAGTGCATTCAGACAGCAGTTATAGCACCAACTAGATAAAGCAGGACAACATGAAGTGTTATTGATATTGGTTGACTTGAAAACGCATATCAGGAAAGACAGAACAGCATGTGAGACTTTCTCCTAGTAAGGAAACAGCACTGGGGTAAGACCTAGTAAGGAAACAGCACTGGGGTAAGATCAATGATTGCAAAGTCATCCCCATTGAAAAAGTATGCCCCAGCATAAACCACTTGTTGTCACAACAGCTGCAGGCAATGGTCAGAGAAAGCTCTAAGGTCAACAGAAAACAGGCTGAAGATCTGGAAGTTGACTGGAAATAAAGTACAACAGTTCAAGGAATTGCTCAGCACTCTAGCACCATAAGAAGAAGAAGAAATAGGTGGAGTTGTAAAAGAATGTTAGTGCCTCAAAACAGCATATGTGAGGACTGTAGATCAGATATGTGGCTGAGCCAGGTATGGAAATAAGGTACATAAGGAAAGCTGGTGGAGAAATGCAGAAGTTCAGGAAACCATTATAGAAAGATGGTATGCAGGAAAAAAGTGGGAGATAGAAAAGACAGACCAGGCTAGGAAGGAATACTGGCTGGCTAACAAAGATACTAGGAAAGAGTTTGCAATAGCAAAGAACAGGGAATTGGAAGCACTCTACCAACATCTGGAAAATGACTCAGTAGGTGGCACAAAGAAACAATATCAGTTACAAGACAAAGACATAAAGAAAAATAAAATAGTCAAACACCCTTGATAAGGGATGTAAGCAACAACCTACTCACCAGTCCACAGGACATCAAAGGCAGATGGAAGGAGTACGTCCAGCAGCTTCTGAATGAAGAAAATCCCACAGAAGCTGCACTTGCTTCAGAAACAGACTACAATGAGAGAAGAAGAGGAGCCCACTCTAGAAAAAGTAAGAACAGCACTAAGGAAGATGAAGTCAGGGAAAGATCAGTCTCAGATGAGGTCATAGCAGATATGATAAAGATTCTGGGTGAGATGGGGGAGAAATGCCTACTGAGGAAACTCATAGCAGTATGGAGGGAAAGGCGTATCCTAGATGACTGGAAAATAAACATACTCATGCCAGTGTACAAGAACAAAGGGGACATCCACAACTGTGGGCAGTACATAGGTATCAGACTCCTATCACATTGCATAAAAATTCTGGAGATGGTGAATGTTAAATGGATACTTAGAGTAGTAGAAACTGGAGATGAGCAGTTTGGATTCAGATCAGGATGCAGCACAACTGCCCTGATGTTTGCAGTGAGAGAGACAGATGAGAAGAAGCTAGAGATGAGGAGAGAGTCCAACTGGGAATTCCTAAACTTGGAAAAAGCATATGACAAGGTCCCAAGATTTGGGTAGTACTACAGTGGTTCAAAGTCCCGGAAACATTGTTAGAATTACTGCATATTATGTAAAAGGACATAATGACTCAAGTACGAACAGTGCTTAGTCACACAGAGGGGCTCCCAGTAGGAGTGGGTGTGCACCAGGATTTAACTCTGAGCCCAGTGCTGTTCATACTGGTAAAGGACTACATTAGCAAACAGATTGAAGGGTATGTATGCAGACAATGTGACATTACAGGCAGATTCTGAGCAAGAACCTGAGCAAAGGATAGAGGAACAGAATGCAAAACTGAAGGCACGTGCGATGAAGCTAAGTAGAGATAAGACAGTGGTAATGGCAGTAAACTGGGAAAATCAGAAGAAACTGAGAACTGAGATAGAAGGGAAGATAGTGGGACAGGTTAATAGCTTCAAGTATGAAGGGGTTGCGGAGAAAGGAAATCTGAATGAAGAGGTCAAAACTAGAATCAGAGGGGCTGCAACTGACACAGAGTGTCAGGGGTGATATATGACAGAAGAATGACAAAGAAGCTGAAAAGTAAGGTGTGAAAAACTGTGATGTGACCAGTATTAATGTATGACACAGAATCCTGGGCAACACAGGTGGAACAGATGAGGAAGTTAGAGGTGATGGAAATGAAGTGCCTGAGAATGGTGGTAGGATGCACACTGTGGCACAGATGAAGAATGAGGACATAAGACCAGAAGCCAAAGTAGCTCCAATTGTGAAAAAGATCAAAGAGAACAGATTATGATGGTTCAGGCACATGTGCAGAAAAGCAAGACACAATCTGATAAAAATCTGAGAAAACAAGAAGAAGACAAAAGGAAACATTGTGTGAGAGAAGATCTGTGACAGTCAGGCATGTGTGTCTAAAGAGGCAGGAGTTTGGCACTGAATCAATGCGATGACAACAGTGAGCCCAACACCCTGTCCAGGTGTAGAAAATGGGAAAAAGTGGGTCATTGATGATGATGAGACCATATGTAGTTAGTGATCAGGAAGATTTGCATAGAGTTATTTCAGTGATTTAATAAAGTATATATATTCAAACAGGTCTATCTTTATCAGGAAATTCATAAGAAAATTTAGGAGGAACAAGGCAAAATCTGTGGTCTAAGTCATGAAATAATGTTTAAATCATAGCAGTTGAAACATATGCATGTACAAATTAATTTTTTGGTATGCATTGCCCCTTTATATTTAAGCACACAGAGCTGGACAATTTTCTGTAGGGATGACTATGAATCATGATTAAATTCACATTATATAAATCTTAATATCGTTTGGACCTTATGTTAGTACTGATATCATTTGGACCTTATGTTAGTACTGCATTATATTTACCCATCATTTTTCGGTGATTTGCATATATCTTCTCACACACCTTTAGACTCCCTCCACTGCAGTGTAATGTTGGACTACGAATCACTACAAAGGTTTGCATGAGTCTGACTCCATCGCAGGTGTGCACTGCAAACGATGATGTTCATCTATAAATCCTGGGCTCGGTATCTTCAATCATACTTTTCTCTTCCATTTCCTACTATCTATTATTGCATGCCAAAATGTAATACATCTTTTTCTATATTTGCACCAAATGCACGGATTTCATTACTCATAAGAAGTAATGGTTTGATCAGTCAGCAGTGTAAACGAACTCTGCTCAGTGTCATAAAAATGCTGTTGCAAGCAGATGTTACTTAAAATGAAATGTGCCATTAAGTGCCATCCAAATGCACGAAGTAATATCTAGCTAGTGCTACTTTTCTGTTGTAAGACTTACATCATAGGTGGAATGAAATGTAAATACACATATTGAGATTGTGTTCTTTCTCAGTAATTTTGTATTCTTTATTTGTTTTCCTATATATCAGTTTCCACTAAAGCTTCATTATCTTATCGACTGAAAAACTGTTCCGTACTTTTCTTAGCATGAGAATAGAACCAACAATATTTCATTATTCTGCCATTAAGCCTGTTAATACAGTTTCTCGGGTCATTGAATGCAATCTCTAGCTTAGAGGCCATATATGTGAAAATTGGGCAAAAGGTAACATAATGCCTTTATGCACTTCTATTTTTTATTAAACTGTTTAGCTGAAAGAATTGTACTGAAGTGGCCATTTTTTAGATAAAATATCTAAACTAACAAACTAACAAAAAACACTAACTTGACTATTTTCCCTCACCTTGTCTATAGCAATTTATATTTTAAAGGGCCATTGAGTGAGGAATTAGAAATAGGTGCAGTAGGTTTAAAACACTGAGTTATTTTGATTAAAGGATTACATCTCGTACAAGGAGATCTTTATTTTAAATAAATCTTCTTAAGCCCCTTTTTATTTCCAGTTTCCTAGAATGTTATGTAATTATGTTCTGATAACAGGAGGGCATATAAGAAATCAAACCATAGTATCCCTTGTCAGTGTTCCAGGAAAGAAAATTAAACAACTGAAATCACTTAAACTGCAGCATCCCCTATAATCAGCTTGTTGTGAGGTTTAGAAAATATATTACAAGAACAAACAGAAAACAAAGGGAAAATCAGTGTCTTCTCTTTTTGAATGTGTGTGTGTGTGTGTGTGTGTGTGTGTGTGTGTGTGTGTGTGTGTGTGTGTGTGTGTGTGTGTGTGTGTGTGTGTGTGTGTGTGTGTGTGTGTGTGTGTGTGTATGTGGGTGTGTGTATTGTGTGTGGGGGTGCTTTATGCGTGCACACATGCATTACAAAATTCAGTGCATGTGTTCCTTAATGCTCCAGACACATGTCTTTAGAATGTGGGAGAAAACCGGAGTACCCGGAGGAAACCCACATGAACGCAGGGAGAACATGCAAACTCTGCACAGAAGGCACCCCAGCCGAGAACTGAACCAGATAACTTCTTGCTGTGAGGTGACAACGTTAACTGCTGCACCACTGCACCGCCCATATGCGTCCATTGTCAAGTAATAGGCCTCAGGCATCAAAGACTGACACAGTCATACCTCTCAAAATTACTGATGGTCATTGAACATCCTCAGTTTTGTACCATACGTTTATACTTAGTAATGAGACTCATTTCAATTTCAGAGTTCACAGCCCTCACAAGATCATTAACAATACTGATGCAAAAAATGATTGATGCTATCAACTGTCTAACTTTCTAAGACCAATATAAGTCAAAGGTACAATTACCAATTCAGCATCAGAAATGCAGCTAAACTAAGCACTAAGTCAACAATGTACCCGGAGCATCAGGCACAAATGTTATGCATCCCTGAATCCAAAAGATAAAAAACAGGGATATGGCACAATTATCATCACTTGCACAGGGTGTTGCATGGAGAGCAGGAAGCCTAGGCTACAAAAAAGATTGGTGAGTGTATATGAGTAAGAAAGAGAAGTAGGCATCCATTTGTATAAAGTAACAAATGTCCAGTGAGACAAAATGATCTTTAAACTTCACGGCTGAACCATGTAACTATTGGATGTGTTCCTGTATTGGTCTATCCAGTGAAATTGGCATGTGAGTGTCTGCATGAACACAGCCAAGCTCTGTGCTAGCTCTACATCTTGCTGTGTTGGACATGTGTGAGCCGTGCATGGTAGAGGTGGTAGTTCATCATTGTCATAGCTGACCATGAGAACTGGCTCTGCCAGGAGTTGCACTAGCAAGTCCATGCCCATAGTCAGATGTACTGCTGCTACCTGACCATGACTGATGTCTGCTGGATGAGCTGACCTCATGCAGATGACCAAGACCACGAACCCATGGCCTGCCAAATCTGGGTGTGAACAACTTAACCACTGATGGAGCAGTAGAAATACTGCCATTTTGGGACCATGATTGGGCATGGCCATGTTGGCCAACAATAGGTGATGTAGCTGACCTACACCCACAAAGGTGCTGTTTCCCTCCCTGCAGACATTCCTTCTCAGACACTACCTGTTCCAAAGAGCCATTCATCCAATCCTTTTGCTCGGCAACATGGTGCAGGCAGTCATGCATGTCAGCCTGTGTCCTATCTACAACCCTAAGCATTTCTCTGGAGGGCCTATGGGAACATACCTGTGCCTCCATGATGGGTCTAAACTTACACTGAGTGGCATAGGAAGAGACAAATGGATCAGCTGGAGGATGGACAACAGTCCTGCTCTGAACACCCCCAACAACCCTTCTGTGTGGCACCTTGGCCATACTTTGACTATGGCCAGAGACAACAGGCACTGATACCTCAGTAACCACACTTCCCTGATTGAGTGTCTCACCCTCCACCTGTCCAATATCTGAGGACTCACTGGAATGAGTAGCATATGTCTACTGGCTGTGCCCAATGAAATTACAGGGGATGGCTGTATGTCAACCTCAGTGTCAGATTTAACCTCTGCATCCCCCTGACTGTGCCTCTGTTTGGCCACCATAATCATCAGAGTCTGCTGATAATCTGACATCAGGTGGTAGAAGTCCCACACATCCACTGTCAGGATTACCTGTGTTAATAAGCAACAAACACAGGAAAGCAATTAAAACCTACACTGTTATAGTCCAATATACTGTATGCTAACAAACAGTGCTGCCACTATTACATACAGTACAGCAATACACACAACAGTTCTGACACCAACATCACAAACTAAATATTTCTTTGAACTGCTCATCTATACTGACATAAAAATGTTTAGCTTACCATGTGCAGATGCTTGTAGGCTCCCTATGTTGAATGGTTCTGGAGGATGTTAAGCAAAAGGTAAGAGCAACATCATTACAATCAACAGTAACACAGGGGGTAAAACATTTATCCTTTTATATGTCCATTAACTATACTTTCAACAGAAATGTGGTTGACAAGTTCAACCTAAGCCCATGTTTAATCAATCAGAATGTGTTGTTAACTATAGCAATCTACAATTCCCCAACCAATTTCTTGTTAAACAGACCTAACTTATTGATGTAAATATTTTACTATACAACAGTGTTTAACAATTGAGACACATAACTCTACCTGGAGGCTGCTACTGGGATATACTTGTTGTCCCTGAAACAGTAACACCAATGTCAAAGATGTGCTGCACTTTCCTGAGAGCTGTTTGGATCCCTGACAGTGGACAGGAACTCTTCATTTGCTGTTAGTGGTGAATCTGTACCAGCCCCCCTGATACTCTTCTGATCACAGGCCACTTCAACAACTCTACTCCATGCAGATGAGAATATCAGTGACTCTATGGTGCAGCTGATCATATGTCCTGCTGTAGTCATCTTCTGCATGCACATCTACAACTACCTGCTGCCAAATTAGTGTTCTACCTGACGTATTTCCATGTCCCCTCTCAAGCAGAAAGCACCATGTTACCAAAAAGCTTCTGCAATGATCTGATTCTCAGGCTCACTGAATGTTTTCAGGAATTGAGACACCTGGGTGCCATAGTCCTAGGTGTCCTAAAACACAACAGAAGGATAATACACATAAGTATCACATAACTAAAACTTCCTGTTCCCAGATAGAGCAGAAAAGGTAAGATTTCACTATTAACCACTGGAGAAACATGAAACAGTTTAAATATTTGAAATCTGAACAACAGGAATCATGTGGTCATAAAATGTTAACTGCACACACAAAGCAAGGCTGGATGCAAATCAAGGGAGAGTAACAATAGCAACACATCCTTGTTTGTGCTAAAACAGAAATGCAGCTTTGCTCCCCCACCACCAAAAGAACGTGCTAAAAGTGTTATCAAATGAACTGTCCTTGAAACATGTGTACAGATCTAACTTAGAGCATTCCATTTTAAGCTATTGCCAATCATGTAAACCTGTTAAATGCCCTGACAAACATGTCCATGCCATCAGTACACTGCTAAGTAATGCATACAAAAGGATAAAGGGTCTCAAAAATATGTCTTATGCTGCCCGACTGAAAGAACTCCAGCTCTATTCAGTCTCATACCGCTTGCTCAGAGGTGACCTGTGCCTGACATATAAGGCCATGTCAAACCCAGATTTGATGAATATGCTTCACCTCAAAAAATCTAGATCCCTCAGAACCACAAGGGCGGGAGACTTAAACCTTGACACGGTTATAAATAGAACGTGCTGGAGGGACAGATTCATCACCCAGAGACTCCCTATGCTGTGGAACAAAATCCCGGTACATGTGAGGCAAAGCACCTCTCTGGCCTTGTTCAAGAGGAATCTTGACCAATGGATGGGAGATTGCAGATATACCCCAGGGATTACTTCAGTGTCACTGCTTGACAGAGGCACAGAAAAATGATAGGCATAGTTTTTATTCAAACTAAAGGGGTGGCGAAAGCCACATAACTATGGGCTAGGCTTATAAATGCCCTTGGGCAGATAGCCTAGTATGAACCTATGAACCTATACAGATAACAGTAGCATATGCCAATTAATATATATATATATATATATATATATATATATATATATATATATATATATATATATAAACAGATTTTTCTTAATGACATTTCAGTATCTGCAGGATATAGCGGAAAAATGCAAGCATAGCTTCTCAACTTCAATTGTCTTCTGTGCAGATATGTCCCAAAGTATTAACCTCTTCTGTGCTTGTCACATAAGCAAGTCTCCTCACGTTCATGTTCACTAGATACAAAGTTGCCTTTTTATGGTACAGATTCAGGGCTGTGAGCATGTATAATATGTAAATGAGGTGTGGACTCATTAGATTTGTTGAATTCCAAATACTTGTATTAGATGTAAACATAGTGCAGGCACTCCCTCAGTGTTTGTTTCTAATGGATTACAAATGTGAATGATTACTGGTAGGAAAAAGGAAAACACAACAGCAATGTAGACTGCCCTACCTCCAGTGGGTGTATCAGGTTAGACTTACAAAGGTTATAAAAGTAATTTTATCAAGGTTGGAAATTTAAGGAAGCAACACACAGTTCACAGGTTCTTTTCATTAGCATCAATTTTCCCTTTTATTTGTTGACAACTGTATATTATTGCCATTTAATATCCTTGCACATTTTAAGGACAATGATATAGAATGCCTTAAAGACTGCATGCCACAGATTACTGGTCAGATAAGACAAGAATAAGCAACAAACACAGAGGTAAGACAGGGCTGCATTTTTTAAAACAATAATTATAAAGGGTTGTATGATCACTCAGTGTTCTAGATCCAAAAATAATACATGTACACAAATCTGTTGTGTGGTTTCTTAGTACTGTGGATGATGTTGCAGTTGCTTGTATGCAGAATGATTTCAGTTCCCTGCTGCAAAGCTGTCTGTGTGGCACCCTTACTGTGTTCTGAAGGTTGATTGGAGTGAGAGTTCAACTCCAGACCAATGTAAAAATATTTCATGTGTCAATGTCAGGTTTGGCTATGCTTATCTCATTTCCATGATGCTTAGCATTGCACAGACCGAGACTAGTGAGACACACAGGAAGCAGACAGAACACCTTCAGACAGGGCATCTGTAAAAGTATAAAGCTCAAAAAGGATACATTGTTGCATTCTTTACTTTCCATTGTGCAATGCCAATGTGTGGTGGTTATCAAGATTCACAAATACCTTAAGTCATCCAACACCTACAAACAGGATGCAGACAATCATTGAAAACAGATCCATTCAATTAATTCTGTTGGGCACCACACAAACATGCTATGAGGTGCTGCATGGCAGTTAACATACAAAATTGAAGAATGAATAGGAAATTATGGAACTGTCAAGTAATTAGTGCTGTGGTAGCAAGTGTAAGTGTTAGGAATGGAATACAGATGGTCCTGGGTTCTAGTACAGGGTGTGCAACCTATTTTTACTGCTGTGACAGTGTAGTTTATAGCAATGAACTGAAAAATATACAAATGTTATTTCAGCATTCTTGTGGCAACAGGTGTAAGTGCAGTGCTGCCATTCACATGCTCCTTGGTTCTAATATAGGCTATTCCACATATTTCTACTGTTTTTCCATTTCCCACTATATTTACTCTCATTTGTAGCATTTTATATAGTGGAGATGGTATGAATTATAAGTATGAGGGATAAGACACCCTTATTGTGTTTTCAGATGTATACCTGAGGGTATACTGTCTAATATATTTTTGTAGGTATGATTCTGGTATCTGGACTTGGACAACCTTCACAATTAAATAAGACAGATACACAATTGGATCTATATGCAAAGTGCACCAATGCCAAGCTCCAATGAGTGGCCTTACAATGCTGCAGTTACTGCCATGTAATGCCTCTTAAAACTGCTGGGCTATGCCAACACACAGCAACACATGTACTATAAAGAATTAATGTCATGCATTATTACTGTTTATTTAAAAGTATTAGCTACGTGTGTTTGAACCCAGTATCATTTGGGCTCAAAAAGAAATGTGTCAATGTATTTGCATTTGCTGCCACAGAGTCAGCTAAGCAGCAGGTGTGTTTCATAAATTCGATACTAACTCTCAGAATTTCTGCAATGCAGCTTGCTTTTGCACCCTGGTTAACTATGCATAAGCAGGGAAAGTAATGGAAATGTGCATCTCACAGGCGCAAACACTTTGCCAACCTTTGCACAAACCTGCTGCTCCTTGCCGCACTATACAAAGTCACTATTAGCATGTATTAGTGTTGTGTACTGTCCATGTACTCTTTTTACCATGACACTACATGTGGAAACATAATCTGAAAGTCCTATCTAACAATATGTGACATATTTACAATGCAGCCATGTGTTGCCTCCCACCATGCATTGCAACCCTGGTCTATCAGTACTTGTTCACAAATATATCAAATACACTACCGCCATGTGTTACCTCCCACCATGCATGACAAGCCTGGTCTCTCAGTACTTGTTCACAAATATATCAACTACACTACATAAACTAATAGCAAATGTGTGATATGCAAAGCACATAAATCCAGTAACATGCAGAGCTAGAACTGTCTTCACAGTTGAACATGCCTATACATCCATCAACTGTCTCTGGGAACTATCAACCCATACACCTAACCTGCCTTATCTGCAAGGATATAGAAAGAATCATCATGGACCTTATCCACAAGGACATAGATAAGCTTCAAAACTCTTGACCTGACCCAGTTTGCTTCTGTCAAGGGTAGATATTGCTTATTAACCCTGGTGGACTTCTTTGAGAATGTCAAAGCCCTGGATGAGGGAAAAACAGTACATACCACATATTTTGATTTATTCGTGGCCTTTGATACAATCCCCCATTCAGGTATCATAGAGAAACTCTCCCATCTGGGATTAACCCATACATTACTAGATGAGTAGCTAACTGGCTTACTGACAGAATGCACACTGTCAAAGTTACCAGTGGAGTACCACAAGGATCTGTGCTGGGCCATCTACTGTTTGGAAGCTATTTTTCTGAAGTCCAGGAGAAGGTAGATGGCCTGGGGCATACCAAGTTTGCAGATGACTGTAAACTGGGCGCAATCATAAAGATTCCCCCAACAATGTTAATGTATTATAGAAAGGGCTGACACAGACAAATTACTGGTGCCAAACACAAAGACTGAATCTTAACACAAAAAATGCCTCATTGTGCACTTTGGCAAAAAAGTAGCCCCTGCTAATTATGATATGCATAGCACCCCTCTAAGCTCAAACTCAGTGGTGTAACACTTGGAAAGCAGGTTGATATCAATCTAAAATGTGACCACTATGTATCCATAGTGGTAAGAAAAACATTCTACATTGTGCACCTTATAAATAAGGCCATCTCATTCAAGACCAGGGAGGTCATAGTTCCACTGTACTCTATACCTTTTAGACCACTAATTGAGTATAATGTTCCCTTCTGTATGTACCTCACCAGACACCTGCAGCAACTAGAGAGACCACAGAGATATCTGACCAAGATAATCCAGGGACTACAAAACATGATATACATGGAAAGACTGAAAACCCTGTGACTATACCCGGTAGCATACAGGCTGCTGAGAGGTGACCTGTGCCTGGCCAGCAGAGCAGTCTTAGGCCCTGTCCTAGTAAAAAAGCTGAACATTTGCAAATCAAATGGGACAAGAATAACTTCCTCCAGGGATCTCAACCTAGCCTGTGACATAAACAGAACATGCTGGAGAGACAGATATATCTCCCAGTGATTGTTGCTCCTCTGGAATAGGCTCCCCCTGCATGTGAAGCAGAGCTCCTCAATGATCATATTCAAGCGCAACCTTGACAACTGGATGGGTGACAGTAAATTCACCTCAAGGGTGGCAACCATGTCCTTTATGGACAGGGGTAGTTGGTGCTGATCACAAAATCACTGTACTAGCAATGACCATCCAACTATAACCAATAAGAGTACTCAGGTTTTTACATGGCTAGGCTTATAAAGGCCCTAGGGCCATTAGCTTAGTAACCTCTTATGAACCTATAAACCTATGAACATCTTCTCTCCAACATCCATTGCTGATGTCATTAACTGTAAGTTGTCCTGCAGACTTATAAAAGTCAAACTTGTGTCATAGTGCTTGCATAAAGTACTGAGCTCTAAGTCTGTATACTTAAATAGCTATTGGTTTCTGTTTTCACTGCAGTCAACTGGGGTGCATGTGTGTCTGTCTAGCCAGAAGAACATAAGTGTGATCCTACAGTTACCACTCCAATCCCATGTATTGATAATATTTTGACACTTGCTAACACTTGCACATGCCTACACATATTTTTCATGCAGGCTTCCCAACATCTTTTCTCCAACATCCACTGCTGATATCATCCACTATAAGTTGCCCTGCAGCCTTGTAAAAATCAGACTAGTGCCATGGCACTTATGTAAAGTACTGAGCTCTGTATTCTGTATACTTAGATAGGTAGGTGGTTCTGTTCTCACTGCAGACAACTTGAGTTGTTTGTATGTCTGTTTGTGTACTTGCTAAACATTACAGAGATCCTTTTACACTAGCATGTGGGACGCTGTTATTACCATATTTGCCTCACCAGACATTGCTGATGTTATCAGCTATAAAATGTTGTCCAAGACCCTCCAAATCAGACTTGAGCTGTGGCTCTTGCCTGAAATACAGAGTTCTGTATTCTGTGTACTTAGTCAGGTAGGGGGGTTGTTCTCACTGTGGTGTGTGTGTTTGTACCCCTGCTTGATTACAGAGAGCCTTTTACACCAGCATGTGCTTCACTGTTATTACCATATTCTACTAATCAGACACTGTTGATATCATCAGATATATGTGATTTGTGAATGTGCACAATTCCCACCATGGTGGTGGTGTCAGAGACTGGCCTTGAGGCTAGACAGAAGTCACCTCATTCAATATAATACAGATTACAGTGACATGACTTTTGGTCTATCCATGTACATTATGGCATGGTTGTTGGCCCTGTGTTTTCTTGGTGAGAAACCCATGTGGTCTATCCAGCTGCTGCATATGTCTGGTGAGGTACATTCAAAAGAGAGCATTATACTCTATTAGTGTTCTGATGAGGTAACCTGATTCCTGACTTGATTCATCTCTCAGATACCCACACTCTTCTTTACTCTCCCTAATTAAGTATTCACCCTTAATTAGAGCACAGTGCGCCTCATCCTGCCTCACATGTTAAAAAGAAAAAAAAATTGTGTATGTGTAGATTATTATAATCTGTCTGATATGATGAATACTTTGCTATGCATCCAAGTCTTCCATAACATATAGCCATATATTATCAATGTTACTTCAGACTCTTATGTCATTAATCGTGTATATTGTTATATGCTGTTATTAACTTTCTAAACAAATTCTTTATTATGTACATTGTTTTTGGAGCTTTTCTCCCCGGGGCTCCACTGAAAATGGGCTCACACCAGCCCATTGGACTTTCCTGGTAAACAAAAGCAAATAAATATATACATAACTAATCATTCTCACATATAGATATTTACTAATTAAGCCTGCTTCATTAAATTGAAATATCATCGATCATTAGCAAAGTGCCCAAAGATGTGCTTCTTATCTATTGAGCCAATAATACTGTCAGATTTGTGATGTATATGACGTTGCTCTCCGTGGCAACTGCATTTAATCTTTGCTTATTTTTAGTGTCTGGATGGTTATGAAAGTCCTAAAGGTAGGCCTTTTTCCTGATAAATTTGTCAATTTTCCTGTGCCACCAAGTCATCATCATCATCATCATCATCCCCCTTTTTCCAATTTTTTACATGGAGTTGTGGTTTCATGTTAATTGTTGCCATCTCTCTCAATTCAATGCAACACTCCTGCCTTCTTTCACAATCATGCTTGACTGTCACAAATCTTTTCTCACACAATCCATCCACCTCTTTGCTGGATACCTTTGTTTCCTCTAATGTTCTTCCTGTATGTCCCAAATCTTCTTTACCAGCTTGTGTTCTCCTTTTCTGCACATGTCCAAACTGCCATAATCTGTTCTCTTTGATCTTTTTTGCAATTGGAACTACTTTGGTTTCTGTTCTTATGTTCTTATTCTTCATCTGTCCCAAAGTGTGCATCCTACCATCCATCTCAGGCAATTAATTTCCATCACCTTTAGCTTCCTCATCTGCTCTGCCTTTACTGCCCTGGTTTCTGTGCAATACAGTAGCAATGGCCACAGAACTATTTTCTACACCTTACTTTTCAGCTTTTTTGACATTCTTCTGTCATATACTAGCCCTGACACTCTATGCCAGTTGGGTGCACCCCCTCTGATTCCAACTTTGACATCCTCATTCAGACTTCCCTTCTCCTCAACTACCCCCTCAATATACATGACGCTGTTAACTTGTTCCACTATCTTCCCTTCTATCTCAGTTCTCATCTTCTTCTGATTTCCTCAAATTGTTGCTATTACCACTGTCTTATCTGTGCTTAGTTTCATCCCATGTCTCTTCAAGTTTTGCATTCCATTCCCTTATTCTTTGCGGAGGTTTTTGCTCAGAGTCTGCCTGTAAAGCCACATCATCTCCATACAGCAACTTTGTTGATCTGTCCCCTCTAACCTGTTTGCTAATGTAGTCCATCACCAGTATGAACAGCAGTGGGCTCAGAGATGAACCCACACCAACTCCCACTGGGAACCCCTCTTTTTGACTGAACACTGTTCATACCTGAGTCATTGGATCCTTGTATATAGCCTGCACTACCTTTATGAGTGCTTCTGGGACTTTGAACTACCACAGGACTGCCCAAATCAGATTTCTTGGGACCATGTTATATGCTTTCTCTAGGAATGCCCACTTGGACTCTTTCCTCATCTCTAGCTTTTTCTCAACTATCTGTCTCACTGCTAACATTGGGACACTTGTGCTGCATCCTGATCTGAATCAAACTGCTCATCTCCCATCTTAATTTCTGCTATTTTGCATATCCGTTTATCAGTCACCCTCTCCAAGACTTTCATGCAATGTGAGAGGAGTTGGATACCTCTGTACTGTCCACAGATGTGGATGTCCCCTTTGTTCTAGTACACAGCTGTGGATGCCCCCTTTGCTCTAGTACACAGCTGTGGATGTCCCCTTTGTTCTAGTACACAGCTGTGGATGTCCCCTTTGTTCTAGTACATGGCTGTGGATGTCCCCTTTGTTCTAGTACACAGTTGTGGATGCCCCCTTTGTTCTAGTACACTGGCACAAATATGCTTATTCTCCTACACCTTTCACTCAACACTACTATGAGTAACCCTAGCAGCCATTTCTTTCCTATCTCACCCATCATCTTTGTCATATCTGCTGTGAGCTCAGTTGAGCCTGCTGCTTTCGCTGACTACATTTTCCTTAGTACTGTTCTGACTTCTCCTGTGCTGGACTTTTCCCTCATTGTAGGCTGTGTCTGGGGCAGTACAGCTTTTGTTGTGTTTTCATCATCCAGAAGCTGCTGGAAGTACTCCTTCCATCTGTCTTTGATGTCCAGTCATCTGGTGAGCAGGTTGTTGCTGGCATCCCTTATGAAGCGTATCTGACTATCTTTTTTACATTTCTGTCTTTGCCTTGCAATCTGATATAATTTGTGCTATCTACTGAGTCCCTTTTCAGAAACTGGTAGAGTGCCGCTGATGCCTTGTTCTTTGCCATTGTAACTCCTTTCTTAGCCAACCAGTATTCCTTTCTAGCCTGGTCAGTCTTTTCTATCTCCCACTTTTTCCTGAACACCTTCTTTCTTTTGAGTTCCTGGACTTCTGTATTTCACCACCAGCTTTCCTTATATATCTTGTTTCCATACCTGGCCGAGGTACATATCTGTTCTGTAGTCCTCATACTTGCTGTTTGAGGTGCTGCCATTCTTCTTCATCTCCACCTATTTCTTCCTCTTCTTGGGGTGCTAAAGCCCTGAGTGATTCCTTGAACTATTGTACTTTCTCTCCAGTCAACTTCCAAGTCTTCAGCCTGGTCTCTGTCGACCTTAGACCCTTCTCTGATCAGTGCTTGCAGCTGATTTGCCAGACAGAAGTCTAGACAGGCCTCTCCTTCTTTATTGCTGTTGTTGTTCCACCCAAACGAGCTTAGGCAAAGTGAACCTAGGTAGTCCTCATATCCTGTTGCGTCTGTCCCATTATGTGTATTCAGGTTATCTATTGTCAGCACCCATTGTCCTTCTTTATCTAATAGGTCCTGCAACTGCTGCAGTCTGAATCTACTCTTGTCTTCACTATCACAACCCTACTGTGGGGCACATGCTGAGAGTATGAATGCTGTTCTATCATTAGACTGGAGTCTGGTCACTAATTCTGATGACACCCCTCACACACCATTTCTAGCCTGTCTTCCTCTTCACTAGTAGTAGACTCTGGATCCCATGCTAAGTGACTGAATGTACATTAAATGGAGCATTTCTTAATTCATGTTTGGCAGGTTGATTAGTTTTATGTCCAGCTTTCCCTCAACAGAACTATGACATGTAATGGACTTCATGGTAGGCACACACTGGCCAATAGGGGCACATACACCCCTCCCACCATAGATCTGGTCCTCCACTCACTTATCGCCAGAAAATACCCATGGTTATTTAGGTGCTATTAGTCAACATGATTGAATCATCTTGAGCCATATTGGCTAGCCCTGCCATGGCACACAGTCTGTAATCCTTGTTCTTCTGTCTTAAGGATATTGCACATTACCACAGTATATCCCAAAGCAGTTGGTCTATACAACTCTTCCCCTATAGGACACTATGTTTCTCAGATGGAAACATTCAGCATGCTTTTCAGAGGTGGGAGGAACCCCACAGAGACAAAAGGAGAGCATGTAACCTCCAAACAGGCATTGATCAGAGGTCAGGATTGAACATAACATCTTGCGCGTGAGAGGCAAAGAACTTAACCATTATGCCAACTGATCCCTAGCAAGAATGATGATGATGATGATGATAATAATAATTTTTATTATTATTTTATTATTTTATTATTATATCCTGGACTCTATACAAGAATTTTGTAGTATGCTGAAACAAACATTCCCGGTCTGAGGTTTACAGAACATAACAAGTTTTATTGAATTTGTGATGTTCAAAAAGTTGACCTTACTCTAGTCATATACCTCTATGGATGTTAGGGTGACCAGTACATGTTGTATATTAAATGTAATACTTGAATGATTTAATGTACCTAATAATTTATATGTCTGAGAAATAACTTTTTTTTATTTTCAAGTAATGAATGGTTTATTTGTTTGCCTATTTGTATACTTTATTTACCTTTTCTTGGCTGGGGAAGTCCTGCTATGTCATTTGTTCCACTTGCTTCCTTTCAGGACAGAGACAAAATAATTGTGTGGTATCTATATCTATATCTATATATTTATATCTATATATCTATATATATATATATATGGGTCTGCTTCATTATAGCAAAGTACAGCTATCAAATCTCATTTTGTTGACACCATAACATTAAAAGTTACTTACTTGAACTTTCGGAACAGCAAAAATGACTTCCAGGAATGTAACCACTAGGCCACCATGGAGACCTTTGTTCTTTTCCTCACATTTGTGGGATCTCAGAGTTGGTATATTTAGTTGTAGCAGGTGTGGGGGACACATCCCCCCACATTGGGGTGGTGTGAGGGGTGAAGGCTCCCATTTTGGTGGGTTTTGTGTGGTTCGTTTTGCAATTTTTCAATTGTGGCCAACTGGTTAGATTCCTGGAAGCCATTTTCGCTGTTCCGGGAGTTTGAGTTAGTAAATGTTTGATGTTATGTTGTCAACAAAATTAAATGTGATAATGTGGTACATTGATATAATGAAGTAAATCCATATATGTATATATGGATTCACTTCATAAACTCGAAATACTGAAATCCCGAATTTCAGTATCTCGAAATCATAAAGCCGAAAATTCATAAAAATTCAGCCCTGTAATAGCTGGTACATGAAGAGCAGCTCCAGTGTGTTTTGGTAAAGTTTAATTAATTTTAATAATATAACAGGGATATTTATCAAGTAGTCACCAAGTGTGACCAAAAATCTGGTGTGATTATTTCAATGTATGTTTGATATATGATAACTGGCTACAAACCTTATAACACACATACTTGCTAAGTTATATATATTTATTTTTATGCCTGTAACCAGTTTCAGTATAAAAAGAATTCCTCATCTTAATGATAGCAGTTCTGTAGTTATCCTATAGAATAATTACTCTCAATTTGTCATGTTTGTTAGTTGTGCTCTGAGCATAGTGGCAGCTTGGAACTTGGCTTTGAGAATATTCCTTTAAGAATAATTAAGATTTAAGCCATCTAATGACAAAATGTCTTTATCTGTGCTTCTTTTCACATTCTGCCTGATCCCAAATATAATTCAAAAACAGCAATTACCTGCTTTGTTTCTTGTAAGTGTCGGATTTAACCATAAGGCTGGCAACTGCTCAAATGGAGTTTTAATTACGTCACTTTTTCAAATGTGAAAGTATGCAGCCTGTTTGTGCAGGTGGTGTAGGTATATGTATATGTTTGTGGGAGGTGTGCCAGTATATGTACATTTGAGTTTGTGCTAACACTTAATTTAGCTGATTCTTGCATTATTAGCTGTACATATTCTGTTTAATTTATTTCAGGAGTCCTTTTTGGAGCATTATTTGGCTGCCTGTTACGGCTGATACCAGGGCTAAATTCTGACATTGTGATGCTAATATCATTCCCAGGTGATATCCTTATGCGGATGCTGAAGATGCTTATCTTACCACTCATTATATCAAGTCTAATTTCAGGTATTATTTTTTCAGTGAATCACTTTTTATTAATGCCTTCGACTATGCTTTATTTTTGGTTTCTCTAATACTGTCAGAAAGCATATTCCAAACCATAATAACCAACATGTTACGCAGACTATCATCAAAATCTCTATACCATCTCAGTACAGGTAAGAGCCAACTTTTGAAAAATCTCAGTTCTGTGATTTCTAGCACATCTGACTGTACATTAAATGTTATGAAAAAATTAAAACTAACTACAAGTGGAATATTTTAGTCTGTTGTGGAGTTCATCCCAAGGCACACTAAAACAAGCAACAGTGAGTTTTACTCCTCTGTGATGTGACGAATTTAGCTATTATATAATGACCCAAACATGTCTCCATCAGCTAGGAACAAAGTTAAAAAGAACTCCCCCATTATGGTATTCTTTCTGTCCTGTATATAGTTACTGAACCACTGCCAATCAGCATTATTTTACCATAACTGTGCCAATCTTTATAAGGAGATAATAGCGTATAATGTCAAATGCTCTATCCAATCATTATTTAATCCTCTCCTAAAAAAAAAACTTCAGGAATGCTGAGTAAGGAGACATCAACTAGATGTCCCTTAGGAAAACATGCTTTGAATCACTTAGTTGATTGTCTCATAAGAAGTCTAACAGTTCATGTATTTGTTAACCTTAAGTACTTCACAAGACGGTATAGAACTGAGATTCAATTATAGTTGTTTGTTTCTAGTGGCATTCCAGGTTTATACACGGATGACAGTTTGCTGAAGGAGTCCTGCAGGAAATAAACATTGTTATCAGATAAGCAAAATGCACATTGTCAAGAGCCCAATAAAAAGAGGAAGAATGTTTCATGATAATTAACTTTGACACTTTCGAGTCCCTCTTTTTTCATCATAACTTTAACATGCTGAACATATCTGTAAGTTATGTGCTGGGATTGACTGTGGCTTGTTGGTGTAAGGGTATGTTTCGTGTTTTGGTATGAGAGTTCCTGGGTTCAAATCCTAGACAAGCTGTGGGGTTTTATGGCTAGGCTTAAAAAGGCCCTTTTGGTTATTGGCTAATAAAAAGGCTAAGAGAGCAGTCACATGCCAATGAACAAAGTATTAGACAAACTCTTCCAGCTACTGCAAAGTGATCCAGAAAATGGCACAATAAAGCTGTAGAAAATTACAAGGCAATGACACAAAAAGGGGCAGTAAGAGCAGATGGATGGAATACTTCAAGAAGCTTCCAGATGAGAAAGAAAAAGGCAAAGAAGCTGTTCTGCCTCAAGCACAAGCTACAGTGAAATAGAAAGGAGAGCCCACCATAAAAGAAGTACAATGTGAGTAATGGAAATATGAAGTCCAGGACAGTGACATGCTTAGATAAAGTCTCAGTAAATGCAACCAATGTATTGGATGCCTTAGAGAAGAGGGTTCTGAGTATTTTCTCTTGTGATATGGAGAGAGAGAGAGAGAGAGAATGGAGAGAGAAAGAGATGGGGGTGGCATATCTCAGATGACTAGAGAATAATCATTCTAGTACCAGTGTACAAGAACAAAGGGATGATACACAATCAGAGCCAGATCAAGGTCAAATGAGGCCCTAGGCTGGGTAATTGACTGGGCCCTTACCATATGCAGTCCCCCAACAGCCATTCTAGGGTCCCATTGCGTGGCTATTTCTCTCCAGTTACCATAAACACTGTTCAAAACTCTCAGTGTGTATACTGTTTTCTGCTTTACTTCTACAATAATTATAGATATTTGGATTTAATTTAAAACATTTATTTCAAATTTTATAGCACAAACACTGATAGACATTTGCTAAACAAAGCAATACAGTCTCACAATGAAAACAGACTTAGCAGTAAAACTTCTCTGCCCTTGAAACTCTCATTCATTGAAACAGCATTGAAACCCACATTGAAAGAAAATGCATATGGCCAGTGGTGGATTAAGTTTACCTTTGGGCTGTTTCAAATGGTAGGCCTCTTGCACAGATTTTTAGGACCATGTAAACATGCAAAAGGTCTTTGATTTACCTTCCTGATTGTATTAAATTATATTCCCTGTATAATACAGCAGCACATCTTACAGCGTCTTTTAAATTTATAGTTTTGAACATTTTTTCCAGTAAGCAATGAAATAAAACATATGAACCAATAATGACAAAACTGCCCAATTCAGAACATTTCAAGCATAAAATGCCACTCAAACTTCTGTCATTGCAATCCACCAATATCGGTCAATATGCATAGAGTTGGCACCTTTTCAAATGCCAATTTTTTGTAGAAATGTGAGATTATGCAGAAAAAAACATACCCACGGCCAGTGCAAAGAACAGAACTTCACTTTTTTGCAAAAATTAAAGCTTATTTTTGTAGCATTTGCATTGCTTATGCTATTTCATACAATATTTATGTGTTTCACATACAAAATAACTGTCTTATGTAACTATAAGAAAAGTTAAGAAATATATTTTGTCTTAAAATTTCAGGACATTTGTCATGTTTTAGCTTTTTTCACAGGACAAAACTGCCCAAAGTGGGACTGCCCCTCGCAAAGAGGGGCAGGTGGTAGATGTAAATATGCACAATCTCTGCAGAAGTAAAAGTCATCTGAATAATTCCACATTAAAGAGATCTGTAACTAATGAAGAGATTGCTGCTAGCAAACAACTTTATATTTCAGTGTTTCATCTACAAATTCAGTGCCTGCTCTCCTTGAAAAATAAATTACCTATGTTGCATTAAAAAATGGTAAGCTGGTACTACTGCAATAAGGGATGGATGGCAAACTGATAACAGGTTCATAGTTACTAGGTATCTCATCCAAAGGAGGACACACACAGGACTGCAGCACCCCCCCCCTTAATATACAACAGAGTAAAAGCAATCCATTTACATGCTGTGAGAGTCGAACACACAGCCTTCTGCATCAAAGTGCTACCTGTCATACTACTAACACTGCTTTTAAATTTGATGCCACAATAATGATACTATTTGCAAAACAAAAAGTTGTGCATTGTAAACAAACTTAGCATGCACAGCAGTAAACTTCTTTTCCCTGAAAGCTCATAGTTCCCTGATAAATGTACCTGAAAATCAGTTCCCTGAAACATTCAACTTGGTAGTTGGGGAAGACAGAATTTAGTCTGTTTCCTGTAGCTAAGATACAAGGTTTCAGCCTAAGCAAATTACTAACCACCTGCTATCTGTAACTAGGGCATTTCACTCCCACACACAAACACTTCAATCTCTTAGTGCATGAAGTCTGGAGAAAGCCTAAAATAAATAGGGACAGATTATGAATACTGCTGTCATGAACACTGCTAGAATAACGGGATTTGTGTAAGTATGCATTTTTCTAAGGAATCTGAAAAATGAAACTCAAATGTCTGTCATTATTTAGTAACTTCAGTCCATTTCATGAGGAACAGACCACAACTATAGGGGAAAAATCTGGACATTTGAGAATTATGTTACCTACCTACCTGTTATACACACACTCACATGCACATAGACACACACCTCCTTCCCTATTACACACAAACACACACACAACTACCTATCTCCTCCTTACACACACAAACACCTACCTCCCTGTTAAACACGCACACACACACACACACACACACACACACACACACACACACACACACACACACACACACACATATACACACCCTATACCTCTCAAACTCTTAGCACAAAAATTCTGGACAAAGCCAAAAATAATGGGGGGGACAAAGCCCAAAAATCAGGACAAGCTTTAAATATTACTCTCACAAACTTATAAAGTTGCTAGAATAAAAGGTATTGTGCTATAATGAATTTTCTGAATGATATGAAGTCTGAAGCTCAAATGCCTGTCATTATTTAGTGAATTCTGTCTTCACTGATTTGCCACAATAACGCGCCCCCCCAAAAAAAAAAAAACTAATTTTATGAGGAACAGACTAAAAATATGAGGCAAAAATCTGTTGAGACACCTCCCTCCTTCTTTTAATCACAGGCACACACACACACACACACGTGCATGCACACGCACACACACACACACACACACACACACACACACACACACACACACACACACACACACACACACACACACACACACACACACACCTACCTACCACTTAAACAAAAACATACATATGTACTTCTTACTTGTCCATTTGTGGTCTGTATTTCAAATGTCTTCTGGCATTCAAATCCCACGAATGCAGAAGACTAAGATGGAAGGAAATAGTTCAGACACCTGTTGCTTCTGTGCGACCAGACACAAATGGCATTCATCTTAAAAAAGAATGCCCTTAAAATTTATTATTGTTTTAAATTAAAAAAATAAATCTCACAACCAGTGACCCCATTCCAGCCAGCATGAGCCCTCTCCCAGCCAGTGAACCTAGGTGACTGCTGTGGTTGCCTAGTGCTGGATCTGGCTTTGTTCACAACTGTCGGCAATACAGAGGCACATGTCACACTGCATGAAAGTGTGGGTGACTGTTAAAAAATAAACAGAGCAGTAGAAATTAAGGTGTGAAATGATCATTTAGGATTCAGATCAAGATGCTGTACAACTGACTTAGATAATGGTCCACAATATGGAGGCATGGAATTTAAAAATGGACAGAGTGATGGGAATTTTACATATAAAATCTTGTCAAAATTATCTGCAGTGAAATGGCTAAGTACGGATCAGCCATACAGAATGTTAAACATCTGATGAAGAAATAAATCATTCAAGATTCACATAGACTGTTACAAGGACTATAGATATAACATTTATGTGGTGTTGGTTAATCTAAAGTATAAGCAAGTAAAGCTTCTAGGATGTGTCATCTAAGGCCTTAGAGTATTTATCACTTGACCACACAAAAGATAAGGGGCTAGATTCCCAAAGACTTGCTCTCAGTGTAAGTGACTTACTGCAGGTATAAGGCCTATAAATGAAGTAGGCTTACACCAGGGGCCAGATTCCAAAACACTTGCTCTCATTTTAAATAACTTACACTTACTTACTTACTTTGGAATTGGGGCAGGTATACACTGCTATAGGTCACACTGAAAGCAAGTTTTTCAGAATTCTTCCCTTGGAATATTTATTACAAAGTCATCTACAACTATTAACAACTAATGAAGTGATAACAAAGCATGAAGAAGTGCTACAGTGATTTATAATGTGCCTTGACAAAGGTGAAACACTGCCAATAAAATGCAACTTAAATAATACCTTTGAAAAAATATAGATATATGCAAAGTAAAATAAAACAAAAGAAAGTTTTCACACAGGAATGTTTATCAACTGTTACTTCATATTTATAGAAAGTATGTGACTGAAGAGACTACCCTTTAGCTTCCAAAAAGGAGCTGTAATACATGTAATAAACAATTGCCACATTTTGACTATATAGAATACCTGTACACTTCTTACGCAGTCTTGTTTCATTCCATTGCTGCAAAATCCACAGGCAAGTGTCAATGAAAGTATTTTAGAAGGCTTCTGGGCTAGAGGATATCTAACCCTATGCATTCAGGGGTGCACTAAATGATAACACAGGATTCTTTAACATGGAAAGTGACACTAGGAGTTTTTGTGTCTAAAAGGAAGGAGAAAAGGATGATCCAGCAGATTACAGACCGATCTCACTTATTAGTGCGGACACAAAGTTTTATGTGAAGTATTAGCTGCATAGCTGGAAAAAACAAGTCGTGAAATCATTACCCAGCATCATGGGGGGGTTAATAAAGCAAAGATTTTGTAAAGATCAAAGGAGGTTACAGTAGAGGATTATAAGTATAGCGGAAAAATGGCAAGTTGAAGGTGGTACTAGTTACGTTATTCAACATTAGCTAGGTGTTTGTGTTGCAAGCAATTGTGGAAACTGTGCAGGAGAAAAGCTTCATCAAAGTGGTGAAAGCTTTATATCAAACATTGAGTTAAAAGATGATGGTAAATGGGGTGATTTTCCAAGAAAGTGCCAGTGGGGGGTATGCAGAAAGTGTCAAACGTTCATTGGACATGAAGTGCAGAATATTAGTAGTGTGTTGCTAGCCTCTTTGTAGTTCATAATATATTCACTTTGGTGGAGGTAAAGAAGGTGTTGCTAAAGTTCAGACAGATATTTAAATTGTGAGATACACTTGGCATAATCATTAATGTCTTTGTCTCTCATGACGAAGGTGCAAGGTTTGATCAGCCTTGCAGCTGATACCAGTATGGAGTTTGTATGTTCTCTTTGGGGTTCCTTGTACCTCCTAAAACATGCTGCGTGTTTCCCCCCCAAACCTATCCAAGTGGTACACACTGTAATTGGTATCTATTATCAAATAAAGGTGAAATTCCTAATTAAATAGTCAGCTTCTGTCTTCAATCAAACACAGCTTCATTGTTCCTCACAGCACAATACTGCTTTGCTGACTTTTGTTAATATTGTCAACACCTACGGAAGCTCTGGAAGGCTAGTCTCCCTCATCTTCCTAGAATTGTCAGACACTTTTTTGATACTGTCTCCTACCAGAAAATCTAACATAAACTCTTGTCCTTATTTCCACTGACTCTTCTCTACAATGGTTCCATACCTACCTCTCAAATAGAGTGCAGAAAGTATCGGTGTCCCATAAAGATCTATATTAGGTCCCATGCTTCTCAACATAGTCATCAATGTCCTCTACACAGCTATATAAACATTACCCTAGTTCAATATGCTGATGACTCAGCCCTAATATGATGTGCCAAATCTCTCTTTTAATTCTAATATCTTATGCAATAATCCTTATTAATTGAAATATGGCTAAATAATTCACAACTACTTCTAATCTGCAAAATAACTAAATTACTACTCTTCCTCAAAACAAAACTATTCTGTATCATCTTGGCCTAAATCACCATGATAGAAAAAATAAATGGCACCAAATTTCTTGTAGTCACCATAGATGACCAGCTGAAGTTTGACCACCATGTGTCACACATGGTTGAAAGAACTCGTCAAAAATGAGGAACTTCATATAAAATAAAAACCTGCCTCACTGACATAGGCAGACATATAGCCTCTACTTTCCTACTGCCATCTCTCTTCTATACTTCTCCATTCTTCAATAACCTTCAAGTCTCACAACTCTCCAAACTTGAGAAACATTATAATAAAATAAGGAGCCACACAAAAGCTGACAATAAAAAAAAAATCACTGAAATAGGTAAATGCAGAAGACCGCACTTTGGAACTGAATGTAAAATAGTTATTTTAAAACAAAAATTGAGCATTTTCATCCAGCAGCAACATTTGCATTTAACTGGAGGTTTTAACCTCATATCTCCACTGACACTGTGAGTCTGGACCAGCTGCACTAACCTGGTTGCAAATGTCAATAGCTACAGCAATAAAAAAAATATATATATATATATATATATATATATATATATATATATATATATATATAATTAGGAATGCTTTCCAATGTAAAAGCTGAATGGCCTGTCATGGTATTTGAACCATGCACCTACTGCACACAGAGCCGTGTCTCTAAACAGCTAACTCATCTGTGAATATTTCAGCTATACATTTCTATATAGCTTTTTGTTAGGTTTAAGCACTGCTGAGCAATGGACCTTGCTGCACAAACACACTCAGCTATGCTTAAACTTGACAAAAAAAATGGATGAAAGTGCTCAATTTTTGTTTTAAAATAAAACCATTTTACATTCAGTTAAAAGCAAGTGTACAATACAGTTCAGTCACACACCAAGTTAATGTAATCAAAGTACATAGGGTGAGGTCATGTAAAGTAAAATACAAACACATAATAATAAAGTATCAATAATGACTAATTAATATCAATAAATATTTCTGTTATTATGTAAATGTCTTGTTTGCCCTTAGCTAAATTTTGCTAAGCACTGCTAAGCAAAGCTTATACAAGACCTTTCTTAGCAGTAGTTAGCAATGAGCAGCTATGCTTAGCTGGTTTGGGCATTGCTTAGTACTGCCAGTTTAAACAGTCCTCAGCTCAGCTAAGTGGGTTTGCACACTGCTAAGCATCGCTAAATATTTGCCTCTTTAAGCACTGCTCAACTCAGCTGAGCAGGTTTGAGCACTGCTGAGCTTTGCTTAACATTTTTAAAAATGGTCCAATGGCAGGGAAGGGTGGGAAAATAGCCTTATTTAAACTGCACAGGTGGGAATATAGCCAGAACCTGTTGGAGTTTGACTCGTGCAGGAACTATGGCAGGAGTTGGAGAGGGATTGCGCTTTCAGGTGCAGCACTGGAGCATGTTGGAGTTCAGGGTCATGGTTGGACTCCTAGTTAAAGACCTTGATGTCAGACTGCTGCTGGGCCAGTACCAGGGCTCTGGTTACAGGTTTCAGGCATGGGACCATCTGGCACATGAGCTCACCAATGCCACTGGAATTCCCCATACTGGTGAGCAGGTGCATCATCATTATGAAAACCTGAAGCAGAGGAAGGGGGTGCTCTTGGCCCAATGGATTCAAGATGCCGCATAAGTTTGTAAACATATGAAGTATTGCTTTATGAAATTCTAACATGAATATGTGATAGACAGGTATGCATAATGGTGTGGTTCCCTTCCCCCAGCTGCAGGGAAGAGGACTTGCAACTTAGAGGCCCATGCAGGGAGCATAGCAAGGATGCACCAACAGTGTGGTGAGTACCAGACCTATCTTACAATATATAGTACAATAAATAAGAAATAGTACATTGTTTACTGCCAGTAGGTATAGTGTGTTCTGAGTGTACTGCAATAAATGTGTTCTTAGACCCACATTTATATAACTGAGTAATGCCAGGTACTGTGCAATACAGGTGAAGGTATCCAACAAGCTACTATTGATGAAAGAAAGCTAATACTGTAGTAATAGTGTGTAGGAATGACAGAAGTATATACTGTACGAATACTATGGATCTTGTAATAAAGTACACTCTGATTACAACTGTGAAGGTAATAAATGACATTCATTCATCATCTACAGGATATGCAGTACAACTGAAGTCAAAATTTTGAATGTAATAAACCACTGTGCCATGTCACCCTCAATAAAGCTCTTTCTACCAACTGTTGTGTTTATTCTGGTCTGTTGTTGAAGAAATACAGTTGTACAGGTGCTCCACAGCAAATATGGCTATGACACCATGAAGTGAGTGAAGTTTGTCTGATAAAGAACTGCTATGCTAAAGTGTAGATATGGAGCTGTACAACAAGATAGAATGAAATTTGATATATGTTCTGCACTAAGATCTGAACCTTGAATAGTAATGTGTAATGTATTATAGTGTGTTTCCCTCAGGATTGTCTTGTGTTAACCTTTGCATTTCAGCTATATGAATTCCTGAATGTAAGTATGCTGATGCAGGCAAGTATGAGACTGTAACAGGTGGAGACTGCAAATATAGGATGTGCAAATGTATATGGGTTAGGTATGCAACCCAGCACCCTGATATGGTTTATGCAGATCACACATATTCCCATCCACTAGAGGTTAAATGTGTATACCTGCATTCCAAGTATTATTACGCAGTTCACATACTATATCTGTCATGCATGAATCTCATGCATGTATGTTCAACTGTCATTGAAATCTTCTGTGACACTCATATTACCAGGTCAGACATTGTAAGCAATTGAGTTTTAGGCACAAATCAGTCAAGCAGCACATAGCAGTGGCCTAGTGGCTCAGTGTAGTAAGAAATAGATATGTTGTTCATTTTTGCACACACAAACGAAGGTTTGAATCCAGAGACTGGTACTAAGATGTGTTTTTAGTAACAGACAAGTAGCCCTGACTATTTGTAGAAACAGTCATGTAGTGTTAACAGATATTTTCTCCACAGGGCTGACAGGTAAAGAAATGTTCGTATTAGCTGTATGAAGGGTATACTAATAAACTGTGTACAGATGTACTACCATATGCCTGGTGCATCTGTGAGTGTGTGCCGATAGTCCAACCCCATGCCTACAAATAACAGCAGGATAGGTATATACACCATGTATTCTTCCCAATACATGTCTCACAGTTGTCATGCTGTCACAGCTAGTGATCACTGTTGCCAATAACCTTGGGAACAGATATAAATCCAGTTGAAGTATGCCAGTAGCACACTCATATAGCATCAGTGCAGGGTACACCTTGTTAGTCATATATATAACCCTGACATGTACGAGTCCCCTGTAGCTATGTACCTATAGTTCTCACAGCTTGGCCCATACCATTCCAGGTTGACAGCTTAACATGTATGTATGTGCTATAGAAGCTATAGGGCACAGGTAGATGTAAAGTATGGGCAGACCTGTAGAGTAATGAGCAGTACTCAGAGGCAATCTCTGCTTAACATACAAGGCCATGTCAAACCCAGAGCTGTTGGACATGCTACACTTAAAGAAATCCCAATACCTCAGAGCCACACACTCCAGGGATCTAAACCTTGTCATCACAATAAACAAAACATGCTGGAGAGATAGGTTCCTGACTGAGAGACTCCCCAGACTCTGGAATTGACTGCCCATACATGTCAAGAAGAGCGCCTCTTTGGCCATCTTCAAAAGGAACCTTGACGATGGGATGGGAGATAGGAAATTCCCCTGGGGATCACATCAGTCTCCTTGCTAGACAGGGGTCCAGGGAAGTAAACATTGTGGGAAGAAATAGCCAGGGAATTGTTATGGCTAGGCATGTATAGGCCCTAGGGCCAATAGCTTAGTACTAACCTATGAACCTATGAACCTACTGTTGTGAAAAATATAAGCCTATACAGTTGTTAATGGAATGTTTTTCTCTTCCCCCACCCCTTATCTGCATCAGTAGCTATTATTCATATACTATGGGTAAAACCTAATGTTGGGACTTGTGCTGTATTATTGTTCATATATTTCAATGACTGCATACTAACATACCTTGTTAAAATTCCACTGTTGTTGGCCTGTTGCCATAACTGTTACTGGCATGCTGTTACAATAATGACTGTTATTCCATGTATGCATGTGTTCCGTTTGCTATGCAATTCTATTGTTCTGGGTTAATTGGAACACCCATGCATAATGTTATAACTAATGTTGAAATGTTTTGTTCATGGCTAACCAATACGCTTTGACAAACCTCAACACCATAGCACATTTGAGTAGGCCAATCCCAGTGGATCCACCTGTCCCACCTCATTTGGCTGTGGAACTAGGTACAAGCACATCTGGGACCCAACCAAGATCTGCCTCGTCTGCTGGTCCTGCACCACCCTCAGGTAGAACAGCCTCAGGGGACAGCGCCCTCCCCCCCAGGTGTGGGCGTGGGGAGGATCCTGTCACCCATAATCACCTCTCAGGGATGGTGTGCCGGGTCATCCAGCAGGATTTAGATGACTGCCTGCTCCAGATAGAGGGCAGACTGGAGCACCTCAAGGGGCAGCCTGGCCCCAGCACCCAGCCCCCAGCACAGCCACTGCTGGGGCCATGAAGGGCAGTGGTGACTGCCCATGGGTGAGGACCTTAGTCCCACTGTTTCCATCTGGGGCAGTTGGTCCTCTGATTCCCAACTACCCTCCCCATCCAAGGTGTTTACTCCCTCATGTGTTATACACCACCCCTGTCTGCTGTCTTGTCTGTCTTGTCTGTCAAGAAATGTAACCTCTCCTACCCAACTTACCTCCTCAAATGTATCTACAACCCTTCCCCAACATCCCACTCTCATCTAAAAAAAAGGGCTTCTGTCCCAAATAAAAAACAGAAATCATCCCATACATAGCTCTCCATTTCACCCCCATGTACACTGCCATGAAGCAATCATCCCATCAATTAATCAACAAACTTATGTCACCCAAACCCCTCCCTGTGGGGTGTGAGGCTCCAAATACCAAATTGTCCACATCATGCACAGCTGTTGCTGCACAAGAAATGGAAAGCTATGGTCCTTTCCTACACCTACCCTGCATATCCCTTGCTGCCTTTCATATTGTTTTTCCCCCTGCTTGTCCCCATTTCACCATTTTCCTATCACCCCTTTTTTCTTTTCTTTTTTTTGGAAAATTGTATGAGTTTAAGTGGGGACACACAGTGCTAAGCAAAGCTAAGTGGAGATAAATGCTGCTTGGCATTGTGACATGTCAGACAATCCAAGGCACCACAGGACCAAAAATCAGCCAGAATTCTTTTAAAATCCAGCTTTAATTTAAGCACAAAAGTACATAAACATACACATTAAAACCAACATTTTCGTTTGAATCACTTCATCAGATGTGGGTCAGAGAACAATTAATGTCTTTTATAATCCTCCAGGAGGTTAATTATCAAATAAAAAACATCCAATTTAAAACATCATTAATCCTCATGAATATTCATTTTACTTTTATTTTAATACAAATGGTTTTATTTAAGTTACTTAAGTTATCCAAGATATTTAAGCATTTTATGGTTTTATAAATTCATGTGATGTATTTTTTAAGTTTGTAAAATGTATATCATGTTTTATTAATATTTATGAAGATTTTATGCAAAGTTTTATGGTTAGTAGTGTTTTTTCTGCATGCAAGGTTTTAACATGAATATTCATGAGGATTAATGATGTTTAAAACTTAAAACTGCTTTAATCACCCTTTCTGATTCAGACACTATTCTGCCCAGCTACAAACTAACCAGCCCTAGCAAGGCTCAACCCCAGGGCCTTCTGCATTATACTCAGAGAAATACACCACTAGGTCAACTCAGCCTTGGAGCATTAATGTTTTTCTTTTAATATATGATACAGTACAGTCATGTAACATTAGAGAAAAAAAAGCACCACTACCAAGTATTGAACCCAGGGCCTTCTGAACTATAGTCAAAGTAGTGCACCACTAGGACAACTGATCTCTGAGGAGTTAATGCTTTTTTCTAAAGATATCATGCAGTACAGTCATGTAACATTAGGGAAAAAAGACACCACTGCCAAGTATTGGACCCAAGACCTTCTAAACTATAGTCAGAGTAACACACCACTAGGACAACTAAGCTCTAAGAAATGAATGCCTTTTTTTTCTAAAGATATTATGCATAACAGTAATGTATGATTAGGGAAAGACAGACACCATTGCCAAGTATTACACCCAGGACCTTCTAAACTATTGTCAGAGCAGCACAGCACTAGGACAACTGGGTTCCGTCAAATTAAGGCTTTTTTCTATAGATATCATGCAGTACAGTCATGTCACATTAGGGAAAAATATATCCTTTCCAAGTATTGGCCTTAGGACCATCTGAACTCTAGTTCACTGCAATACACCAGTAGACCAACTCAATTCTGGGGAATTACATGTGTTGTTACCAAGATATCCTGAGTACCACTGACACCACATCTACATATAATGTGATAAATGACAGTGTACTTGGGCATGTAATGCAGACACTGAACCAGTACACAACCAAAGACATGTTGATGGATTGCCTGGAGGCCCACCATATCAGGAATAGCTGAAAACTGCACAGACTGTTGCAGAATGTCCACAGTTGTGTCACCTACATATGGCATGCTTGTTATCAAAGCTATTCTGTGTGCTAATATAACGGCAAGGTATTGCTGATTGATTTCACAAAAGTATGACAGGTTAATGTCACACGTCAAAGCCATCCAAACAGACATGTTCATGCCAATCCTGTGGAACACACTATATGCATGCACATATGTCTTGCAACTACACCTCCCACATTAATTACTCCATAGCTTTGTAACATTCCCAGCATGTCTGATATCTGAACACCCACAGTTCAGGCCCACAGTCCAGTCTGTTGGACAACAACTACATGCTCAGCAATACAACCTACAAATAACCGAGCCCTGCAATGTCCAGCACATCTCTTGCTGCTACCACAGTCAGTGCCATGCACAGTAGCATCTCAAAAGCCTGCAGGGTGGGACAAATGTCACAAATATCAATATGTGTCCTAAACCTTCCCTACGACTGTCTGGATGGAACTACTACTTAACATATGTACTAGAGGCACATACCTCACCTGGACTGTAATGGGTACCCTCACCCTGGCCATGCTGTGAAACAACAGCCGACACTGCTTCCTCACTGACATATATAGCTTGCTGTCCCCAATGTGTTCACAATCCCCAGTATGACTCCTGCCCAGAATGCAGCAGTTGTGGCCTACCACACACATGCAGCTGTATGTTCAGATAACTGCTGCAGACCTACCATGCCTAGAACACATCCATACAACAACCATATATAAAGTGTTGGGGGGATGCAGTCACCCCCTACAAATATACACAGCTGATATAGCAGGATCAACTGCAGCAGCATGCAGATTCAGATAAAAAGGATGTATAACCCTCACAACTGTCTGCCTCCTTACTGAGACCAACACACATTTTTAAACAGTAACCTGCCACAGAATCACAAACTCTCTCAACAATGGCCAAACATAGCATGCATAACTGTGGACATAATACATCAATCTAAACAGTGAACACTATTTCTGCATACCATCTGTGATGCTGTAGCTCACATACCTCAGTAATGTCCTCTTCACAGGCCAGGAAAAGGGCAAAGGACTACATGAAGGCCTTAATTATAGGACTGTGTTCCCATGCCATTGGATAATAGCAATGCAACACAGCTGTTCTAGATGCAATTAGCTAGTGGGAGTCATAGACTGGTGCACAGGCAATCACCTGTTCATGAGTTACCTACAAAAGGCAAGCCTCTGCATATAGTAAACAGGTCTGGCACTTTCTTCATGATGACAGACTGCAATTCTGTAGGAGACTACAACTGGGTTTCCTCTCACAAAAGAGTACAGCAATATACCAGGTGTATCAGAAAATCAAGCATGTAATGGAATGAAGATGGGGGGATGCAATCATTGGAAATAGGAATGTACACGGTAGGCCTCAACCACATTTTTTGGACTGACTTTTTGCTGTTACTCTGCTGTCCAGCACCTACAACCATCTCTTATGGCTCTGACTGCAGTGACATAGATCACAGCTCTGGTCCCTGACTCACCCCAGCAATAGTCAGCTCACATATGACTGCTGCTGAATTATCTGTTGTACAATACTGACAGTATGTACTGCTGGATACAGCTGGAATATCACATCATGTACTGTTAGTGTGCCACTCTCAGTCTGAATGTCATACGGGCTTACTTCAAAGATTGTCCAGGTGTCCCTGACAGTTCCTGATGTAGTCTGGCTAGGTCACTGTGTACTCCACACCTGTATCTCATTGTCTGACACCTATGGCTAGCATACCTGGTGACCCCCTACAGCATGACAGGAAGTTATAGGCACTGGAAGTGGGGGACACTGGCTGTGCCTCAGCAGCAATGTGCACATATTGAGCATACAATGTAAGGAAATGAATGCAGTGGCAGATATTAATGTACCATACTATGTTCCCAGGTGTCTGGCATGTCACAGACACATTCCCCAAACTCTGTGGATAACTATCACGTATTACGTATTATCCAGCCTGTGTCTGGAAATCCACATTTCTATGGCAGGGGGTCTACATCTATCAGGCACATGTACACATTCCGCAAACATCTGGGTACTGCAGCTGTCAGACACCTATGAGGAGGATACCCTACACCACATATGCACTGCCGTCAGTTATTTTGAAGCACAGCTGTTGCTGGAATGTCCACATGCACGTGTACTACCACTCACCTATTTGTCAGATGTAGACTGGATGACATGATGGGACTGTAACAATACCCATAGGAGACAGCCAATAGTCCATGGCAGTGTTGGTTGTGGACACATAACAACGCAGTCTGTCGCAGCACTCAGTCCATATGTGGTATTTCTGGTACCATATGAGGTTACTAGACTGTGGGCCCTGAGCAGCCATATGCATCGGCCAGATGTTAGCCCATGTGTATGCAAGGCAGCACCTGATGCCAGAGTCTAGCAGGGACACAGGTGGTATCCTGAGGGTGTATGTGCAGTTAACCATACAGTTATTCAGGTTACACCTGCAAAGGTGTAAATGGCTACCCTGCCTGATGTGGATAAGGTGCCCATTTCACCACAAAGTGATTGTGTGGGACACACATCTGAGCTGCTAACATGCCAAGTTCATGTGATACGCCAGGTTGAGGGTGTGTGTGTGTGTGTGTGTGTGTGTGTGTGTGTGTGTGTGTGTGTGTGTGTTAACAGAGTGGAGCGTGACTTCCACTTGTGAAGTAGTCCCAGCAATGTGGAGTCCATGATTGCCTGGCATGCCACACTGAGGTCACCCCTGAGAAGTATGTATGAAACCAGGTAGAGGGTTGCCCTTATAGCCTATTAGTGTATGGTAAATATTTGATGCCCTGCTATCCCCTGGTAGGGAACCTTTGTAATGTCCCCAGCTGCTGCATGTGCTGTGTGATGTGAATGACATACAGGGAATTAGATACAATAATGAGCCTCACTGGGAGGAATACTAGGATGTGTATACCCCATTTCCCTTGATGACATACCCTTATGTATGACATTGCCCATGTAGAAGGTGTACCTTGCAATGGTTGCAACATTGTGTTGAAATATCATGTTGCTAAAGACCTGTGTCCATAGCTCCCTCATGACTGATTGCATGCCTAGGATGCTGTTAGTACAGAGATACTATGTGGGGATGTCACTCTCCCCAAAGGGGTTGACACTGCATGTCCTGCTATGTGGCCTGAGGCCATGTGTCTGGCAACAGTCATGTATCTGTTTGAGACCCTCCTAGGCAGATGTCAACATCAGTAGGGCATCCAGTGATGGCACACAGCATTCAGCCATCCACAGACATGGTTGGACATAGGCTAATGGCTGTTACATGCACCTCAGGAGTCTGCATCATACATAACAAAGCCCAAACACAGAAAAACAGGTTACACATGTAAACGAGAAGTAAAAAACAAGTACTGATCCAACACGGCTGGGCAAAAAAACTCTATTTATTAAACAAAATAGAAACTAATAAAAAGTAAAAAAAAAGTGAGCGCTTGCGTGATAACACTATCGCTTCTTCAGACTAATAAACAAGTGGAAAGACAAGTTTAAAAAGAAAGCAAAACCAATCAGCTATCATATGCAATTCTGATGAAATAATTAAAAGGTACACACACAAACAATGCAACAATTGTTATAAATACAAAGGAAACAATACAAATAAAATCTAAGTTTAAAAACAACATTAACCATGTTGGTTCGGTACTTGTTTTTTACTTCTAGTTTACACAGTCTTCTTGTACCGCACCTTCCACCTGTTCCTGTGTATTTCTGCCTTTTGAGGTTACACACATAGTTATGGGTCAACCGCTTGAGGTGGATTCCCCTATGTGTAATAGGTGGGTTGTGTCAGCTTATCAGTATGTTACCCCTCTTATAACATGGTGTGATGCATACATGGGAGTGTTATGTCTGTAATGGCCACAGGGGTTATACTGTCACAGAGTTTGTCCAGGTCAAGGTAGGCAGTTTACACTGTTATCCCCTGTCCATGGCTTTAGTGAATGTGTCATACAAGTCAACCGAGTGCAACAGACATGAACCCTTCCTTGACAAAGCCTAAGTGTGCATGATGGATTGTGTGCAGATTGCTACTGTGCTTGTTACTGGGATTTTCTAAAAACTGTGCTATGGCCTTGCAGAACAGCCTAGTTAGGCTGCTGGGTCTATAATGTGACCAAGTGGGGGACGCAACACCTTAATCTACAGGGGTGACAGTGGTCATCCAACAAACAACAGGGACAAAGGTGATAATCAGTCCTCCTTTGAATATGGTTCCTTATGGTGTTTTAAGGTTATGCTTGGGGTCATGTAGGATGCATCCTGTGATGTGATAGGCTCCCATGGCATATGTATACCATGACATTCACATGGCAGTGGTGACCTGTTCCCTACATATAGGAGACGGGGGAGGTACTGTGGCTATCCTGATGTACTGATGGGGAAGACTGGGGGCGAAGTCTATACTGACTCTGTCGGGCATCCAGTATAGTATAGCAACAGCACTGGTATAGCTGGTTTCCTTGAGCACCTCAAGTGAGCAGCTGCAGGTGCTTCCTGTGCTGTTTCAGACATATGTGCAGTAGGGGAGATGACTGTCTGTAGTGGACGTAGACAATATAAGCTCTGTGTTTGTTGTGCATGTTTTCAGGACTGATCCCATTCTCATGTACATACAGCATTGCTCCAAATTGATCACCTGTTCCTACTTTGTCTCAGACAGCAGTATGTCATCCCTGTTATGGGCAGTATGCATTGCAGATGACCATCAGACAGGTGTACATATCCTAGCAGAGGATGATGTAGCCTTGTCGGGTATACCTGACTACATGCATGTATACAAATGAACATATAGCTCTTGTGTATATGTGTGTATATTGCTGCCAGTACTTAATGAGGGGTTGGGGGCTATGAGGTGAGGATGTATTTTACATTGAAGGTGTATGTATGGCTGACCCTAGCTAGATGGGTATTGTGGGAGATGGTGACTGCAAATGTGACCGCATGATGGTTGCTTTGCCACAGAGGATGAAACTGTAGCTATGCTGCAGTGGTACCCTGTGTTGTGTAATGTCAACTGCAATACACCTTCACCTCATGTGGGGGTAGCCCCTGGCCACACGAAGGTGTTTGTACATCCACTCTTGATGATTCTCTGGCCATTTGTGTGCTGGCATGGGTACGTCTGATAATGTATGTTAGGGTCATTCACCCGACCCAGGATCAGGGTACAGACCCAACTCCTAATACAGTTGATGAGGTCCATATAGGCCGAATGGGATTCCAGGTAAAATGTGTTGGCCGGTAGCTAGCTGTGATTTGAATAGGTGTGTCTTGGCAATGGTGAACTGCCCCTGCAGTGTCTCCTGTGCATCTTACTTCCTGTACAGTGTGGAAGTGTTATGCATCTGATATATACAGTTACCCCATATCCCATGGCTTTACTGGCTACACCATGGTGTCTGAATGTATGATAGAGTGGCTGACCAGGTAGGCTGGGGTGCTCTCTGCAGCTTTGAACTACTGTCTGTGTACCCATGGGTACACATGAGAAAAAGGTCATGTGTACACCTCTAGAATTTAGCAGCATGACTGTCAATGTGTGCTGCACTGACACATGCATGTTGCTAGTGATAACTTCACCACTTTTAATAATGGAGTCACTATGATGCTGCCAATAACCAGTAGAAGACACATGAATACCAGTGAAAACAGATGGAGGCCATCTCTCGCAGAGCATCATGGTCTGTTTACCATATCATCCCAGACTCCCAGGTACTGGAACACCTGGAATATTACAGGATGAATGTGCACATGTTAATGGCAATCATTCCCTGATTGTATTGTGGCATCGGTCTGGGTGACAGCATGATGCAGCATAAGGCTAGGGACATAACTGCCTTTGACACATAACCAGTGTGCTTAGTCATGTCTCAGTGCATATAGTCCAGGGACATACATGTCAGGTAATGCACACCAACATGTACTGTGACAGACCCATGACAGTACCTGTTGGTGAGAGACAGAGCTTGCCACGTGACACACAAGTAACTTTCACCATCCACTTACACAGCCAGGGCAGAGGCACACTAGTGTGTCTCCACTGGAGTCCCCTATGTCTAACATGTTTGACATAGGCTGATACCTGCATGGCTGTGGGACACAGGTGTGTGTCCATGTGTGGTATGAGCTGTGTATGGCTGTGGTGTTCATGTGTGGCTCTGCCTCGGAGATCTTCTTTGTGGATGTGGATGTTGAGGACCACTGCAGATGTTTCCATGTTTTGTAGGTGTGGCTGGTGTGTGAGATGTACTGATTGTATTGACAACCTGTTTGTGGACAGATATGTGGCCTCGGCAGGGACAGAGCATGGACTGCAGGTTACTACTGTCATTGCATTTCTTACACAGTGTGTTCCTTGCTGGTGTTTGTAGATGGCTGTCCATCCATGCACATGAGGCAGGTGCTATGCAGTGCCAGGACACATATATCAACCACACTGGCTGGGGAAACTGTAGGACATTGTCAGCCATATATTCCATAATCTGAGGGAAGAAGGTCAGGGAGACCTGAGGGGTGGGCCTACATGCCACATGATTACTAATACAGTAGAAGGTTGACAACACAGCACACCATGTAGACAGGCTATGAACAGGCAGTAGTAGGTGCAATAAGTACATGCATTGCAACACCTCATAGCATATGTAGCAAGTAGCATGAAACATCAGGATCAGGCGGCCAACACATGCTGTATTGCACTGTGTTGATGACACCCATAGATATACTGTGCTGATAGATGACAGGGTTATGATGTGGGAGTTAGTGGTGGATAGTGTTGGCAAAAGTGGATGTGTAGGGTCTGTACATACTGGTGAGCAATGTATGCAGTTCTGTGATGTGTTCCCCTGTTCATGTCTGTCAGGTGGGATATACAGACGTCACAACCCACCCTTCTCAGAATCTGAGACCACTGCAATTCATGATCTCCTGAGACTCCATCAACATGTGCAGTTGTCAAGGTTTCACAACAACCATCACCAACATGCCACACTGTGGGCAGACCTGGTTGTAAAAGTGAATGATGTGGGTCACCAGGACAGGAGCTATGTACAGGTCCAACAACATGCACGACAAAGGGCTGCAGCTGTGGCCCCGGACTGTGGTGGCACAGGGGTAGGGCCTGCTATATAAAAACCACTGTCAGCCACAAATGAGTTTCAATCCTGGTTTCAACCTCCAGCTCACAGGAAACAATCACTACATATGTCATGGAGGTGGGTGGCACAGATTCCACTGCTGAAGAATGTCCAGGTAAGCCTCCACTGCCTGCTCATCACGTTAATACTGTTGCATTCATAGTGGCAGCCTCTACATACCTGCATGTATTTGTGAGGTCAATCAGCATTTCTGGTTCGAGATTTGAAATGCACACATGTGCACACATATTGTGAATGTCAGCAATTTAGGTAGTATCACAGCTTGTACTGTACATGTTCATAAATACACATATTATCCTGTACCAATGCCACATGTGTGTGTCCTGACATTACCTCTCCCCCACAAATTCATAAGTACCTCTAGTGTGGCTGGGGTACATCAACCTGTAGCAGGTGAGTGTGGAACTGTTATGTAATGTTTCACCTATACCCTAGGCATGTTAAGGACTGCCAGTTTGCCTAGCACATGACTGTTAAGCATATCCATGTTGCAATACATGCATGTTCACTTGTGGTGGAGTACACTGTAGTGAATCACATTGGTAATCTCAGTACCATATTTGCAGGAGCTGTAACATCATAGCACATAGTTTTGTATAGGTGTAGCCAGTCTGCTATACAGGGGTGCAGTACTATTGTGTAAACGGGTGCACTGTGTGTTAGGTGAAGGTCTATCCCACACTCTGACTTGTCACTTATCTCACAGGTGTATAGTACTACCAACATTGACTGCATCTATCTGCACTGCATGTTGTTCAGGGCCTGTCCAGAGTATGTCTACTGCGGTCTGATTGTGTCTTGGGCATGCTATCAGTCAAAAGGTGTGGTTTGTATAATGCTTTTGTGGCACCTCACCTGTGTGTGTGTGTGTGTGTGTGTGTGTGTGTGTGTGTGTGTGTGTGTGTGTGTGTGTGTGTGTGTGTGTGTGTGTGTATCCATGTGTGTGGATCAGCAAACATTATAGTGCAGGTAATCATGTAGTCATGTTGTCTTCCCCTCACAGTTGACCATGGGGGTGGAGTGTGTCCCCCTCACAACCTGAAAATGTGTTATCAGACTCTAATGATGATGGTGGCCATTGTGAGGCACAGATGGGGTTATTGGGGATGGGATCTGTTCCATTGGTTGACATCACACTTCCAGCTCCAATATCCCCACACATGGTCAGTATGCCCACACATACCCAGTCCCCAGCAGCCACAGACATTGGTCAGTCAGAAGGTAGTGGCATCGAACAGGAGAGTGTGGAGACCATGGCATCTGTGACTGTAGACACTAACTATAGCCAGAGAGCTGGTGAGGTCCTATCCAGGCAGATTGACAGGGGTGCTCAAAGGAGGACTGCTGCCCATCCACCACCTGTCAGAGTTGTTACAGCATGTGTCACCTGACACAGGTCTATGTACATCATGGAGGCACAGGCATATTGTGACCAGTACACCAGATGGATGCTCAGGGTCATGGATGACACGCTGCCTGGGATGCATGACACCCTCCACAGCACTGGTGATACCTTACGTCATTTCACTGTTGTAGTGTAATGTCTGTGTTTGAATATGTGGTGGGAGTAGGGTGTTGGACATGTGGACTTAGGTCAGCAACAACATCAGCTGATAGCCCACGTGGCTGTGCACAGTCATGCTCCCATACTGGCAATACCACCAGCACTACCGATGGGAGGGTGCTGTCCACACCACAATATGGCAGTCCATGGGCATGTAGTCCTGGGTAGTCCCATGAGGGACACAGACCCGGCAGACACCAGTCACCATCAGGATGTAGTACCTCATCTGGCCTTGGACATGATGTTAATAAGCCAAAGAAGAACACAAACTAATAAAAAACAAAAAAACAAAGAAACACACCAAGCCAGCAAGAATTATAGTTAGCACTTTCGTTTACTTCATAAGCAAACTTCATCAGACAACAGTTAAAAACCACAAGTCATTTAAATATCCCTCCAAAAAGACCAATTAAACAATTAATTACATACTCAAATTATCCTTAAAGGAACATACACACAAAGTTGTTCATGCTATATAAAAATCAGTACATAAACATCAAAGTGTATACAGCAAGCTAAAATACATCTATAAATTGAATTAATAATCATCTAAAACAGGATTTCAATTTTAATATACATTTTATAGATAAATTATCATTCAGCCCAGGAAGGGAATGTGCATTAAACTTCAATTGCCAAATCAGTTCCCTTTCATCTAATTTGGTTACCAGAGATGGTGAATTGTACATTCTGCCATGTATGGTCCATGGCTGTCCATTATACCCTTGTGTAGGGCTAGCACATGGCTTGACTGTGTGCATGCACATACTCACACATGACTGTCACATGCAGGTCACTGACAGATGCACACAGCTCCTCTTCATGGCCCAGATGACCAGCACCCCTCCAGAATCACACACACACACACACACATACACACACACACACACACACACACACACACACACACACACAATGTCAACTGTATGGCAGAGCCTAGGCCTTTGCCAACCCCACACCTCACCCTGTGCATGTGATGATACCTGTGCCACATCCCTATTAGCTAAACCATTGATGCAGGGACATGTTAATGCATGTCTGATGCACAGGGTGAATATAGTACAGGTAATGGCAGTATGTAGTGTAGTAGTGTTATGGCCTGTAAGGTGCTGCCTGCTTGCAATTGTCATGCATACACATCAAAGGGTATGTACCTTTGTGCCATGATGCTTTATTGCTTTTAGTAGTGCAGACTAACTGTTGTCTCACTGTTCCAGGTGTCAGTGTATCTAACTTGTGATGGGCTGCTGCCATTATAGTAGTTGAGGATGGCAGAGTGGCAACACAGAGACCTTTTCATCAGCAAGGTATGGCGGTATATGTCCATGTGTACCTAGGTGTATATGCGTGGAACAGTGTGTGAGGGACAATGGAGTAAGACAGCGTACCTTGCATCCACACCCCTTGAGACAGCACGATACTCTTGCTACATGTCACCTGGGAGTTCTGTTGGATCACAGGTACATAGGTACTACAGTACTGGCCCTGGGTCCCTTACAAGTCTATCCAGTAATCTATCCCCAATAGACTCATATATCAGCATCTCTTGGCCCTGGCATTGCTTGACACACTTTGGACCCCTGGGACAGATTTTTTTTGACATCCACTCAATCTTGATGCAGTAAATGAGGGTCTGCATGCTACTCTGTTTGATATTTTCAGGGAATGCATTCCTGACACAGGGCAGCATCTGGGAGACAAACCTATCTCTCCAGCTGTTTTTCTTTCTTTTTTTTTTTTTTTGCTGTGTTGTATGTGATTCAAACCTGTCTTGCTGGTAATGTACACAGAGTTATACTGACATATACTGGGCAGCTGTTGAAGGTCTAAGCACAACATTGCCATCTAGGCATGCCACAGCTCACCTGTGGACAATCTGTCCAATAACAACCGGGTCAGTACTGATTCAAGGCTATCTGCAAGGCACATATGTTGAAGGCCATGGATAACCTTTCTGGGTGTTAACATAGCCTTTCCATTTGGTGCAGATGTCTACATAGGTACATACCACACCAGCCATGCTGCTAACATATTGTTGTACTGACTGAGGACTATATAGAGGTAATGTCAACCTTTTGTCTGGATGCAGTGCCTTTACTTATGTGGTGAACCACATCCAAGCCTTTTCTGACCACTGCCACTACTTCATGGGTGAATGCAACAGTGTTGTCAACCTGAGTAGCCAGGTATGTCAACGCAGTTTGTGCATGTATGGGGTTGTCATTGATGTGGGAAATTGTGGGTCCATGTCCTTGCCATATGGTATGATGGTACTGTTTTCTGCATTCAGCTGGAGGCCAGGACCTGGCCACCATTCCATACCCATTGTATGACCCCATTGCATTGTGTTAACATCAGTTTGTGAGTCAATGACAGACAGCACACTACTCACAGTTTTCACAGCTTTAGGTGGTACCTACATATGTGGGAGGTGGCAGTTATCATTCATGCCTTCATAATTGTGGGTCATTTTGGGTGGAAGCTATTCACATGCGGTACACATGTCTACATATTTCAAACACATAGGCAACACAGGGTAGGGTTGCCACCTTATCAAATGTGGAATGTGGGACATGTCTTGTAGTATTATGACACTTGGCAGGACATACAATAACTCACGGCAAGTGCAGCAGAAAGGACTTCCCTTTGTTTGCTAATATGACTGCTTCTTTATGTCACATCCCCATAGGTTATGCTATTTCTCATACCAGTATGGTGCTTCTGATGTAAAGTAACTGCCTTATGCAGGTAGCAGACAACCTTAGATGTTTGTTGTCCAACACTCTTGGGACCGCTGTATTGTTTGTGTCATTGTCACAGGTCACACCTAGCTAAACATGGACTGTAACCTTCAAGGTGGGACAAGTGGTAGCCATAACCCGCATCTCTACAGATGTCTTTACAATGTCCTGATGTTTGCCACGTATTTTTGTTCCATTTGGCATAACATTGTGGTTTTCTGGCAAAGTTGTGTGCATGCATTAAAGACTGATGTTATACAATACTGACAGATATTTGCCTATCAGACTTCATATCCTTCAAAAAATGCATGCAGATGTACAACCTGTTATGCTATCTCATGTGTATGTTTGTCAGAGCAATATTTAAAGATTGACCGTAATATGTAGGCTTTGTCCCACTTTTCTGTATGGCTTTTTGCAGATGTCTTTCTGTAAGGAGCCGAGACATATGTTTGTGGCCATAACACAGGCACACTGCTGCAAGGGGATATACATATGTGCACACACACCCCCACTCATGAACTGCCCTTGTTGATAGTAGATACCCAACCTGGCTAGTTGTACGTAAGATACTACTATTCTAGAGGTAACACAGGCACAGGCATACAAAGTGTTATGGGCAGTTAAGACAGCCACACTGCTACAGAGAGTATGCATACACAGACACACACTTACACAGTTGCCACTATTGAGATTACAACCCCTACCTATTTAGTTGTATGTAGTATAGTGCTATGTCCTTAATGTATATGTCATGGAGCTGATATGCCTGGGACATACCTCTCAACTGTTAGAACAATACATGTGGACAAAGCCTTCAATAATGGGGTGATACAGGCCCAACAACAGGGACAGGTTTTACATATTGCTCTTACAAATGTTGATAACTGATAGAGGGACCAGTTTTGTGTTACCATTAGTTTTGTAAAGGGTATGGTCTGATAGTCAGATGTCTGTCATTATTGCCTGATTTCAGCTCTTAATGCTTTGCCAATGCTTGACCAGAAAATCATACTTTTATGACATACAGACAAAATGTATAAGGCAATTATCTGGACATTCTGCAAAACTGTAAACCGTTGAGAGGTATGGCCTGCAGAGTATGAAACAGTGCCTTTAAGTTTGATGAGATCAACAACCCTGTTAATTAATGCAATGGCGGGAGTCAGCATGGTGGAACAGGTTTCAACATGTTATAACCAACTCATGCACAAACACACATACACACACACACACACACACACACACACACACACACACACACACACACACACACAAAGTTGGTGCTCTTGAGATTAGAACCCCTACCTATCTAGTTCATCATCCTACAGTGCTATGTATTTACTGCATGTTCCACAGACCTTGTATTGTTGTGCTACAGTTTTTATCACATGTGCAATGGAGCTTAGATGCCTGAAAAGACTCCAGTGCTGTATCTAAGGTTAATGACATTAACAGGCCATGACAATTAAAGCAATGCGTGGAGTCAGGAAGGTAGAAGAGGCCTCAAAATGGTATAACCAACCCACATGAGATATGCTTCACACACACACACACACACACACACACACACACACACACACACACACTTGGCAGTTTTGAGATTAGTACCCCTACCTATCTAGTTTATTGTACTATAGTGCTACATATTTAGCACATACACCACAGAGCTTATATGCCTATGCCTACAGAGCGTCCAATGCTGTATCTAAGGTGGATGACATCAGCAGGCTCTGTAAAGAGGGCAATAGGTGGTTTACAGGGTGGAACAGGCCTCAAAATGTTTAACCTACAAACACAGATACAGTTGGCACTGCTGAGATTAGAACCTCCTCCCTTTTGGCGGGGCGTGGCCAAGGATGAACACAGGATAGCAGCAGATTTCTTCAGCTCCACCAATTTCACTGCACTGACAGGAAATAATTACTTAAAAAATTAATTTATGAAGTAATTTTCTTTCTAAATATGTTTGTTTTATCTATTTCTTGAACTATATCTAAAAAAGAAAGGAAATTTAAAAAATATTTCTGTCAGAAATCACCTTGGAAATTTTCTTGTCAGTTTCTCTGTTTGAAATGAGTTCCAGTAAGACAAATTCTCAAGACTCCAGCATCAAGAAAGAACTTCAGTCTCTGATATCTACAATCCAGCAACTTACTGCTAAGATGGATAAACTGGATACTAAAATTTATACCTTCATAGAAAAAACTACAAAACAAATAGACTTGTTACATATAGATTTGCAACAACAGAAGATCCAGATTACAGGCATAGAAGAGACTGTAAATGACATGGAAAATAGAATCCAAGAAGAGGAAATCAACATTGAGTTTTTGCTGAAACAAAATACACATCTACAAACAAAGCTTGATGACCTGGAAAATAGATCTAGGCGCAATAACATTAGGATTTTTGGAATGCCAGAAAATATTGAAGGTAACAATATTACTTCTTTTTTAACAACATGGCTCCTAAAACTTTAGACTTACCAGAAGCATTCTCTTTTGGTATCAAAAGAGCACATAGATCTATAGCTAATACTAACTCTAACAAAAACTATCCTAGATCAGTTATAGTTAGATTTCTATCATCTTTTGATAAAGAGATGGTTCTTAAATCTGCTTGGGCTAAAGCTCCTGTTAAGATTAATGAGACAACTGTGCGTTTTGACAATGACTATTCTTCCTTGGTAATAGCTAAAAGAAAAGTTTTTCTGCCACTAATAAGGGAGCTTAAAAAAGCACAGTTTAAAACATACCTTCTGTTTCCTGCCAAGCTAAAAATCTTCCTTCCTGATGGTCCTAAAATTTTTGAGGACTTAGACTCTGCATTACTGTTTATCAAAAAAAATAAGATTTTGGATAAAATAGAGGAATGGAATGGGCTAGTCCTTCATTAAAGAGGTTGGCAACTGAAACTTCGTGGAAGACTTCAGAGAAGAAGAAGAGACTAAAAGACAAATGATTTGTTCTATGTTTTTTTTTTTCCTTTTTTTCTCTCTTTATTTTTCTTCATTATTAATCTTTTTAAATATAGTTGCTGCATTTCCAGAAAGCCCCAAATATTCTGAAAATGATTTAATCAAAGTTATTTTTTGTGTGCAAAGAAATGTTTTGTTTCATAATCAGTCAAAATATCTGAGGAACTAATAACAAGCTATCATTCAGTTTGTTTCTCTTTCTGAAAAAGAGAAGTAAGGTTAGTAACTTGATACATTTTTTTTTTCTCCTTTTCTTCTTTTCTTTATTTTAAACAATGACATTCTATTTAGATTATGTAGTGGGTAAGGGGTGGGGAGGGCAGGGAGAGAAGTGTAATGAAAATATGATAAATGGAATAATAACTTATTTATTCCTTGTAAAAAAGTTTATATGTTGTTTAAATACTATTGCTAATTATACTTTCTTGATTATATTGCTTATGCTTGTTTACAAATAATCTGTCATGCTTTAATTAATAATAATTAGAACTAAATAATAGTAAATAATATGTTTTATTTCCATCTTTATTAATATAAGCAGAAAGTAATATTCCATTGTAAATACTTTTTATAGCTTCCTTTTACATTTTTCTATCTCTGCTTTACTCTCTTTTATTTTCTACTCTTTTTTCTTTTCTTTATTCTTTCTCTTTATTTTCTTTCATATTAATATATTGAAATGCTTTTGATCATACAGGCACAGTAAATAATAAGATTTGTATAAAAATTGAGTTGGGGCAAAAATATTGAGTTTTATTACTTATTAATAACTTTGGGCTTAATTTCACTTGCATAGAGGCTGTAATAACCTGTAAAATACTTCGCAAAGGTTTTGTTATGTTTAGATGCATTTATACTGCTAAATGAATGTTTGTCACTAGTTTTTAACAAGATTCCCACCAAAATGTTAAGGGAGACAATTTGGGATGTGGGTTACCTCGTGAACAGTGTCCTCGAATTGTTTTAAAAGCTTCAACTCTCAGAATTCACGCAGAAAAGCTGAAAGCAGTCAATTTGACCTTTGACCCCAGAATTCACACTGACACATCGCAGATTCAGGAAGAACACTCTACCAGGAAGTAGAACTGCTGCAAATGCGACTCTGTGAAGGAAAATGAACTCTTTAACATTTAAATGTGAGTTATTTTATATAATTACTTAAGTATTTATGTTATAATTTATAAAATATGTCAGTTATAATGATTTTAAATGATGCAGTTTCTTGTAGTAAGCAAATGTGATATTTTAGAAGGCATAGAAAGTGAAACATTTATACAAGTGTTACTGCAGCATACTAATTTATGTTGAAAACTTATGATTTAAGCATATACATTACTATAACTCATTTGATTTATCTGATTGACAAGCATAAATAACTTTATGACTCTATTCTGGAAGAAGTTGTCATGTGATATATTTTAAAGCAGCAGTATAGATATACAAAATACAGATGGCTTTCTTTACAATAATGCAAGTGTTTCTGAGAATTTACATAACTATGCAGTATGATTTATAACAATTTCTATAAATATAATATTTTATTCTACTGACAATAATAAGTATGGGAAAAAGCTCAGATACAAGTAATTCAAGGTTTTTTGGAAGCTGTTAACTGCATTTACATGACAGAAAATAGATGCATCTTAATATATGTAATGTCTGAACAATATTAGCCAATGTTTTTGATTTAAATGAACATTAGAACTTAGTTTTACAAACTTTGAATAAATTAATATGTAAATATGCCCTCCCTTTTTTTTTTTTTTTTTCTTTCTTTCACTCTCTCTCCCTCTCTCACGTCTTTTATTTCTCTCTCTCCTCTTGGTTCCTAATATCAAGTTTATTTGAATGCTATTTGAATACAAATGTATTATATTAAATAGATGTATATAGTAGTATGAATAGTTTTTTTTAAAAATAAAGTTTATCATAGTTTATATGATGCTGTTTTATCAAATGTGTGTTTTTGTCTCTGATTAATTTAATTGAAAGTTGTTAATTTAATATTAATATAAAATATATATAAATTGATGGTATATACTACTCTAAGTTGGAGTTTTTAACTCAGGCTGGGTGCAAGGTTTAATCCTTACATTTTTTCTCTTGTTCATTGTTGTATGTATATAGTTCTGACATCCACAATACATTTTTTGTACTCATTGTCACAAACAAAAATTAAATCTTATACAAAATTTATTTTTTAATTGTTATTTTGATCATAAGATTCTTATGTTTTAAAAATGCAAAATGACATCTCTAAAGGAATTTCTTTAAACATTTAATGATTGAATAATCCAGATACATTAATTTACATAAGGGCCACTTAGTCTTCCTTCAAGAAAACTCATCTGAAAAAATTCCTAAAACTATTAAGTCTTATCAGGATGATAAAGGAATGCTTTTGTATGGTTACACACAAATTAATGGGAAGACTTATACATTAATTAATGTATATTGGATGGAATGAAAATGATAATTAATACAGTGAAACACCATCTTGATAAGATCATATCATTCTCTTATTATATTATTTTTTAGGTGTGGACTTCCTTAATCCTACATGAAAGTGACACTACCACTATAGGAAAAAAAAAAAATAAATCTAAAATAAAAAACATTTATTAAAATTTTAAAAATTATTATAAAAATATAATAATAATCATAATAATCAAAATCATTGGGTCTTTATTTCTAACCAGATGGTAACAGATTAATTAATTCCAAAAAAATCATTTCGTCCCTATATATCTGATCAAATAAATTGATTAAACTATTGGACAAAAGTATTTCATATACAGAGGTTGTTACACAAATAAATAATAAACTGTAAAAAACACCTCAGCAGGGATCCTTGCGAAAAACACTGTTTAATCTTTAAGTGCGATAGTTCCAATACACTTTTCGTTGAGACCAAACCCAACTTCCTCAGAAGATAAAACATAAAACAAAGAACCATGGGCTGTGTAATAGTTATATATCAGTTGTAAACCACACCCATCAAGGTTCCTTAATTAATTAGTTAAGCATATACATTGCTGCATTTTAAACAAACATTGCTAAAAAAGTTTATTGTCAAAGCCATAGTAATTAAAAATATACCCAATATAAAATTATTATAAGGAGATATGTATAAAAACTGTAGTATTAATAAAATTATGTGAACTTATCTCCAAGTTGTTCAAGGGTGTTCAAGGTTTGTAAATTTCACAAAATCATTGTGAAAAGTCATTATAAAAAACTTGGGACCAAATTCCCTTTTCAATTTAAAATGTATGGTCCTGATGAAAATAGGACCATAGGGTTTCAATTGCTGTAAGGTCAAAATTAGTAACACGAAATTCCTTGTAAAGTTACCAGCCCCCTAACCAAACCATGGAACAACCAGAACACTACTATGGAACGGACTAGTGTGGTGAACAAGACAATATTCAGACCCACCTACTTTGGGTTCCAATTTTCCATTAATAAGTGTTTGTGCAAGATGAAAAGTAGGTACCCATTAGTTTTACCCTGTCTTGGTCTGTGTACATTAACTCTTCCTATAGGTATGTATCGAACGGACCTAGTTGGAATATAATCTTTCGTCCTATTTTCTACTTTAATTTGGAAAGTACAAGGTTCCTCTACCAGTGTATATAATCTAGGATAAACTGTAAAATTTCCTGAAACCTATCTCTCGAGGTTCTTTAACCTCAAGATACAGGCTATAGAACTTGTCTCGTTTATCCCTGGCCACTGGTTAGCATTTGTTCGAAGTTGCCAGAGTAGTTCTTTTCTCTCCAACTTCAATGAGTCGTGCCCTCCTCTAGGGTCCCTCACCTGTTGATCTATCACTTTGAACCTAAACTCATGGTTGATGTGTTCATTGTGGTGTCTAGCTAGTGCGTTAACCTGGTTGTTATTCCTGATGTTATAAATATGTTCGTACACCCTTTCTTTCAATTTTCTATCGGTTTTACCGATGTAGAATGCAGGGCACTGGAGGCACTTTGCTAGGTATACCACCTGCATGCTGTTACAGTTAGCTTTGAAGTTCATTTTAAATTTTGAGTCACCTATCTGAAAGTCACTCCCCTCATCTACATATTGACAATACTTACACATGTTGCACTTGAACATGCCAGGTTGCCTTGTACATACTTGCCTGTTACTTTCCAATAGTTGCTTTAAATTGTTCCCTCGTTTGTAAGTTACCATAGGTTTATCTGGTAATACCATTCGGTATTTACTGTCAGTTAACAGGAGGTCCCAATTTTTCAAAAGGATTCTATATAGGACTTGAGAGTCCATATTAAAAGTACTACAGAATCTCCAAGAGAAGTTGTTTCCACCTGCCACCCTACTGTCCTGTATTATAGGGTCGGTTTCTGTACTAATGTCCCTGTTCAGTATTGGGACATAGACTTTTAGGGTCCTTTTAAGTTTCACCTCATCTACAATCTCTTGTAGAAAACTGTGTGGGTACCCTCTCTTTAGAAAAAAATCGGTCAACAGATTGCATTCCTCAATAAATTCTGCTTCTTTACTTACCATCCTAGCCGCCCTAACCAATTGGCCCTTGACCACTGATTTCTTCTGATGTCTAGGGTGGCAGCTAGAATGGTGTAAGAAGGAGTTAGAGTAGGTATCCTTCCGGTGAATTTTAGATACCCATTTGTTGTTGTCGTAATCCTTCCCCAAATCCACATCTAGATAATCTATTCTGTGTTTGTTATATTTATATGTGAAAGAAAGGAAGTCAGTAGAGTTGTTGAACTCCTCTAACATTTTTTCAATTTCCTCATTGGTTCCATCATATAGTAAAAATATGTCGTCTAGGAACCTGGTGTAATAAATTAGTTTGGCATTTGGAACATCCTCTGGGAATACGAATGATCTTTCCCAAAATGCCATCACCAGGTTAGCAATGCTTCCCCCACATGGGGAACCCATTGCTACACCTATTTCCTGGTGGTAGATGGCATCTTGGAACATCAGGTAATTATAGGAGAGAACAGTATCAATTAGTTCGCCCATCAGTTGGACTTCATCAGATGGTGCCCCCAATAACCGTAACATGTCGGTTACCCATTCAATAGCTATATTGTGAGGTATTGAGGAATATAGATCTTTTACATCAATGGTAACTAGTTGACAGTCTGGAAAGAATCCTACTTTATTGATGGATTCTAAAAAAGACCATGAGTCCTTTGTTATCTGTTTCTCTCCTTTCACATATTTTTGGAGGGTTCTATCCAGTACTTTAGCACAGGTGTAAGTTATACTGTTTCTCCCATCCACTAATGGTCTCATTGGTGGGTTGTCGATGTTCTTATGGATTTTAGGGATACCAAATAATACTGGAGTTCTAGGTGCCAGTTGTTGCATGTAAGTATATGTATCCCTATTTATCCTAGCTTCAATGTATAACTCTTCAATGAACGACTTTACCCTGGAATGGGCTCTGTTCATTTCATTGAGAGAGACTCTTGAATAGGTGTCACTACTGAGAATGTTCTCCATCCTTTTGTTGTAATCACTGCATGTCATTATAGTAATACCACCCCCCTTATCAGGTTTCATCAAACGTAGGGGTGCTTCTCTAAGTAGTGCCAATTCAAATCTCTCCTCCCTTTTAATATTGTGTGCCATATGCCTCTCATTGGTTTTATATTTTTTGAGGTTCCTTTTGCTTCTTTGTTTGTTTACACAAATAAATAAGCTTAAATCAAACAAAGCACCGGGTAATGATGGTATTATACCAGAGATATATAAAATCCTTTCTAAAAGTACATATTCATTAATACATAAGGTTTTTATTTTGGCCCAAAATGAGCTAATAACCCCCCCATCTTGGCAATATACATTTATTTCGCCAATTTTAAAACCTAATAAAGATCCAACTAGATGTACTTCATATCGACCCATCTCATTACTTAATGTTGATTATAAAATGTTTATGAGTATTTTTGCTGATAGATTGAAGACAATCATCCCTGGCATTATAGATATAGATCAGACAGGCTTCATTGTAAATAGAAATACTTTTGATAATATAAGGAGAACTCTAACATTAATTGGTTTTGCAAATAGGAACAAGAAAGATTTAACACTTATTAGTCTTGATATAAGTTCAGCATTTGATTCAGTAAGTTGGGACTATCTGTTTACCTTACTGAAGTGCACAAACTTCTCAGATGCATTTGTAAATCTAATTGAGCATTTATACAAAGGAACATTGGCTTATATTAAGGTAGGAACATATGTCTCACAAAAAATACCCATTTTTAAAGGTACAAAACAAGGGTGTCCACTCTCTCCACTATTATTCACTTTAATAATGGAGCCTTGGGCTAATTTGATCAGAAACAGTACTGACATAGAGGGTTTTAAAATAGATGAAAATACAACATCTAAAATTCAACTTTTTGCAGATGATGCTTTAATTACATCAGCAGGATCTAATTCTTCTATGCAGTCTCTATTTGATAAAATGATGAATTTTAAAAGTATTTCTGGTTTAATATTCAATGAAGAAAAAACTAAAATACTACCTATATATACATGAAAAAATATTCTCATTAGTGATTTTACTAAATATGTACCCAATTCAGGTCAGATAACTTATTTAGGTATAATATTATCTAAAGATATTAAATCTATTATATATAATAATTATAATACCTGTTTTCTTAATATACAAAATCTTTTTAATACCTGGAATAATATGTTTTTACTATGGAAGAGACTTACAATTATTAAAATGATAATATTCCCCAAGATTTTATACTTAATACAATCAATAATACTTCCACCTACAAAAATAATTATCAAAAACTGAATACACTAATGTTAAATTTCCTATGGGCACCTAATAGACCTAGGATTGCATTAAAGAAACATACTAATAGCTGGTCTCAAGGGGGATTTCTTTTCCAGACTTTAATTTATATACTATCTCTTCTATTGTAAAAGTTATTACTTTATTAATAGATCAGTCATATGTTGCAAAATGGAAAGATTACTGGGAGCTAATTAGTATGCACTTCATGAAAATCTCCTTAACACATAAAAATATGATTGTAAATAACTCCATGTTATGGTTACTAAAGGAATTTTGTACTTCACCTATTACACCTAAACATATAGTTAGTTACCCATTAAACATTATTATTAGCTATCGTAACTTTATATTCATGCATCCTAAGTATAGGGAATGGAATTTTATTATATTCCCTATAATGTATACTCGGGGTATGCTTTTGTCATCTACTTCTGAAGGAACCCATTTAGCTATAGATAATGATTTAAAGTACTGGTATCAGTTGATATCTGATAATAAAGTTAAAAAATCTAGATTTCTTAAAACAAGAATTTGATCTAAGAGAAACTTGCTGGTTAGAGGTTCAGACCTTTAGACAACATCTCATTGATAAAATAGATCTAATGTCTATAACAGTTAAAGAATATATTCCAACACTGATTGATTACTTGATATTAAATTTACAACATAAAGTTTCTGATAAAGGAAAGCTTTCATACATACATAAAATTATCAGACAAGAAACTTTTTACAGTGTAGATACCTACTGGAATTCTTTCACTTCCATTAACGGGGACCCACCAAATCAACAAGATAAACAATATATATTGGAATCTGCCTACAAAACTACGTCTTCCATTGTCTGGAGACTTTTTATATGGAAATTTTTACATAGATCTTTTTATACACCTTTGATGATGAATAAAATAAATAATAAAGATAATCTATGTAAAAGATGTAATGTAGAAATTAATGCTGAATGGGCTCATATGTTTTATGACTGTATAAAATTGAAAGAATATTGGAAGTCAATTAATGAATTTTTGCAGGCTCTTTTTACAGATAGTTTCATTATTTCTAAATCTCTTATATTATTCAACACACCTGTACCTCAAAGTGTTAAAAAGATTAAGCTTCCCTTGTTATGGTCTATTCTAGCAGTGGCTAGGAAAATAATAACCAGAAATTGGATTTCAGATACACCTCCTTCATTCAATGAATTTAAAAATGTTATGAATATAGTGTGCCATATGGAAATAAACACAATAAGGTCAAGAACAACTAGAAAAACATCTTATTATATTGTATGGGATAATTTACAAAACCTGTTAAAAAAATCTTAACTTCTATAGCATGGTATTTTAGTTTAATCAATTGATCTGATTGTAGTGGATGTCTTTGTAAATACTTTGGTTGTTTTGTTGAATGTTATAATCATATCTATTTTAATTACTTGTATAAAATTGTTATGATATTTCTCTTGTATGTTAAAACAATAAACTTTTTTTTAAAAAAAAAGAACCTCCTCCCTATCTAGTTGTATGCATTATACTAATACATACTATCACATGCGCCACAGAGTTTATATGGTTAAAGAGTGTCCAATGATGCTTCTAAGGTGAATGGCATCAGCACGCCTTGTAAAGTAGGGCAATGGAGGTTTACTGGGTGGAACAGGCCTCAAAATGGTTTAACCTGCAAACACACACACACACACACACACACACACACACACACACACACACACACACACACACACACACACACACACACACACACAGTTGCCAGTGCTGAGATTAGAACTCCTACCAATCTAGTTGTATGCACTATAGTGCTACATACTTAGCACATCCACCATGGAGCTTACATGGCCAAAGAATGTCCAGTGTTGCTTCTAAGGTGAATGACATGTACAGGCCTGGTACAGTAGTGCAATGGTGGGTTAACAGGGTGGAACAGGCCTTAAAATGTATTGTCATTGCACACACATAGGCAGCAAATACAGACAACTACAAGGCTATAACCATAAAAACACACACACACACACACACACACACACACACACACACACACACACACACACACACACACACACACACACACACACAGACTGACTTGCCAATGGTGGGATTAGATCCTACCTATCTAACTGTCTGCACTATAGTGTTATGTACTTATCACATGTGCCACAAAACTTATTCATGTGAAAAGTGTCTGACACTGCTCTTGGGGTGGATGATATCAGTAGTTGCTTATAGGTAGGCCACTGTTGTAGATGACAGTAGTATCAGGGCCATAAAATGTGTGACTGTTACACAGACATAGGCCTGTTGGGTGTCTGTATTCTGCTGTAAAGGTAATAGATACAGAAACACACACACACACACACACACACACACACACACACACACACACACACACACACACACACACACACACAAACACACAAGGCACATGATGTGAGATTACAATCCCTACCTCACTACTATTATACAATGGAGCTCACCTTCATACTTACACGTGCCACTGGTTACAACTGGTGTGCAAATGGCTGCAGCAGTACTTCACTGTATGCCTTTCAGAGTCTCTCTCTCTGTCTATCCCCCTCTCTCTCTCTGTCTCTGCTTGTCTCTCTCTCTCTCCCCTGTGTCTGCCTAACTATACTTGTTATAGTTGTATATGCTACCTATATATATATATATATATATATATATATATATATATATATATGTATGTATATTACACTCATCAGACATAGATATATAGATATATCTTATATGTGTCACATACAGATAGATTAGGGTAATCCTGTCTGTCAGGGGTGGTGAGAGACACTTAAGGTGTACATACCTGTGTGTATGCAAAGGCATTTATGGACAACACAGTTCTCTAGTCAGATGTGGGTTTAGACATGGACTGTATATTTTAAGTGTAGAAGCATGCCCACTATGACCATTAATAGTAACAGTGAGGCTCCAGTCCAGAGCTGCCTGTACTCTAGTCCAGGATTTTGTGTGCTACAGCCAATTGACTGCTGAAGCTGTGTAAACAGTCTAGCACATCAATGATATATTGGCTGAGGGATCTCCTGGCTGTGTGCTATCCTTATTAACTGAGTCATATCATAGGGTGGGCACAGACTGCATTGGACTGAGCAGAGTTTTCCATAATATGTGTGGTACATTCTAAATAGCAGTGTGATTTCCTGGTATGTCAGTGGCAGATCAGTATAGCGTAATGTGAGGAACCACTGACAGACATTTGTTTTCTGATGCCATACACTGCAGGGAACTATGTTACAGCACAAATTGTTCTAGTGTGCACATTCTAAGTTTGTCTGGCCAGTGGTTCCCCTTCCCCTTATATGTGTTTCTTTGTCCTTCTGTAGTCCAGTCACAGCCTTTGTCCACAGTTGCTGGTGTTATGTATTTGTAGTTATGGTGTGAGTGGGGTAGAAGTTGTAACATCACACACAGGGTTACAGACTTCACACCTCTGTACCTGTTTAGCAGGTTGTCCATCATTGTGCCCCATACATCTGCTGTGGTCCTCAGATGGTTTGTGTTGCACTGTTATTATAAGGCTACATATTTGCCATAGCTGTCTAACTCTTACAGATAGACATCTGGACCGGCCCATATATAATCAGTCAGACACAGCCCCAGACATGGGGACAAGTCTTAATATTGCTCTTCCAAATGTAGACAGTTGTTAGAATGGTTTTGTATTAGCTTGCATTTTCTTATGGCTATAACATCTGCATCTCAGCTGTCTGTCACTGATGTTTTCACATCAACCTTTATTGATTTGCAAATAGTTTGTAAGGCAAATGCAATGTTATGACAAGCAGAACATATATATGAGGCATATGTGTGGACATTCTGTTACACCCTGTCATTCCAGGGGTATAGATGGTGCCCACCGACTTGTTGTCAGAACTGACACAGTAACATGGCAGCCTTTGTATCCTGCCACTAGACTGACCTGTCACAACCTGCTGTTCTACTAGGCACTGTGGGGGTTACTCAGAGCTGTGTACTGTCCATATGTGTGGCCCTCTGTCCCTCCATTGTCCAGGTTTCCTGCAGTAACAAATACTGGCTTCTGGACAGTGTGTATAACTCCTACCATAGGTGTAGCTGACATGCAAAAGAGTTGACACAGCCAGTCTTAATCATGGACCCTGTCAGCTCCAGTACTGTACTTAAAACACTAAGCCACAACAGCCACCAGTAAGGGGTGTCTACTTCCTGACACTATTAACCACAAACAAACATAGGACATTGAACCCTGCATATTGTAGAAATGAAACAAGTTATCAAGTTGATTGTGACAGCACTGGGAATGTGTGGTCTACTGCTATTACCTTACAAACATAAATGTTACTGCAGTTCTATGTGAATATGGGTGTGTTAGGGAAGGGGTCATACCTCTAAACTGTTCACATTTTCACAGACTGCCTAGATGCTTACCTCATATTTTGGGCCCATTTTTCATAAAATGGTGCTTGTGTGGAATTAATGTCAACTCACTAAAGACTAAATTTAGTAAGTAATGACAGACATTTGAGTTGCAGACTTCTTGGCCTTCACAGAATTCATGCCACTACAACACCTGTTATTCTATCAACTTTCAGTGTTTGTAAGAGCAATATTTATGACTTGTCCCTGTTTTGGGCCCTTGCCCCACATTTCACTATGGCTTTGTACAAGGTTCTTGCTGTAAGAGGTTTAGAGATATGCATGGGACTCCATCACTGACATACATGCATTTGTCCTATGACCCCGCTATTTGGAAGTCCCTCACATAGTGCAGTGAATTTTGCTGGCTTTGGGACTACTGCATATTGTAGGACAGCCAGTATTTGGGAGAGAGTTTCTGTTGTCTCACATAGCTGTCCCTTGTCTGCTGCTACCCTGGTAACCCACTCTGTCTCCCTGCATGCATGCAGCAGTACCATACATGTGCTACCACAGTATACTACTCCATTCATTTAATGTTAAGAAGAGTGACTTGCCTTATGCCAGCAGCAGTTGAGAGGACAGTGCTTCAGGACTGAATCTGCTGGATGCACGCAGTACACAGCCTATACATGGTAAGGTATAGGTAGTGTGATGTGGCTGGCATCCATTTTACTGTGTGTATGTGAGTTGGAGTGAGGTATCAGTCTCTGGTCCCTAGAGTGTTGGTGTATGTGCTATGCATTGCCTCTTTGCCAAGGCCAGGGTGTACTAGGCATGCCTACATCTACTTACAGGGGCAGGTTTAGAGTGTTCCTCTGAGTCCCACTGTGACTGTGGGGTCCTTGGCAATGGTGGGGGACTGCGTGTCCTTTCCCTGTGATGTTCCTCCCGTAGCTTTTTCTGCAGGATCATATTTTGTAACATGACAGATACTATGAACATGTGTACACATGTGGCTGGAGAATATTGCAGGGCTCCACCAGATATGCCTAGGCACCAGAACCATGACTTGAGCAGCCCAAACACATGCTCTATGATGTTCCTAGTTTGTGCATGTGCCTCATTATGGCATTCTTCAGTTGATGTGTGTGCATTTCTGATGGGTGTTATCATCCATGGTTCCAGTGAATAACCAGCATCCCCCCTAGATGGCTATATGGGATATCCCCCCTGGTAAATGTCTGGTACAGCTGTGATGCATGCCAGATGTGGGAGTCATGATAACTGCCAGGGCTGTCAGCACATGCATTGATGATAATGCCCTGGGCATTGCATACAATCTGGCAGTTGATGGAGTGATACCTCTTGCAGTTGATGTAGACTCTACCCTGCTCACTGGGTGGTGCTTTGATGTGCACATGAGCACAGTGTATGGCACCCATTACCTCTGGGTAGTTTGGTACATGGTGGAAGAGGCGCACATTGCTGGACTTCTCCTCAGGGGTGTTGGGGAAATAAATGTGCTCACTGGCATGTGTTAGCATGACATCCAGGATCTGGTGAAGTACACTGGATGTGGATGCCTGTGACACCCCCATGATGTCACCAGTAGGTCTTTGGAAAGTATGTGTAACTAGTATTCTTAAGGCTACACATACCTTTGTTTCCACTGGGATGGGTTCCCTTCTGTTGGCTCAGGGTCTGAGGTGAGGCCGGCAGAGCTCAGTGAGTTTCTGTAGTATGTCTCTGTCCACCCTGTAGTGCTCTACTATCTCCAGCTCATGTAGCCCATGAAAGGTTACTCTGGGCCTGAACACTCTTCTTCTCCTTAGTCTGGGCCTATTGTCAACATTATCCTCATCACTGACCTCAGCCTCTAGCACATACAGATGTAGCAGAGCAGTAGCAGCCCCTATCATTTTGTCTATTAAAATTCCCAAGTGTGTACTCCAATGGTGCAGAGTATGTGGGAAAAATCAGACTGAAGGGTGTATGCATGCTTTATACTGTTGTGCTACAGATGCAGCCTGTGTGATTGGCTCACTATGATACATTCCACCTGCTGGGTATATTATACTGACAGGTTTGAATGGGCCAGTGTGAGTAGAACAGGACTTATCAATCATTTATGCTTGATTGGCTTTCCCAAGCTATTTCCCCCTTTTTTTCTCATTTCTTCCACTGCTAAGCCCTGTGTGCTCCATACAAACTCGCAGAGCTAGAGTAAACATTGCTGAGCCAAAAGAGCCCTCCCCTGTACACGGTCACGCTTTGCTTTTCTTTAACCAGCTAAAACACCCATGGTGGGGCTAAGCACAGCTTAGCAGCCTCAGACACACACCCTTGCTTAGCTGTGCTTAGCTGACCGCAAACAGGCACAGCTAAGCTCCAATCTGCTTACACATACCTGTGACACACACCCTTTTTATGTCAGCTGTCTCTTCTGCCTACACAACCACGGTTCTAGCCCTTACACAGTTACTACAGGAAGACATGGTGTCCCATTTTGCTAGTCAATAAATTTGGCTCATTTACATACACCTAATTGCATATACCCTGGATACTGCAGTACACCAGAGTCTATGTCCTTAGCAACCACTATAACCTGCCATTGTATGACTCTGCATGTTGGCCTATAATGCAATATCTTTGCATAGCTGTAAATGTTATATTTTCCACTTTTTATTTTCATTCATTTTTTTTTTTGGCAAAATAGCATGTTTGAATGTTGTTGTGCACCACTTAAATGTGGCATATGTATTAAAAAACTTTAATTTTTAAGAAATTGCATTACTTTTTTAATCCACTGGCCATAGTTTTAGCCATTTCCATGCCTAATGGATATTATACCAACTTTTATTTTGGCTGTTACAACCCCTGTTTAATTTTAATCCTCCAGTATACGATTTGTAACCACGCACATTTTGGAGGCTTACACCGCACCTACATGGGTGTCTCTGTGCTTCCAGAATAACAAAATCACCTAATTTGCATGTTTTTTACCAGCAGATGAAGTGATTTGCATTCTGCGGACATCTCCATGTCTGCACGGTATAGAGAAGCTTGTGCATGCCCCAAGCCTTGTTTTCTGGATCGCTCAGTGACCATGTTTGAGCCTTACCACTATTCCTACACAGAGAATTGCTCTATGTAGGGTTGATTGGATTACCCCATTAACTTTTTAATTGATCTAATGGAGTTAGTACTGAACCACAATTTTATCTTTTTGAGGGAAAACTTTTTAAACAAATTAAGGGCATAGCACCAGTGGCTGCTTGTGCCCTCATCTTTACAAACAGGGTCATGTGGTTTTGGGAAAAAAAAAGATTTATTTGAACATCTGAGTTTATAAGCTGTTGAAACTTATACATTTGTTTTTTGGACATATTCCTTTAATGGCTGGACATGGAGAGCAGGTTACTTGAATTCATTAATTATATTGACTCCACTACAAAGTTCCAAAACTTTACCTACCATTATAACACTGATTCCATGGAATTTTTAGATCTTCTAATTACATAAAAAATTGACAGATTTACCTCTAACATCCATAGAAAGGTAACATGTTCAACAGTTACTTACAAAGTTGTCATCCAATTTATTTCAAGAGAAACCTGTTTAAAGAACAATTAGTAAGAGAGGCCTGAATGGCTTCTGATTTTAATGCATTTAAAAATGAAAGAAAGAAACTGCTGAATATGTTTTTAGAAAGGGGAATACTCTCAAGCGCTTTTATAAAAAATTAGTGATAACATTACTTCTGGTTGGGATGTCAGATTTGCCATGCTATTAGAGAAAGGTTTTGACTAGAAGGGCCAACAAGAAAGCCCCCTGCCAAAGTGAGACAACCAAGAATGTGAGCTTCTGTAGAACTATGGTATTAGAATACAACTCCACTTTTACAGAGATTAAAATATTATTTTTAAGAATTAGACTATTTTAAGGGAAATCCAGAATTGTTTAGAATTATAGGGGAAAGTCCATTGTTTATTGTAAAGGCAGCAACATTAAAAGTCTGTTAGAGATGACCAATAAGGAAAATTTTTACCAACAACAATAAAAATAGTAATCTTAATGGTAGGAAAGGAACAAAAAATGTAGGTTTTGCAATTAATGCCTATACATTTTGGAAGGCAATAAAATATGCATTGCCAGTGAGACAAGGTCTGCTATTTACCCTGTAGAGGGCACTTGTGCATCTAAAGGCTTAGATTACATGGCAGATTGTTCAGAATGTAAGGCCTTCTGTGTAGGAAGAAATGCAGATTCAGAAAAATTATTTACAAACACATTGGTGATATTAAGAACAAAAATCCCAACACCACCCTACATAGATATAGTATAATGCACCCTTTTCTTTGAATTATTCCAGTTTGTCATACTGGAAACAATTTGTTGTCACAGGGGGTGGGGCATGAGAAGAGTGGACAGTTAGGAAATCAACTGGCCAATCAGATTTAAGACGACCATCCTTCCAGAGATAAATTATGGTACATTAATCTCTGTAATGTTTTATAGCTATGAGCAGCTAAATCATGACTAGGACAAGTTAGATTTTCTCCACTGCTTTACTGAATGCAAAAAAAGTATTCTTGTTCTGTTTCTTTCAAGCTGATACTTTTTACACATTTTATTTATATTTATCCACTTCTTATTAATTAACACTGTGATGATAAAAATTAAAAAAAATGCTTAAAGGTATTTGTTCAAGCAAATGCATAGATACATATGTCTAATTAGTATTAAATAAGGAATGTGCCTTTAGATTCAAATACATTCATTTGTTAACTGGTTGATTTTAGTCACATGGTTTAGTAAGGGTTTTGTTTAAATTGTGAATTCTATGTGTTGTTTGTTCTGAAGAAGTCTGTTGGTGAAAACTGTTTTAGATGAAAGTGCTAAGCTAACAGTGGTACAGCTGTGTTTCATTTTGAATTTGGCATTTGTGGTTCTGGAAACTTAAATTTTGATGTGGTTAATACAGAAATATGTAAAACTGAATGCAGAGTCTTGGAGTAAATGAAAAAAAGATTAAGAGGCATATTTTCAATCAGCAGTGTAAACAACTGGAAGAAGACAATAGAATGAGAAACATAAGATACCTCTTTCAGAAGACTTGCAATATTAATGGAAAATTCCAGCTAGAAATATGTATGGCAAAAGACAAAGACAGGAGTGTTTAAAAGAAGGAGATAATATTAAGAAGCGGGTAGAAGGAATTTTTAAAAAACTATATAAGAAGGAACCTAACATCACTAATACACACAATAATATGTTCTCTGATATAGAGCAGACATGCTGAATAGAGAATTTAATTGATGCCCTAGAAAACCTTACTAATAACAAAGCTCCAGGAAATGATAGAATTACAATTGACTTGTTTAAAATCCTGTAAGGTAATGTGGTTGCAGTTTTGCTTGAAATTTGCCAGAAATTTTCAAAAACACAGCAGTGGTCATCAGATTTGAAAACTTTAGCTTATATTTCAATCCCAAACTAAAGGAAGGCCAAATAGTACTCAAATTGCCAAGCAAGTGCATGTATTTCACATGCTAGAAAGGTGATGCTCAGTATCCTGTTAGCTAGGTCCCAGTAATATATGGACAAAGAACTGCCAGATGTACCAGATGGTCTTATGAGTAGGGGCACCAGAGATCAAATTCACAAGATTTACTGCACGATAGGAAAACAAAGGAGGTTACAGAAAGTATTTGTTTTTGCTTTATTGGCAACTTAAAAGCCTTTGACTGCATGGACTGTAATACAGTGAAAAGTTCTTAGAGAAATGGGGACACTGGGTTACTTTATGTGCCTCATGAGAAATCTGTATGCAGAACAAGGAGACATTTAAAAACAAATGTGGAACAACTGACTAATTCAAGAATGCCAAAAGAATGTTACAAGACTGTATATTCTCATCATACTTTTTTAATTTATACATTGAATGTATTATACAAACGAGTTGTAATGAAAATTATTGGGAGAAATATTAGCAACTTCAGATATAGGTTCATAGGTTCATAGGTAGGTGCTAGACTATTGGCCCTAGGGCCTATATAAGCCTAGCTGAACGGTACCCTGGCTTTTGTCACCCAAGAAAATTATTTTCTTGTGCCCCTGTCAAGCAGAGCCTCAGAAGTGATCCGCGGGGTGCATTTCCTATCTCCCATCCAATCATCAAGATTTGTCTTGAAGAGTGCTAATGAGTAGCTTTGTTTGATATAGATAGGTAGTTTATTCCAGAGTATGGGAAGTCTCTGGGACAGGAATCTATCCCTCTAGCATGTTTATTGTGGTGACAAGGTTTAGGTCCCTAGAGCATGTAGCTCAGAAGGATTGGGACTTCTTTATGTGGAGCATGTCCAACAGCTTTGGGTTTGACATAGCTTTGTATGTTAGGCAGAGATTGCCTTTGAGTAGGCAATATGCGACAGAGTAAAGCTGGAGTTTTTTGAGACAGTCTGCATAGGGCTTCTGTTTGACGCTGGTAATCCTCTTTGTGAGGTATTTCTGTGGCCTTTCCAGTTGTTGTAGATGTCTTGTGAGGTACATACCAAAAGGAGCATTATACTCTATAATGGATCTAATGAATGATGAGTAGAGGGGAACAATGACCTCTTTTTTCCTGGATGAGAAACCTTTTATGATGAGGTGTGCCACGTAGAAGGATTTCCTGACTACTGTGGCGATGTGATTATCAAAGGAGGGACTACTGTCCACCTGTGTCCCAAGGTCTCTTATCACACTTTCAGTGTTAAGTAGACTACCGCCTATGTGGTAGTTCATGAGTACAAAGTTTTTACCAAAAGGGATGACAATGCACATTTTGGCATTGAGCTTGAGGCCATGGCTTTGAAACCAGGCATCTGTCTCAATGAGGCCCTTTTGTAGGATGTCCACATCGTTAGGAGTTTTGATTATGGCTCTAAGTTTGCAGTCATCTGCAAACTTTGTTAGCCAAAGACCTTCTGTGTTAGTCTGTACTTCAGAGAAGTAGATACCAAACAGAAGAAGACCTAGGACTGAACCCTGTGGTAATCCACTTGTCACTGGTCTGAAGTTGGATTTAGAGTCTGCTACTTTCACAGTGTGGGTTCTGTCAGTGGCAACCCATCTTGTGAATAGGGATTTATACCTAGTTTAGTGAGTTTATCTATAATTCCAGAGTGGGGGATGATGTTAAAAACCTTGGCGAGATCTACATAGGCTGTGTGAACCACCTTACCCTCATCTATGGCTTTGGTAAACGCTTCAAAGAAGTCTATCAGGTTTAGAAGACATGATCTGCCTTTTACAAACCCAGGCTGGGTAGGGTCCAGAGTTTGGAGACTACCAATGTCATTGTTTATAAGTTCTACGATGATACGTTCCATAGCCTTGCAGACCAAGCTCATCAGGCTAATGGGGCGGTAGTTCCCAGGGTCCGTAGTGGCTCCCCCTATGTGGAGTAGGATAACCGTTGCTGTGCGCCATTCAGTGGGCACAAAGCCTGAGCTGAGGCTATGACTGAACATGGTACTTAGGTGGGGTGCCAGTTCATTCTGTAGTTTATGTAGAATGCAGCCTGGGATGTTGTCAGGTCCCATAGATGCTGTGTTCTTGGCTTTGGAGAGTGTGTTTTTTACCTGTGCAGCCATGATAACAGGAACTTTGCATTCTTCCGGTATAGAGATGGGCCCTTTAGGGGATGAGAGAGGGTTAAAGTAAGCACTGAACCTATCGGCCAGGATGTTGGCAATATCAGTTGGTTCTGTATATTTAGTGCCATTGTGCTGTAATTCAGAGCAGATCTGAGTGTTGCCATTGAGATTATTGACATAGCTATAGAATGCTTTGTGGTTGTCTTTAGAATCAGTGGTGATTTTGTTTTCATAACTAGCTTTGGAGAATTTTATGAGGGATCTCAGCTTCTTACTGAGGCTGACCACGGAGTTTCTCTAATCATGGGATTTTACTCTTTTTTGCAACAGTTTCTTTCTTCTGTTGTAGAGTTTGTTTATAGCAGGGGACCTCCGGATTGGTTTCCTTTTTTTTTGGAGGATAGCATCTTGGTTCTGTTAGGGATTGCACAATCCATGCACTCGTGTAACTGCTTATAAAGTGCAATTGTATAGGACTGTATAGGATTCAGCAGTCATACCTCTATTGTCCGTCAGCATAGCTGTCATGAAGTTTACCACGTCTGTCTTAAGTAGCGTGAAGTTGGCATTGGAGAAATTTTTTACAGTGGTTTCCCTAATAGGGAGGTGGGGGTGGGATGTGGATGTCTAGGGTGATTTGCTTGTGGTCGGATCTGACCATTGAGGAATTGACTTCTGGTGTGGAACACCGGTTGCCCATGTTGGTAATGACCAGGTCTAGGATATTACTGCCCCTGGCGTGGGTGTGTATAAGCTGATCTAAGGCTTTGGAATTTATGAATTCCAGAAAACGTTGAGCACAAGAGTTGTAATGAAAATTATTGGGAGAAATATTAGTAACTTCAGATATGCAGACGATACCACTCAAAAGCATGAAAATAAATGAGTAAGACCCTGATGATGAAGACGAAAGCAGGAACTACAAAAACTGTTTTGCTACTTCAAATCAAGAAAGCTGAAATTATTTAATCTTTCCCTATGAATTTTTTTATGCCTGCCTTGCTGTTCCCTTTCTCATTATTCTAGAGAGTCAGTGCATGTTCAGTGCTCTCTGAACAATTTTATGTTGATCAAAGTACGTTGCTTCAGTCTTAATGTAAGAAGTTTACCTCTACACATCTCCCATATAATGACCCCATGTCTCTTCTGGCTTCTAGGAAAAAAACTCTACTATCTTTCATCTCTGTTCATATCCTTTTTCTTCTACTCTCACATATTCTTTGTGTAGCTTTCCTTATGGCCTTTGGTACTGATGAAAAAGTCAATGTATGACCTAACCAGGATCATTAGAGAGGGAACATTACCACTTTGTCTCTAAAATCTGTCATCCTGAAGAAATATCCCAGCATTCTGTTTGTTGCTGCCACAGCTCCCTTTTTCTGCATAATAACAAATTAAACAAAACTGAATTAATAAACCTAGCATAAGTACAGAAGTTTTCAGTACTTGTAACAACAGAAGAAAAGCTGCTTGTGAGACACCTCAAGACAAATAAAATATTTTGGTACTTACATATTATTGCAACCAGATTTTCACGGTTGTGAAATTCACATGCTGGAATGAAAGTGAGTGCAGGAAACATTGTAAGGTGTTATTTTACATGCTTATTAATAAAGAATAACTTTGGATTACATTGAGGAAGAAAAACAATTGCACAAATCTTATTCCTGTTGGCGTGCATTATACATGCATGCTTTAATTCTCACATATTGTTAAAAGTTGTTCTGCAACTTTTCTTTCATGAAAGAAAAATGAAAGAAAATACATGGACTAATGCTGGTTTAACTGCATGAATTATTTTATTCTTATACAGTGAAATACATTTACTGAACCTTCTTGTCATATTTCCAAATGTGTCTAATTTCAAGAAAACTAGCAAAACCTTTACAAACAGTTGTTGCTGATAATAAGAACATGATTCCTTACATCCACCTGTTCTTGCATTTTGAACATTACATACTTTTCCAGAATGTTGACTAATTTTTAAATTTGAACAGGAAACAAGGTAAAATTTCAGTTGATCCCCCAACACACACATGCACACATACACATACACACACACACATGCACACCCATGCACACAGACACACACACAGACACACACGCGCACACACACACCCACACACACCCACACACACACACACACACACACACACACACACACACACACACACACACACACACACACACACACACACAAACTATAATTGATTGCCCAAACATGCAAAATACAAGCCAGAAATGTTTGTTACTTTTTCCTGTGATACTGTAGTAAACACAAAATACTGTATCAGAAAAATAAAAGCTTAAAACTTGCATGTTTCCCCTAAGGGACAAAATACCTCTGAGATAGGTGGTTAAAATCATTCTTATAAATAAAATAAAACCTGACTACTGGCCATGAAGATTCAGATGGCATACTCCTGATTAACTTCCTTGGCTGTGCTTGTAATCAGGAAAGCAAGATCTGTCATGCGTTGTAGCAGTGTGGAGTTCACTGGTAAAGCTAGACAACGCCAGGCAGGAGTCAAAAAATTAGCAGTTATTCCTCTCCCTGCCTCACACTGTGTGTGCCACATTATTACTTACTTGCTTACACTTCCATTTCCAGCATAATAAACCTGTTTTCTTAGAAACATTACGAATTTCACAACCACAAAAGTCTGGCTGCGATAATACGCAAGTACCAATATTTTCATAGAAAACTGTTCACCTTTTAGATTTTTGATCTGCTATATTAGAAGATCACCCACAGGTGGTAGTCATTGCATCACCCTCTCCAACCTCAAAAGTCTGTATAGCAGCTTACAGGGCTCAATTTGTGTTTCACTGACCTTTTTATTTTATTAATGCAGCAATACATTAGTTCAGTGACCTGATTCATTGCAGTGTTTTCCTTAATTACAAATTACTGCTTCCCTTCCTTCCTTCAACATTTTAAGTTTATTTTCATAGACTTCCTTCATACCATCCGTTTAACCTTCAATGCACATCCTTCATTCTTTCCTTCCTTCCGCATTTTAAATTTGTTTTGAGAGACTTCTTTCCGATCTTTCTTCATTCCTTCTAGCTTTCCTTCCACAATGTGTTAGTTTTCATATATTTCCGTTCTACCTTACTTTCATCCTTTACTCCTCCTTTCCTTGCCTTCCTTCCGCATTTTAAATTTGTTTTGAGAGACTTCTTTCCTATCTTTCTTCATTCCTTGTAGTCTTCCTTCCATGTTGTGTTAGTTTTCATATATTTCCGTCCTACCTTACTTTCATCCTTTACTCCTCCTTTCCTTTACTTCCTTCTGCATTTTAAACTTGTTTCGATAGACTTCTTTCCGATCTTTCTTCATTCCTTCTAGCTTTCCTTCCACGTTGTGTTAGTTTTCTTATATTTCCATCCTACCTCACTTTCATCCTTTACTCCTCCTTTTCTTTCCTTCCTTCCGCATTTTAAATTTGTTTTGAGAGACTTCTTTCCGATCTTTCTTCATTCCTTCTAGCCTTCCTTCCATATTGTGTTCGTTTTCATATATTTCCGTCCTACCTTACTTTCATCCTTTACTCCTCCTTTCCTTTCCTTCCTTCCGCATTTTAAACTTGTTTCGATAGACTTCTTTCCGATCTTTCTTCATTCCTTCTAGCTTTCCTTCCACGTTGTGTTAGTTTTCTTATATTTCCATCCTACCTCACTTTCATCCTTTACTCCTCCTTTCATTTCCTTCCTTCCACATTTTAAACTTGTTTCAATCGACTTCTTTGCTATCTTTCTTCATTCCTTCTAGCCTTTTTTCCATGTTGTGTTAGTTTTCATATATTTCCGTCCTACCTCACTTTCATCCTTTACTCGTCCTTTTCTTTCCTTCCTTCCTTCCCAGTTTTGTAATTGCTTTCATTGATTTTCTACTTACCTTCCTTCCATCGTTTCTTCTACATTCTAAGTTGGTTTTCATAAATTTCTTTCCAAACTTTTATCCTTCTTTGCTTTCTTCCATTCATATTTTAATTTTGTTTCAATAGATTTCTATTTTGAGGAGGGTAAAACTTATGTTTTTCTTATGCATGCAGTGAGTTTTCATCAGCATTTCTATTATACCTCTCTGTCAGTGGATACATTTTACTTCTCTGTGGTAATCATGAACTTATTGTTTAAGTTTCATGCAATGCTTTTGGAACTTAAATAAATGGTGCCAACTAGCAACAAAAACTGGACAGGACATTTAGCCTAGTAACATTTTGCAAAAACTCTGGACTGAAAAATATACCAGGACACGACAGTCTGAATGCAAGTTAAGGTTTTGACAACATCTGATTTTTTTAAAACCCCAAAGACAGCATTGTTATTCAGTAACTAGCTGGGAATGGTAAATTACCTCATTAGCTAGATGAAGGTGACTGCAAGTCTGCTTGTTCTGCCTGGCTGTTATAGTTAGCCAGATAGCCTTCTCAGGCTACATCCCCTTCTATTATCTCATATGACTGGAATTTCCAAGTTGTTTTAAATGGCTCATGCATGGACCATAGGAAGTCAGAAAGAAACATGTTAAATGAAGCTTGGCCCAGAAATTATGCTGGTGACACAGATGTTATTTCATTACTCCCTGTGAACTCCTCTTTTACTATTAGTTTTGATTCCATATTAATGAAATGCTTTTCCACCCATTCATATATTGAGGCACCCACTTCTCTTCTCATATTTTTAAGGCCTACAGTACTGGACCAAATCAGGCTTTTCGTAAAATACAAACAAACCAAATCTTACACGATTACCTTTGCTCACTTTTCTGGTGAATTAGTTATAAAAGGAGATCATGTCAGGCTCATGGCATATAATTACTTTGAATCCATGATGGAATTCATTGAGCAGACTTTTGCACTGAAAATCTTGTGGCCACTAGTTTATTGTATCTTGCGGCCTCTAATTTCTTGTCTTTTTTTCAAATAAATTTTTATTTTCCAAATAATATAATGTTTAACAATTCAATCATAAATAAACAAGTATTATAAACCTTTATATACACTATGTACAATTGACATGATCAAAGGAGGGGAAAATTTATAAAATATATGAAATTAGTAACAAAAATGTATAATTTTTAATTAATAAAGTATATAGTTACACATTAGATATGTAGGGTTTATTTTTAATGTCTCAATAAGAGTTGACATTTTTCCCAAGGATTGTTTGTCCATGTTTTAGGTGAAATTCTCGATTCCTTCACCTTGAGTTGTAATGTTGCTGTTTCTTCCATCAATCTCAAGAATTCTTCCAGAGTAGGTTCTTGTGAAGACTTCCACTTTCTAGTTATACATTTCCTTGCCACAGCTAGTATGGACCAAAGTAGGTATAGATCTTTTTTATTCATTCCAGTAGTATCATTAACATTTAAAAGGACTAAAGTTTTGGTTAAAATAAAGGTATCTATGAATATAGCTTGGAGAAAAATAGTAATTTCTTCCCAGATTTTTTTTTTATATTAATACAATCAAAAATATATGAGACCAATTAGCTTTACAGTTTAAAGAACATCACCAACAAATGGATTTATCAAGTGAATTGAATTTGGCTAGTTTATCAGGTGTAATAATTGCCTTTTGAATATATTTCCATGTAAATATTTTCCATACTTGTAAATTAAATGTTAAGTTAACAGAACATGGCAGATTTGTTTTACTCTCAATTGATAGATTAGTGTGATATCCTTTTGCTATGAAATTCCAATATCTTGCATTAGGGTTAGTTTTATATGTTATCAATATTTTGTATAATTTTGAAATTACATTCATCCAATTATAATTGTCGTAAACATCTTCAGATATTAGACTTATAAAATTTGGACTAGTTTTATTAGAAGAATTAATCATTTTACTTTTAAGATCCTTAACATATGATAATATGCTTTGTAGTATCAACCAATCTGCTGGTGGAATGTCATATTTATTCTGAATTTGTTGAATGTCTAATACTACTTGATTCTCTAAACAATGTTGCCAACAAGTGAAGTTTTTCCCCTCCCATCTAGTTAAGATAACATTATGAATTCTATTGAAGAAATTCTTTGTAGAGCTAAAGGGTATTATCAAGTCTAGCCAAATCCTAATATCCGTGTTAGTATATATAAATCTTCTGAATAAATCGTAAATATTATTTATATAATTTAAGTTTGTTGGTTTTGTTATATTATATTGAATATTGACGGTCAATATGTGCTACATCCTATTATTTTTTTCACTTAATATACAATTTTTAATTATTTTATTTTCATTTAGAAAAATAATAGTGTGCAATGTTTTCCATGTTGAAGAATAATTAGGATCTAGCCAATTAATGATAGTTCTTAATATGGAAGCTTTTATGTATGATTCTAGATCTGGAAGTTTAATTCCACCCATTTCCCAAGATCTAATATGATGTGTATGGGCTATTCTAGTTCTTTTTGGATACCAAAGAAAGTTTAATAGAATTTTATTTCTTTATTTCAAGATTTTCTTGTTAGGTATTATAGGAATAGCTTGTGCAATGTAATTAATTTTTGGAAGTATTGTCATTTTTATTATTTGTAATCTGTCTTCAAATCCCAAGAACATTTTATTCCAGCTTACTATTAACATTTTTATTTTATTAATTATGTTGCTATAATTTGTGGCTAACATAGATTCCAAATTATCACATAGTGTTATTTGGATATTTTATTATGGGAACTTGTTTCCTATCACACAATTTGTAGTTAAGGTAAATTCTCTCTTTTTATTCAAATGTATATAATTAGATTTTCCCTTGTTAAATCTAAGGCTGGAAATATGATAAAACCTTTCCACTATTTCATCTAGTTTTTGTACTGATTTCTCCATGACAGATAACGTGAGTAAAACATCATCATCAAATAACATAATTTTTTAACTGAGTTGACCATATATATCTATGCTTGATATATTAGAGTTGTGGTATACTAATGAGGCAAATAATTCAATTCCTAAGGCAAACAGAATGGGAGACATCAGACATCTCTGCTTTGTACCTTTGGTTATTTCAATAGCCTTCAAGGTAAATGACCCAAGTTTTACATAAGCCAAATTGTTTTTATAAATATTCGTTATTAGTGTAATAAAATTAGTGGGAAATTCAAACAATTCTAAAGCCTTAAAAAAAAATTCCCAGCTCAATGATACAAAGGATTTTACTACATCCAAAGCTACTATTAGAGCTTCTTGGTTGTTTCTGTTTAGAAAATCTATGAATGTTAGAATTCTTTGCATATTGTCATGTGTGCATCTTTTATAAATGAATCCTGTTTGATCCTCATTTATTATGTGTGTCACAGATTTTTTTTAATTCTACTAATATTGACATGAAGGTTTTATAATCATTGTTAAGTAAAGATATTGACCTATAACATTTACACTGTAAAAGGTCTTTGTTTTCTTTTATAATGGGTGTAATTAAGGAGCATCTTCATGAAATTGGAGTTGTGTTTTGTGCTAGAACTTCATTCAAAGTTTTGCGAAACAATGATATTACTGAAGATGGAAATATCTTATGCAATCCATTAATTATTCCATCGATTCCCGGTGTTTTATTACTTTTACTTTCCTTGATTTTTTTGAGTTATTTCTTTTAGAGATATTTGTTTTTCAATGTCTAACTTTAACTTTTCTGGTATCGCCTTTACCTTTACTAATTTCAGGTCTAAGTTTGATTTATTAGTTATATGTGAAGTATCATTATAATGGTCAGAGAAATAATGCTTAAATGCATCTAGTATATCATTTATATCCAAAACCTTTTTGTTTGTTTTTTCCTTCCTTCATGTATAATACTTGTAATATTATTTTCAATTGATTTTTTTAAAATCTTATTGCTAAATTATGCATACGTTTGGGTGATACTGCATAGGAACTAAGTTTTAACCTTTCTACAGCTATATTAGTTTTGTGAGTAAGGATTTCATTATATCTTTTGTTTAAGTCTTCCAATGTTTTTTATGATTATTTTGTGTGTAAGTAGATTAATTCATAGTAAGATCTGTAATTTGTTTTTGGCTGTTACATAATTCTGATTCATACTCTTTTAGCTTGTTTTTATACCATGAAAGCATTTTTCCATTTAGATAGGCTTTCAAGGTATCCCAAAGATTAATTACATTTATTTCAGTAGTGTAGTTTATATCTAAAAAGAATTGTGCTTCTGAATCTGACCAAGGTTTAAATTGTTTTAATTTTGTACTGTAACCTGGAATTCGTGACATAAAAATTAATTTATTATAACCTGTATGTATTTTGAGAATTAATGAATTATGGTCCGAAAAGGGATTATGGAAAATTTTATTATTTTTAAATTTAGCTCTTGAGATATGAAGATTTTATCAATTCTTGTATATGTCCAAAATCTGTGGTCTTGGTGTGAAAATAATAATGAATTGTTCTTATAACTAAATGTATCAATTAGATTTAAGCTTTCTTCCCATTTCTTAAGTAGCTTCTCTATAGAACTTACATGTACATTTCTTTTGCTTGTGGTTTCTGATTTATCCAATATACAATTAAAGTGACCTCCCAAAATCAAATTTCCTTTACATACTCTAGTTATTAGATCCATGTGTTTTCTTATTGTCCCAACCCCAATACCTGGAAACCAATATATATTTACTAATGTCCAGAGTCTAATGTTATATTTTACTATTACTATGGCTAGGAGTCCTTCTTTATCTTCATATTTGTAAATGCTTTGAAGCATAGTGACATTTTTTTCTATAAAGTTAAAGTTTCCCTAGTCTTTTTCTTATATGAAGAGTGAGTTAAGATCATATATTCATTAGGATTCCAGCTAAAGGTATCATTTGTTTTGAAGTGAGTCTCTTGAAGAAATGCTACTTGTACTTTATTTAATTTCATATATCTTAATAAATTAGATATTTCCTTTAAACTGTTAGTCAAGTCCATTCTCAGTATTTAACTTTACATAATAATTGTTTTGTATTATATTTTGTAATACCATACCAAATGTAAAATGTGTAACTACTATGTTAATAATTCTCCTTGTAGTCAATATTTTAATTTTGGTCAAATAACTTAAAATAGAGTTTAGTTCAGGCCAATAAAAAAAAAAGAAAAATGCCAAAATTACTTGTATAACAACAAGTATATACATATCTTTGTAAACCCTCTAATGTACATGAAGTGAAATACACTTCCAATTTGCTAGATGAGAAGAAATCTAACAGATTGCCTAACATAACTTCCCTCATGAAAAAAGAAAGAAAAAAACTAACCTCTTTTGAGCTCCAGTACACCTTTTCTCTTATCTTGGAGATTTAACAATATTACTTATTATTTTCCCTATATAACTATTAATAATGAATTAACATAATGTATGGAAATGAGTATTGATTTGGTAATACAGTTTAATTTTAGATTAAATTAGATTTATTTTTCAGAATCATCCTATCATGCACTACTTAAACATTCATAAAGTAAAATCTCATTTATAACACAGTAAATGATGCTTAACATTAGTTCTCTTTAGCCTGAGAGTAGTATATATACATATTAATAGTCTCCAATATTCTGATATGACCAATATACTAATGATTATGTCAGATAAACGCTCTCCTACATACTAAAAATATATTATAACTGAGTGAAGTAGATTTAGAAATGTATCAATAAATAAAGATAAATACGGACAAGTCTATTCAGAACACTTGAATCATACTACAAAAACTATGTAGTCCATAGAATGCATCCTTAGAGTTGCATTCACTAGAGATGATAATGTAAATATGTTTGAGTGAACAATACATGTCATAAATCTCTGTGTATCTCTCACATGATTTCAATTAGAGGCAAATGAAAGAATAACCAGATTCAGTTTATTTTATGTCCACCCATGAATGTAGTTGTGACAAGTTAAAAGAAAAAATGCAGAAAGACAACATTAGACCATAATGATCACTCACTGATGATGAAACAGAAGCAATTTGCCCTGATAAGTGGCCATGTGGGTGAGCAATTTATAAACTTCTTAATACTAATGCATAGTTATAATATCAATTCATATTATAAGAATATTATCACAGAATATTGAACAAAATGTTAGTCAAGTCAGAGCATTACTGAAGCTGTTCTGCACAGCCACAGTTTCTTAGAACCTTTATAATAGAGTGTTTATCAAGAACTGTGTCATGCAGCAAGATACAAGAGTAGACAGACTCCCTTTTTTGTTATTAAATTGTTGAAAGTAATGACACTCTAAAAAATACAAAACCTATTAAGCTGAACAGTGCCTTAAGAAATCTTTGTACTTATGTATTATCGCAACCACATCCCGAACAACTCACTTAACTCATTTTGTAATCAGAAAAGAAACCCCCTTCTGTGAAGAACTCAAATTAGCCATCAAGTACAACCTCATTGGATAACAGTAAAATTTAGACAGAATAAAATAAAAAAAAAAAAATACCAGAATCACTGTCTCTGTAACATTCATCTCATTATGGAGCTTTTCTCCATGAGTCTTTGCTGAAAAATGGGTTACTGTCTAGTTGCACATTCATGGTAAAAAAATGCGAAATAGATAGATTCACTTTTATTTTTTTCCCTTGTTCAGTGAAATGGTGGGGTTGTAGTAATGCAAAACAAGCCATAGAATTATTTGAACCCAGTTCTGCACCTGTTAGGATGAGTGTCAAGCTAGCTGCCGCGGATAAGCATTGGGATACCTTTACTTCCTCTTCAGTAGTCATGGAAGCGAGCCAGCAGTCACAAAAGAGAAAAAAGGGAGAAACAGGGTGGTGTTGAGGGAAATGAGTGCAACTTGTTCGACAAAGTAAGCCAGCAACACCTGTACCTTTCCTTCTCACGATTAAGTACAACTCCAAATGCCGCACCACTAACGACACATCTGTAAAAGCAGCTATGTACTTTTTCTCAGTAAGTCACACTGCTAAAGGACGCTAACAAGGAAGAAGATTTTTGTTTCTATTTCTTTTTTTTTGTTTCAGAAGCAAGGTGATACAAGAGTAATAATGACCTTACACAACCCTTCTGCCTTTAACATAAACTTGTTTTGCGGTCACTGCAGGAATTATACCGGGGTAGGAATGTGGTTGCGATAATACGCAAGTACCGAAATCTCTCTATCTCATATCTATTTAATTAGTGGTCTACTTGAATTTCTCATCAAAAATTACAATTTACAAATCTGTCTTATGTTACTACTTGAAGCAGTAACAAAAGCAGACTATGAAGACATTTTCCTCATGGGCCCTTTTCTCACTAAGAAACTGATAACCTTATTATTTAAACAGTTGTCAATATTCAGTAAAAATATCAGTTACATAATAGTCAGCTATACAACTAATGTCTGAAGGATTAAAGGTAGTTTATGTTATAAATCCCTGCCTTAACCAGATGTGTAGCCTACAGAATATAATTTAGGATTTGCGTTTCTTAGGAACCTATGTCTGTAAATGTGTAATTCAAACAATTATTGGTAGAGTGAATGACATCGAAACTACTTTATTATGCTAATTTATGTGCAATTTTACTATAGGTTTCCCAGTACTTCCCCGTCATCAAAGCAACTCCCACAATACATCAACAGACACTCGCAAGACTGTCTTAGATGCCAATTTTATGAGTTATAGAACCATGGCTTAACGTTTTGCTGGGAATAAATCAAGTGTTCATCATAGAAAATAAGTACACATGCCCACACAATTTAGTAGTGCAGTTAAACAACTACTTGCATGTTGGTGTAAGAGTTTTGGCTAATTACCAGCATCTTTGCCACTTTACTGAAAGTTGAACCCCACTTACCAAAGATTAGAAAGCACTAAAGGGTGAGGAGAGTAATCAGTAATTTACTATCTACTGTATTCATGATTTATTTGGTTACTACTTAATCAATTCAATTGAACATGTCTAGGCAGTGTGAGCAGGAGCGGCCTTAGATCAACTGGTGCCCTAGGCAAAAGGGCTCCACGGCACGCCCACCACATCACCCGGTGCACCCATCCAGGTCTACCTACCCCAAATAAATACTGGAAAAGTGCCCCTGCTAGAGCGGCGCCCTAGGCGGCCGCCTAGTTGGCCTATGTCTAAGGCCGGCTATGAGTGTGAGCAGAGGAAAATAACAACACTGTACAGTACAGGGTTTACTATGTTATCTAATAAAGCAATGTGCACATTATATTCAAATAAGCAGTTATAAGTACAAGGTAATAAGTCCCTTTGTGGCTTCTGAAATTAGATTATTTCTGTTACCAGGCTAATGAAGTATTCAGTATAATAGGTCTAAAACCTGTCTTAATTTTACTTATTATGTGCACAGACATATGTCATAGCTGCAACTGATGTGTGCATCTCACACACATATTTTCCTATTTACACTTGCAACACTATAACAGATGCTTACAAAACTATCAGACATGTCATTTTACTGGATCATCATATTTTATAGCCTAGATAGGAATAATTCAGAAGTAAGAAAGGACTGTGTTTACTTCAAGTGTAACAATGTAGTCTGTAATGCTTCTATTACTTTTTCAATAGGATTCATGAGCACTAACACAGGTGTCCCTCAAGGCTCTATACTCGGTCCCGTGTTGTTCAGCATATTCATTAATGACTTTCATAATTCCTTACCTAACAGTACTGTAATCCAATATGCTGATGATTCCACCATCCTCTGCTCTTCCAAATCTCCCTCTGTTCTGCAGCATCTTACCCAAAAAGCCTTTACTTCTACTAAAATATGGATGCCACAAAACCACCTACCCCTTAACCCCAATAAAATTAAACTCCTAGTTTTCTCCCCCACACAATCCAGCCATACTGACAAACAACCTCTCTCAATCCAATCCCAAAACAATACTACCATAGATGTTGTCCCAAGCTCCAAACTATTAGGTGTCCTCATTGACGACAGATTTACATTTGACCTTCATATCTATAGTAATATTAAAAGAAACACCAAAAGCTTGGTGCCCTGTATAGGCAAAATTACTTCCTTAACAACTCAACTAGGATAGCCATAGCCTCATCCTTCTTGTTCCCAACTCTCCTATATGGTGCATCTATCCTTACAAACTTACAGTCACACCTACAAACAAAACTTAACTCCCGCTATAACAAGATCACCAAATTTGTCACCAATACAAAAAAATCACACACACCATTGTACCTCTTTACACCAGCTCAGCTGCCTAGAATTCCCCCATCACCTTAAGTATATACATCTAATGACAACCCACAAAATAATCTATCAACCAGAATCCTGTCCTTCCTTATCCTCCATAATAAACCTGTACCATCCTAAATGCCAACTGAGGTCTGAAAACAAAATGTTACTATCTGTTAACAGATCCAGACTAGCCGCTGGCAAGATGCTGTACTCCCACACTGTTTCCAAGTTATGGAATAATCTCCCCACCAAAATCAGAACTATCAATACTCATGCAACTTTCAAAAAGTCACTAAAACTACACCTCTCTTCTCTCTGGCTATGCCCCTGCACCCTACCTACCAAAACAACTAATGCCATCTCTGGAACTGTCACTTGAACTTCCTCTCTCCTGTAGCCTATATATGCATCTGGTCTAAATAGATACATATGTCAACTGTACCATTTTTTAGTATTCCTGAATGTAAACCTGATGGCTTAATGTATCTATATAATCTGTCAAAATGTACAAATTGTGGCAATATTCATTGCTCTATGTTCCTATGTTAATGTTTACTACTGATGTAAATTGTTGTATATCAATGCTTACTAGTGATGTAAATTGTTGTATACTGTTATGTAACCTTGTGGAGCTTTTCTCTCCGGGCCTCCACTGAAAATGGGCTCTTTCAAGGCCCAGTGGACTTTCCTGGTTAACAAATGTAATAAATAAATAAACGTTATTCAATGTTACCGTAAATTATTCTTTTTTGTGTTAGCTACATGAAAAACAGCTACTCTGTCACTGATTTCACACCTCTTCTTTTTATTTATTTAAAAGAAGTCAGGGTTTGTAGATTTTAATAATCCAAAAACCATGTTAAATGAGCTTAAAATATACTGCTTGTGCAACTGATATCACACTACAAGCGCTACCTTAACAACAGACAAACAGGGGATTCTTTAACTGACTATTTCCACCTTAAATCTTTCATAGCAGACAAGGGAAGCTCTAACTAGTGCATGAGAAGGTTTCAAATAACAGCCTTGTCAGAACCCAGTAACAGAACTCTGTTTATAGTGACTCTGTTTTTTTTTCCACATTTACAAATATGGATATTTATGTTACTTTTAAAATGGAAATTTGAAGTGTAGTGAAGTCAGTAAGCCACAGAAACTATGATTAAATTTTTTCAGTTCCTATTATGCAACAATGAGGTGAACTAAATATGCTATTAATAAAAAGGGAGATGAGAAAAAAACATTTGTGTATATGTTGTCTCTGTTCTTCCTTTATATATAACTAATTATACTAAAGTAAAAGATAACATTTGAATCTGGTTTTCCTCACTGCCTATGAATGAGATGTAACTACATTTTTTAGAAGTCACTCTAAGTTTTAAAACCATTTAACATTATCAGACACAACCACTAGACTTGTGATGAGTATGCTGCATAAAGTATAAGTTTAAGAAACGGAGATGTTGCTTATTTTAAAGCTGTCTCGCTATGTTAAACCCATTTAACATAGCAAAACAGTAAAAAGCAAGGGAGATCTTGCTTTCTCTGTTGCTTTTTTTTAAACCTGTCTCGCTATGTTAAATGGGTTTAACATAGCGAGACAGGTTTAAAAAAAAAAGCAACGGAGAAAGCAAGATCTCCGTTGCTTTTTACACACTGTGTCACTATGTTAAAGGAGTTTAACATAGCGAGACAGCTTTAAAAAAAGCAAGGTGATCTCTGTTGCTTTTTTTAAACCTGTGTCGCTATGTTAAACTCTTTTAACATAGTGAGACAGTGTTTTAAAAGAGACTTACACTAATGGAAAAAGTCTGGGCGACCGGACCCTTTTCCGTTAGTATAAGTCGATTTACAATGTGCACGCTGGCCAATCAGCGTGCACGTTTTGGAATATTAATGGGGGGGTCATGGTATAATAGGCAATACAATAGATAAAATACATACATTTTGAGGTAAAGTCCAGAAGTCTATATCTTTGTTGATTCTTTGAGAGATTTAGAAGACTGTGAAGTTTTAGAATCAGTTCTTTGTTTCTTTTTCCTTACATCAGACCAAATATTTTTTTTCCTGGAGATCTTTTCAAGTTGGTGGAAACAGTCCAGTCCATTTCTTCAGGAATTGTGATGATATTATTATTCTTGATGAAGGTAGAAGCTTCTTCAATGTTGTTAAAGGTTCTCAAGTCATTTGAATAGAAAATTCTGATTCTAGCAGGATATACCATCTGCACCTTTATTTTATTTTGTTTGACAAGTTTCACTAATGGTCAAGTTTTTTTTTTTTTCCTTGTTTCTAACACTTTTGCAGAATAATCCTTGTCAAATCTGATCTGATTCTGTTTATATGTTATGGGACTTTTTCTCCAGGCTGTTTTTAGAATGAGCTCTTTATCCAAGAAGGACAGGAACTTTACCCCAATTGATATTGGTGGTGCTTTAGGTTAAGGGGTATAGATTTTCCTATGGCTCGGTGGGCTCTTTCTATTCCATTTGATAATCCCTCTTTTAAATCAAGCACTCCAAGAAGCCAGGAATTCAAAAAGGTGATGATGTCTTCTCCCTCAGTTTTTTCTGGAAGGCCAAATATTCTTATACTAGTTCTCCTTTCTCTGTTCTCTAAATCATTCACTTTAAATAACCAGTTATTTTGGTGAAGTAAGAATTCTGGCTGATTCTCCTCTTCTTTGAGTCTCCCATCTATGTCATTTAGTGATGTCACCATATCAAGTAACTTACTTTGTTGTTGCTGCAGTATTTCTTTTAGTACATTTATTTGCTTTTGGCAGTTTTCCTTGAGGCTTTCCAAATTATCAGTGAATCTATCCATTTTCAATGACAGTTCATGTGATGTGGAAGATATCAGTTGTATCTCCTTCTTCAGAGTGGTTTCTGAGTGAGAATTCTTTAAACTGGCCATTACCAAACAACTGTGTTGTTCTCCAGTATATTTTGTCAGGAGAAACTCAATAATATTTCTTGACATTTGGTAGAGTTGTAGTTCTTAAGTTCCTTAATATTTTTCTCTATTTCTGGTTAGTGAAAATATTTTTTCCCTGTTTTCTAGTACTGTTTTGTGGAGCTCTAAAAAATGCTGCCTATCTGCTTGGCATCTAGGCTCCACCCCCCCCCCCCCCCAATTTCTTGTCTTACTCTCTTTTCTCCATTTGTAAACTAAAGTAATATCTGTAAGACTTGTCCCTAGTTTCCTTGAACCACATCTCAACTAAGGAATACATTAAAATTCTTTCAATAATTTAACCAAAACCCTAGAAAAGACTTTTTACTTCTTTCTTAGCCTTTATAGGTTATTCCTCTTCCCAAATTAGTTTTCCATTCTCCTTTCTTGCCTGATTTCTTTCTGCTATGTATTTGAGAAATGTATTATGTTTGTTAATGCCTGATGTTAACATTTTTGGTACGTATTACTTTCCTGATATGTTCTGAGACCCTGATTCTTAACTTTGAATGCCCTTTCCAATGATCATCCCCTTGTTTCTCCATTTCTGAAATGTTATTTCTTTTCCTTGTCTCTTTGACTCTTATCACCTTTGTTTTAGATAAGACTTGTTTACTTTTTATTTTCCTTTTGTCGGTACATTTATTTGACCACCCCCCCATTGTCCCTTTCATGATAGCTCACAGTTTGTCCATGTTTCTATTTTTGCCACCTTCAAAGATCTCTTTGTGAGGAGTCCTTTATCCCTTCATAGTCTGAACTATACAGTCCCAAACCCATCCATTTCTACCTTTGCATGGGTCCTTCTTTATAGCCTTGAGAACCATATTAGGTTCATAGGTTCATAGAGTAGTACTAAGCTAACTGCCCTTGTGAGCCATTTTAAGCCTTGCCAATTATCCCTTGTGAGACTCAAACCCTGTACCTTGTGTTTGTAAGGCAAACACCTTAACCATTAGGCCACCCTCCCTATATTGTTGCCTATACCTATATTGTTGCATAATGATTGTTTGGACTATTAGAGTCCTGACCTGTAGAGTTCTGACCTAAACAAAAAGCTTTTCAAAGATCCTGTCATTTCTAATTCCATCTCATATTTTTAATATGGACCCTTGCATGATACACTACTACTGATCAGTACATGAAAAATAACGTATTATTTTAAAAAAGTTCCTGCGGCAAAGCAACTGTGGTCTAATAATTTCTGCTATGCTAAAACAGAGAGAGTATGACAATCTGATGTATGTTTGTATATGCAGAAATACTTGCTGAATGTTCTTGTACATGTTCTGAGCTATAATATAGTTTAAGAACATGTTCAGAGATGTAATATAGCTTAAAAGCCATTTAACCTGTGATTTGCTTCAGATTCAATAGGCTTATCTGATGTACAGCCTTCTGTCAATTCTGTATCTTTGATGGCTATGCCTTTGTGTTTAGTCCTTCTGCTTGTGCAAATTGTAATTCCAGATTATCTTTTATTCTAACTAGGTCTAGCTGGTCTTGATGCCAAGTCCAGTGGAAGGATGGGCACTCGAGCTATGGTCTATTACATGTCCACAACAATATCAGCAGCAGTTCTGGGTGTGATCCTTGTACTCTCCATACATCCAGGAAATCCCAAGCTGAAGAAACAGGTCAGCATAGCTGAAAAGAATGAAGATGTGTCCAGTATGGATGCCTTTCTTGACCTCATCCGAAATCTCTTCCCTGAGAACCTCGTACAAGCTTGCTTTCAACAGGTATGTATTTATTTGCCTTAATTGCTTCTGGCATGTTTTTACTCTTCTATTTTTTCATTATGTAATTTTCATTTACTCCTTAATTTCTTTTAATCCTTTTTATGCTGAGCAGAAAGTAAAAGGAATGGATAACAGAAATGCTATTTTATCAGTTCACTAAACATTGTATCTCACTTTAACGATTTCAAGCCTTAATTTAAAAATTCTCTAATGCTGTAGCTTGCTTCCTCATACTTGTAGAAATAATACACCTTTAAAGAACCTCTTATAATCCCATTCAAAATGTAAACAATGTAATTCATACCACACCTTTCGGCCACCTAACCCGGACCGAAACACTAAAGGTGGAGGTGTGTCCATATTCATTAAGGATAGCCACACCTCCAGGCTAGTTGCTCAGCAAAATGCATCCGAGATTATCCAAGTGCAGCCAACTCTGGGTAAGACCGCAATCTAAATTGTAGCTTGCTACAGATCCCCCACCATGCCCCAGGATTCTCACTCCTCATTTCTTGATACACTGAAAAATATTAGGGTACAACCTAATACCGTAATAATGGTTGATTTCAACTACCCCACTATTAACTGGGAAAAGTACTCATGTACCAACTCTTGTGCTCAATGTTTTTTGGAATTCATAAATTCCAATGCCTTGGATCAACTTATCCACACCCCCACCTGGAGCAGCAATATCCTAGACCTGGTCATTACCAACATGGGCAACTGGTGCTCCACACCCGAGGTCAATTCCTTGTTGGTCAGATCCGCCCACAAGCTAATCATCCTAGACATCAAAATCTATCCCCCGCGCCCATTAGGGAAACCACCATAAAACATTTCTCCAAAGCCAACTTCATGCTTCTTAAGACAGAAGTGGCAAATTTCATGACACCCATGCTGATGGACAATAGAGGTATAACTGCTGAATCCTACACAAATGCACTTTAAAAGCACTTACACGAGTGCATGGATCGTGCAATCCCTAACAGAACCAAGATGCTAGCCTCCAAAAAAGGAAGCCAATCTGGTGGTCTCCTGCCATAAACAAACTCTACAACAGAAGAAAGAAACTGTTGTAAAAAAGAGTAAAATCCCATGATTGGAGGAACTCCCTGGTCAGCCTCAGTAAGAAGCTGAGATCCCTCATAAAATCCTCCAAAGCTAGTTACAAAAACAAAATCGCCCCTGACTCTAAAGACAACCACAAAGCATTCTATAGCTATGTCAAGAATCTCAATGGCAACACTCAGATCTGCTCTGAGTTACAGCACAATGGCACTAAATATACAGAACCAACTGATATTGCCAACATTCTGGCAGATAGGTTCAGTGCTAACTTTACCCCACTCTCATCCCCTAAAGGGCCATCTCTATACCGGAAGAATGCAAAGTTCCTGCAATCATGGCTGCACAGGTAAAAAACACACTCTCCAAAGCCAAGAACACAGCATCCGTAGGACCGGACAACATCCCAGGCTGCATTCTACATGAGCTACAGAACAAAGTGGCACCCCACCTAAGTACCATGTTCAATCATAGCCTTACCTCAGGCTCTGTGCCCACTGAATGGCACACAGTGACGGTTATCCCACTCCACAAAGGGGGAGCCACCACAGACCCTGGAAACTACCATTCCATTAGCCTGATGAGACTGGTCTGCAAGGCTATGGAATGTATCATCATGGAACTTATAAACAATGACATTGGTAATCTCCAAACTTTGGACCCCACCCAGTTTGGGTTTGTAAAAGGCATATCATGTCTCCTAAACCTGATAGACTTTTTTGAAGCGGTCACCAAAGCTGTGGATGATGGTAAGGTAGTTCACACAGCCTATCAAGATCTCCCCAAGGCTTTCAAATTATAGATAAACTCACTAAACTAGGTATAAATCCCTATGTCACAAGATGGGTTGCCAACTGGCTCACTGACAGAACCCACACTGTGAAAGTAGCAGACTCCAAATCCAACTTCAGACCAGTGACAAGTTGAGTACCACAGGGTTCAGTCCTGGGCCCCCTCCTGTTTGGTATCTACTTCTCTAAAGTACAGGCTAACACAGAATGCCTTTGGCTAATGACGTTCACAGATGACTGCAAACTAGGAGCCATAATCAAAACTCTAAAAGATGTGGACATCCTATAAAAGGGCCTCACTGAGACAGATGCCTGGTGTCAAAGCCATGCCCTCAAGCTCAATGCCAAAACGTGCATTGTCATCCCTTTTGGTAGAAACTCTGTACCCATCAACTACCACATAGGCTGTAGTCTAATTAACACTGAAAGTGTGATAAGAGACCTTGGGACACAGGTGGACAGTAGTCTCTCATTTGATAATCACATCACCACAGTAGTCAGGAAATCCTTCTACGTGGCACACCTCATCACAAAAGGTTTCTCATCCTGGAAAAAAGAAGTAATTGTTCCCCTCTACTCATCACTCATTAGACCCATTATAGAGTACAATGCCCATCTTGGTATGTACCTCACAAGACATCTACAACACCTGGAAAGGCCGCAGAAATACCTCACAAAGAGGATTACCAGCCTCAAACAGATGCCCTATGCAGACCATCTCAAAAAAACTTCTCAAAAAAACATCTCATCTCAAAAAACTGCTCTAGGGACCTATATTTTGTCACCACAATAAACAGAACATGCTGGAGGGATAGATTCCTTTCCCAGATACTTCACATACTCTGGAACACACTACCTATCTATATAAAACAAAGCTCCTTATTAGCACTCTTCAAGAAAAATCTTGATGATTGGATGGGAGATAGGAAATTCACCCCAGGGATCACTTCTGTGGCTCTGTGCAACAGTGGCACAGGAAAATAATTTTCTTAGGTGGCAAAAGCCAGGGTACCTTTTGGCTAGGCTTATATAGGCCCTAGGGTCAATAGCCTAGTACCTACCTATGAACCTATGAACAACTGTTGTACTGTACTCACAATGTAGTTCAAGTCATTATGTTTCTTTTGCTAATCCACAAGTCATTGATTTGTAGGGAATGAGTTTAGCCAAAAAAAAAAACTCTTGAAAAATAGGCTTCATGCCACAGAAAACAAAAATATGATGGTTGTACCATGATTTGATCAACACTAACACTAAAAATACCACTGAAGAGAACTTTGACAGCAACATTTATCAGAATGTATAAGAGAATTGCATGATGTGGACAGAACTAACACTAAATATACCAGTAAAGTGGACTTAAACCACATTTAATAGAATACATAAGAGAACTGTGATTAGCATGAACCAAAACCAGTGTGTCTCATACTATAGTGTACCATTAGTATATGGTCACTTCTACCTTAGGTACAATCAAAAAACTGACCACACAAGTGTGAGTGGATTCCTAATAATTAGTAAAGCAGTTTCTGTTGACATACCTGAAAGACTACAGTATGATACAGGCAGGTACTACAAGTAGCAGAACATGGGAAGGCATACAGCATGCCTATCAGTTACTACAAGTAGCAGAACATGTGAAGGCACACAGTGTGTCTAGCTGCAAAAAGAAGCGGGAGAAAGGCATAATGCTGCAAATGTGAAGTAAGTAGTAGGAGCCAAAAAATACATGCCACATGGCACATACATGGCTATGGTAGAAACACTCACTTGTAAAGACATTTCTCTGATAGTGGGGAAACAAAAAGCGACAGCAACTGAACAAACATTGCTATATAAAAAGGGCATGTATGTGCAAACTGTGAAAAGGCAAGAATAGTACAGCTGAAACAAGGCTAGCAATGAATATGACAAGTTTTATTGTTATTATTATTATTCACAATGTAATGTTTATCAGCATAGTGTGTCGATGCTGTGACATGGATCAAAGTGGCATATGTCTTCCCAAACATTGATAAGGCATCACCTTTTTACGGGTGACCTAGTGACAGGAGGAGATATCCAAGGTGCAGATGTACAAAGTAGCAATGTTAACCATAATCCAGAAAAATGGGATAAACTTTACTAGTATTGTACCATGGCATGGTAGGCACACCAAAAGTTTGTCCCATATTATGGTTTAAAGTCATAACACAGTAATGTCTGTACCTACTGTTCTATATATTACAAAGGAATTCTGTGGTACGAGGTAAAGCAGAGTTACCAGTGTATTAAATTTTCGGAAATATGAAACCTGGAAACTTGGAATGCAAAATGCCCTCCCATTAACTCATTAACCAAAGCACACCTAAATATAAATACATACGTGATTCAATTAATTTAAATTCAAACTTAGAGACTAGCTAGGTCATTTGAGAGTTGTCTTAATCTCAATGCCATTAGAGTATTTCAAGTTTGCAAATAAAACATTAAGATTTTGCTTAAAAGTCTTTATTTCAGCTGAACATCTAATAAACAGAGGTAGGGAATTCCATAGTCTACCAACTCTTGACTGAAAAAAGTAAACTTTAATCTTGAATTAACTGGAGAAAGTCAAAGCAAACAGTTATTTCTTTTTTGAACTCAATGGTTAATAATTTCTATTCTTAACATAACTGACAAAAATTATCATTTAAACATTTCTAAACCCAAATTAAGTCAGCCCCTCATAAGTCTTTATGCTATGGAGTAGAGGGGTCAATTCTTAAGCCTATCACATAGGTCATTAACTCATCTCCTTTAATCTGTTTTGTCAGAGTTTTCTGAATGCATTACAAGGGCATCAACTGTTGGATATCATAAGAAGAAAACGCCCTGCCATATACAATTTCTAGACAGACAGTAGTAATGTATATATACAGTAAGACACATTTGTCACTATTAGAAAAACAGCACAATAAATTGCAGTAAGATCATAGCTCATTCCATGTACTTGTATAATATTTTCTTGGCAGGGTTGCCTTCTGTGCAGAGTCTGCATGTCTTCCCAGTGGTCACATGGGTTTTCTCCCACATTCCAAAGACATGCAGTAGGTGGCTTGGACACTCTAACTTGACCATAGGTGAGAGTGTGTGAGTGTGTGGTGTGAATGAATTACCATGGCAGGGCTAGCCGCCTGGCAGTATAAACCATGGCGTGACACGATTGTAAATGCCTAAGTGACATCCTGACCTCATGTGCAAAATGGAAAGGGGTTGAGGACGGATGGATGAATATACTCTGTTGCATATCGCCTACTCGGAGGCAATCTCTGCCTAACATACAAAGCTATGTCAAACCCAGAGCTGTTGAACATGCTCCACGTAAAGAAATCCCAATCCCTCCAAGCTACATGCTCTAGGGACCTAAACCTTGTCACAACAATAAACAAAACATGCTGGAGGGATAGATTCCTGTTCCAGAGACTTCCCATACTCTGGAACAGACTACCTATCTATGTCAAACAGAGCTCCTCATTAGCACTCTTCAAGAAAAATCTTGATGATTGGATGGGAGATAGGAAATTCACCCCAGAGATCAGTTCTGTGGCTCTGCTCAACAGGGGCACAGGAAAATAATTTTCTTGGGTGGCAAAAGCCAGGGTACTGTTTGGCTAGGCTTATATAGGCCCTAGGGCCAATAACCTAGTACCTACCTATGAACCTATGAACCTATATATATAATATATATATATATATATATATATATATATATATATATATATATATATATATATATATATTTCTCATATATATAGATATATATATATATATATATATATATATATATATATATATATATATATATATATATATATATATAAATATATATAGATATATATATATAGAGAGAGAGAGGGAGATAGAGATTACATATAGATGCAGTCTGTAATTTTGTGTAGTACTGATTTTTTGTGGGGCAGGGTTTGGTTCAATCCCACAATGTTCCAAATGAACGGCATATGAGAAAATAGTTATTGCATTTTAATTTCTATGCTTTGTTGCTGCATCATTGTATCATGCATGATCTTCACATATATTAGATATCTGGTAATGTTCTTCCTTGTCTGTTGGATATCTAGAAAGTTAACGTCAAGCTCTCCCCACCAAATTATATAAACCAACTCCATGATCGCACCGATTTGAAGACAGGAAAAACCTCTCAAAAGCAGGGGATGGTAGAACTGTTTGAAGGAGTTAGCAGTACAGATACCTGGAGTCATCAATGTGCTGTACTGATGTGGCATCAAGAAGCGCAGGGTGCCATGCTTGGCATTTACAAAGGTTTTAAACAGAACTGGTCTAGGTACTGAGCTTTGTGGAACACCATATTATTGGGCAGGAAAGAAAAAACTGCTTGGGGCCATTTTACTGCTTGTTTTCAATTAGATCGATACATTTTGAAGCATTCTACTGTGTCGTGTGCTAGATCCATATTAAGTGACCTTTGTAGAAGGAGACTGCGAGAGATCGTATCAAATGTCTAAGAGAACAACCCATGAATTTGTTGTTTTTAATGTTATTTAAAAAATGATAAAACAGCAGTTTCAGTGCTGAATCTAGGTTGATGACCATCTTGCGCGTGTGATATGAAATTGTTATTAATAAGTTGATATAACAGCTGTTTTTGTATAATATTTTAGAGATGGAATTAGTATGGCAATAGGACTAAAAATTACTAAGAGAATTATTTGTTCCTTCTTTTTGAAGTGGTATTATATAACATTGTTTCCATGGGACTGGAGCATAATATTCACATAAAGATCTATTTATAAGCATTACCGTATGACAGGCTACTATATCAGCTACAATTTAAAAATATTCGTTTAGGAGAATGGGAGGAAGTAGTTAGGTAGGTTTTAGTTTTTGTACTGGCCTTTTTATTTGAGTGATGCTTAATTGCTGAAGTTTTACTGAACCATGTTAGTCAGTGAGCCATTGTTGGTTGATATAACTTTACTGGTTTAATTAATTAAATGAATTAGAAAATAATACTGCCATCTGATAATGACACACTTAGATGTTCAACACTTTTAAATACAGGTGTGTCATGGTATTGTTTTTCCTTTAGGTACAAACTGTCTCAGTAAAGGTGCCTGCCACACCTGTGGGAGAAATAAAAACAGAAAACATTAGCCAGCTACTGGCAGCCAACTTTTCTGTAGCAAACTTCAGTGATGAAAAAAACAAGGAAGTCATAATGGCCACCAAGAAAAAATTGGAGTTTAAAGGAGGCATGAATGTCCTTGGTAAGTTCTTTTCTGTTATATACATATCTACAGAGAAGCCGTTTGCACATGCAATGCGATGCTCATAACGGAGGATAACCCTTAAATTCTAACTCCTAACGATCCTTCATCTTTCGCCTGAAATAATCAAGTCAGCCCTCTGCACATGCATTATATATCAGAAATCATGCATGAAATTTAAATCTTCTGAAAGATTACTTTATGAGAGTGTACTGTATAACCCAATGCTAGTTATTCATGTTATGTTTTCTGTTGTGCGTGTGTCTGCGTGTGTATGCGTGTGTGTGTGCATGTATATGTGCATATGTCTGTGTGTGTGTGTGTGTGTGTGTGTGTGTGTGTGTGTGTGTGTGTGTGTGTGTGTGCGCGCGTGCATGCGTGTGCATGTGTGTGAGACAAATAGTTGTTCTGACTGTTTAGTTACTATCAAGTGTCTTTCTACTTTACATTATCAGTATTTGTAGCATGTTCACTTTCTGATGCATTGGAATCTATAATGTTCCTGGACCTTTTAAGGCATTTTATAAATCTGAAAGCATGCCAAGCATTAATAATTACAGCTTCTGGTTGAAAATACTTGTTGACTGTTTATTTTTTTTCAAGTAAGTACCTACTTATTAAACAGGGCTTTTACAATTAGTGATGAAATGACTTTCTCCAAGCATTGATGTCTCTATAATTGATTTCCTAACCCTGTGAATTTTCTAGTAAGGAATCATTCAAATTCTTTCAAGGGACTTATCTGAATGTTACACAATGCAGTATTATATTGAACAGTGGAGAGATGCATAAAGGGGTACACTGAATATGCCCATTAGAACTAAATTCCTTTAAAATACAACTTTTTGCAGACGTTATTTTACTAACTATAAGAGATTTAAATTATTCAACTGAATAAATAGATAAATGAAAAGTTTCAAAAAGTATCAATGCTGACATTAGTAATAATAAAACTAAAAATTCAGTGTTAAGTCAATTACTAGATACTGAGTTTAAAGATAAATATACATATAACTGGAAAGGGAAAGAAATAAAATATTTAGGAATAAAAACATGAAGATGTGAGTAAGATTATTAATAACACACACACATATGTATTGCATTCAGCAGTGTAACTTCATTCTTATGGTATCCTAAAAAGCTGAGTATTGCTTATAAAGATTATAAGAGTATGGCAGCATTAGCATCCCAAGATACAGAATCGTATTCTATTGCTGCAACTTTTAAGTCTATTATACTCTAGATAGACTCAACTTACACTAGTCAATGGAAAAGGATTCAGGAGCACATTATACTAAATTCTTATAAGTTTATCAAAAATGATAAGTTAGAAATATGTAACAATCCTTTCCCACAAATGTATAATCAGAAATGAGAAACATTCTAACAGTTACTTAACACTGGAAAAAAAGAGTTAACTGTTACAAGTTATTACCCAGATGCAGAGCCAAAATGAACAGGGAAAGGAGGCAGTTGGCTAACATGGGGAAATTTGCCCTTTTCCCCACTATAGTGTGATCTCAGAGTTGATATATATAGTTAGCGGAGATTTGGAGGTTCAGACCTCCATATTGAGAGTGTGGGGTGTGAAGCCCGCCATGTTGGTGAGTTTGACCTACTTCAGTGTGTTTGTTGTTGAATGTTGACCAGCTGCCTTCTTTCCTTGTTTAAAACTCCAATGATGTGAACATTAATTTAAGTGAACATTCAGTGTTGTTCTGATCTAGAGAGATTCAGGTAAGTGATATTTCAATAATTAGAAGTAGACCCCTCTGTTCATGTAGCTTAACCTCTTTATACCATACCTCCCCATTCATACCTTGCTCTAACTTTGCTTTCTGTGTGTACCTTGCTCTGACTCTGCTTTTCATATCATGATTCTTTCAACATACCAACTCTGATATCCACTTTGTAAATAATACATGTATATATTGCATTTTGTGTTTCACTCTGTATATAATGTCATTTACCTATTACTTTTTCCTCTGGGCTGAGACCCTAATAGGTCCATTTGGATCAGGGCTCTACCCAAGCTAACACATTAAAAAAATAAATATAAATAAATAGATAAATAAATAAGGTATTGGTAACAGATAATAAGCGAGGGAAAGGTGAGAATGGGATGAGGTTAGAGACTGCCTTCCATAACATGGATTGATAAGAGAGTAAAGACCAGATAAGGGACCGCTAAGTGAAAGACCAGCTCTGAAAGAGTTTTTAGTATAGTCTAGAATCAAAGCTGCTGTTAAACAAGGAATAATTACCATGACATATAGCATTTGCTTGATAATCATAAGAACCAATCAGAAAAGGTTAGAAAAGAGTGGGAGGAGAGAAGGGAAAGGCAATATACAAAGCAACAATGGAAAGACATACCATATGTTTGGCTCCCAAATAAGGAACAAACTCCAGAAGGTTTACAATCTTTGCATAAATATTTTTATATCCCAAACAGACTTCACTGATTTTTTTTCCTCAGATCGACAGCAAAGATTTTTTTTGCAATTATCATCCTTCAGTCCAACATTAATTAAATTGCTCATTTCCTGTCTTCCCTTAAACCTGATTCCCCCCTCCTAAACATTATTCCCACAAATTAAATGTATTTCTATATTTGCTTCTTCCGTTTTCTCACTTAGAATATTCAACACTGCAATTACAGCTGATTTAGATTTTGATTCCCATTTCTTAGAAATTGCTTTCCTGGCAGCCAGTTGCTTAACACTTAGTAACGCCTTACTATATCCAAGCAATTCAGATCCTACATCCTAGCTCAAAGGAATGTATAACACATGAAAGTAATAACAATGTTAATATGCTGTGCTGTTTTTCCATTAATATATGCCTACCTATGTCAGTATTTAAAAGTGAGAATTTAATAAAGGTGTTAAAAAAGAAGTCACCCTCTATGTGTATCCCATGAGATATGGAACAAACTCCATAGGACTGTAAAAAATGAAGGGAGTGAGAATGCAGGCATTGCAGAAGGATGTGATGTTCTATCATGTCAAATGGCAGGATGGGATGGTCTATGATGTCAAATGGCAGGATGGGATGGTCTATGATGTCAAATGGCAGGATGGGATGGTCTATGATGTCAAATGGCAGGAAGGGATGGTCTATGATGTCAAATGGCAGGATGGGATGGTCTATGATGTCAAATGGCAGGATGGGATGGTCTATGATGTCAAATGTTGGTGAGAAACTAAGCAGAGAGGGAAATGGACAGCAATGTTGATTTGTCACCTCCATGAGGTCAATAACAATATGAGTGGTGGAAACTACAACTCTGCTGATAATATCTCAAGCACTTAAAATGACTCAGGATGTATATTGATAACCTTTTCAGTAATATTTACCATAAAGTTAATTTAAAGATATGGGAAGAATCTGGATAAAGATCAAGGAAGTATTCAGAAACATTTGTCTTCAGTATTACTTAGTGACTCTCTCTTGACTGCTTTTAAAATACTTATCTGCCTAGCGAGTGCAGGTTTGCTTACCACAGGGGGAACAACCTGGGTGAAATTTTGGGCATAATTCATATATGTGGAATTTGCTCAACAATATCAGTATTCTTTGCCAGAAAAATAATTAAAGAAAGAAAGAAAGAACATCATTGCAGATGCCACTATGGAATGTGTTCTTTGTGGAAATTGTAATATTTGCCTTATACTAGGACTAGAACGTTTAGTACCAAAACATCTATAAAATCTATAAACTACAACAAACTAATTGCATGCATATCATATTGAGTAATTCAAATGGCACAAGGTCATTTCAGTTGTTTTTATGTGGGGTAAACTACTTACCCTATGAGACTGGGCATTAAGAAACATCTGGGTTTATGTGGGGTAAACTACTGGCCCTATGAGACTGGGCATTATGAAACATCTGAGTTAAATTACATGCAAGAAAAACAGCAGTGCTGTCTTTAAACATTATTTGACTTATCCTAAAAAATATTGGGTACCCTCTCAGCCCTGTTTTATATACACACACACACACACACACACACATATATATATATATATATATATATATATATATATATATATATATATATATATATATATATATATCTATATATGGGTCTACTTTGATTCACTGAAAACTCATTTCGCAGAATTTCAAAACACTCACACCAAATTGCTAAAAGCTCAAATCACTGAAAACTCATTTCACTGAATCGCATTTCACTGACTGTAAGTACTGTTGGGCAAATAAAATGTATATGCCCTTTTCCCCACTGTAATGTGATCCTGGAGTTAGTATGCATAGTTAGGACGGGTGTGGGGAGCACAACCCCCCACATTGGGGGATGTGGGGGGGGTGTAGACCTACATAGCCTTTATATTTATGAATTTCACTGAAAGCTAACAATATAAAACCAAAAGTAGGTGAAGGGCTATGTCCCCCACACCCGCCAATGTGGGGGCCTGTGCCCCCCACACTCTCCCGTAACTATATATACTAACTCCAGAATTGCACCACAGTGGGGAAAAGGGCATATACATTTTATTTG
>NC_056751.1:692834972-692862647 GCF_019279795.1 Protopterus annectens
CTCCCCAACCACTGCTGAAAATGGGACTTTTGATGCAGTTGGACATTCACAGTAAACAAAAGTCTATAAAATAAATAATAAAATAAACACTTATTAAAGATTAGCCTTTTCTTTCTGTTTTTTTTTTTTTTTTTCATTTTTCTTTTACATTTTTTTTCTCATACAAATGAGTATTGTTTCCAGTGGATTAATTTAAGTAGTCAGTGTTCTTTTTGGAGTGTAGTGCTTGTAGATTTTGTTATAATTGATTAATTTCATCCTTGGAGCTCTGAAATGTATGTGCAATTACAGGGAAATACATAACAAGTCTCAGATTGCTGTATTTCAAGGTAATGATCGAGAAGTTTTGCCAAATAACTGTCAAATTGGGGAGCATTAGTCACCCCTTTCAAAGAGCGCTGCACCGCATAGCTCAGGGGTGAATTTGCAGTTTTTCATCTACTTGTCAGGTGTGGATTTAAGGGTAGCTAATGTGTTTCTTTGTTTGATGCACAGAGGAAGTCTATTCCTGATAAAAGGGATGCGCTGGGTTAGATATTTATCTCACCGGCAGGTTATGTTTATGTTCTTATGAAAGTTATTGTTTTTGATGTTGGTGTTTATGGTGCTGCTCATTTTGTGGAGGTGAAGAACGACCAAAATATCCTGGTTTTTCACAGCATGGGAGGATAGCTAGAGATCACGGTACATGAAAGGTGAGTAAAATTACAGGATTTTTAGTCTGTTTTGATAGTTTACGAAGCCTCATCTAATGATGTTCTTCTTAGTTAGAAATCCCTGAGGTCTCCCCAGTTAGAGAAAGGGTTTAGAAAGATATAGTCCAAAGTGGGCTTTGTATTCAATGATTGGCTTAATGAAAGGATTTACAGAGAGGGATTATGACTTTTCTGAAATTAGAAGAGATATCGTGGAAAATTAACTTTGCTAGAGAGAATGATTTTTAACACCTGATACATGATGAAGTACAGTTCATTGTCAACAAATGTCCCTAGATCTCAAATGAGTTTGTCAGCTCTAAGAAATATATCCTTTATATGGTATGAGCTAAAAAAGCTCAAATTTGCAAATGTAACTACACTACATTTTATAGCATATAGACTAATCCCATAAGCATTACATCAGACACAGATATGATCAAATTCTTGCAGGAGAACATGAGTTTTGGTAGGTAGCTAATTATAGCAGCCAGTCCAGCCCTCAATAAACATGGTACATTTTAGCCCTTTGACTTCTGTATTCACATTAGATGCCAAAATGAAAGGAGCCTAAAACTGAGGCCTGCAGGACACTGCTTATGATTTTTTTGTTTATTTTTGTAAGGAAGTAGTACCAAAAATCTTAACTGCATGAGTTATACTAGTGATCCAGTTACCCATTTAATGAGTAACAATAAGAATTAATATTTAGTTGTGTGACCTTGTCAATAGTACTTGCATTATGAATTATATTAAGTGCCACAAACAGGTTCAGAGAAGACGTATGGATGTATTGGCCCTAAACCAGGCCATCAGCAACTATTTGAAACAAATCAACTAGACTGAGTAGACAGGGCCTACCCTTCACAGCACCAAATGAGCTGGATCAAGGACTGTAGGTCCCAATATTTTTAACTCCATTTTGACTCTTCATAGCTGTCAATCAGCCATCCATATTCCCCAGTTCTTCTCCTCATACACCTGGTCTACAGGACACACTGTAGCCTCCCTTGGGCTATAGTGAGACAATGTCCAGGACTAGTGAGAAGACCAAGGACCCTGGGACAGTATCAAATTGCTGTCATGGAACTGTGCTATCAAGTATCTGAGCTGCTATTCAAACTCAGGTCACCTAGGCCTTAGTCAGGGCTTTATCCTTATATGTCACTGCTATGAGCCTTATATTTTTGTTTATAAATTCAGTAATAATAATAATAATATATTTTATGACTTTACAAATGCTATTGGTAAGATTATGCATCTATAACTACCAAGATCTGTGTTAGGGCCACATTTTTGCAGTCGTACCACAATGGCATCCTCCCAGCTTCTGCTGCATAACCAGTGGATAGGTTTAGGTTAACTATGCTCGAAGGGCACTTACCAGGGACAGTAGGTGATATTATCAGAACGCATGAACATGCTGTTTTTCATTATAGATGGTGCCAGTAGACCCTACTCTTGGATTATTTATGACAGGAAGAGAAGTTAAGAGAGCAATGAAGGTTAGTAGGGTGAGCAGATAGACATGGGACAGAGTCAAATTAGTCAGCTAGGAATCTGATGTGGCTTCAGTATCAGAATAAGTGTCACCATTTGATATGAACTGTGAGCGGCAGTACAAGATGGTACATCTGAATGTCCTAATTTAACTAAAGAAGGTGGATGACTTTGATGTCAGTGGCAACCTAAATATGATTGTGTGTCATTCTGAAAAACGTCCATTATGATACACTACAATATTTTATATAGAATGGTAAGCAGGCTAATAGAGACCAGATGGTGCCTCTTGTGCACAAGTTACAAGGTTTGATTCTGACTTCTGGTCAATACCTGTTTGCATGTTCTCCCTGTGTCTCTTTGAGGTTCTTCTCACCTCCAAAAAGCATGCTGAGTATCTCCATCACAAACTCACCAAAGAATGGAGCTACAGGCATCAGCACAGACCCTACAATGTACCCTATGGGAGGAAGAGTTGTATAGACCAACCACTTTGGGCATCTACTGTGGTGCACATTATTCTCAAGACAGGAGAACACAGAGCATAGACTGCACAGTGTAGCAGGGCTAGCCACTTGACAGTGTAACATACTTTCCTAGGTGATTTGGTTGTGCAGACTAATGTTGCCAAATAAGCAAGAGTATTTTCCAGTGAAGAGTGGGTTGAAATCCCGGCCTACTCTCACCTATGCCAGGGATCCATGCTAATGGTGAGAGTGGTCTATGAGCCCCTTTTGGCCAGTGTGTGCTCCTGAGTCAATAAGCTACTTACCAGTTGGTGTCCAGTTGCCCACCTTTGAGCAAAAACTGGACATAGAACAAATCAACCTGCTAAACATGAGCTAAGCAGACTAATGCATCTAGGTTTGAGGAGACTCACTTTCTTTGAGAACTGGTACACAATCAAGCATGTCTTCATATGTCAATTTTTTAATACAAGTAATAGGTGTTGGTTAGGTTTTCCTTGAGTCTGAATATGAAGACACTAGGAGTGTTGTCTGGCTTTATAGAACTTGAGTTTTTAGTTATGAATGTGGTATTTACCACAAATGTAGTCACATAACATTATTTCTGCTAACTGGTTATTATTCAAAAATATATATTTTTATTTTCTCATATATTTAAGGAATACCTTATTATTGTTTTCAAGCTTTGAGACCAAAGTGACTTCATAGTTAAATATGTAAGGGTTAATAAGAAAACTCTGACAGATAGCACAGAGGAATAAAACTATTAGCTGTTAATAACCTGCTTCCTGTGGTTAAGGGTTTGATTCCCTCAGCCCTCCATTTACCTTCTAAAATATCTAACAGTTAAAATATCTAAACCCAAAATATCTAAAAACAAAACCTATTTCATGCAGTGGGCAAGCCCCCTTATACACCCTGCACTCCCTGCACCTTATATTTACCAATTCTGGGATTGTAAAGTAGTAAAAAAGGGCAGATTCCAAGTGTTCAATATTTTGAATTTTAAATATTTTGTGCCATGCAATAGATTTTTGATATTTTGACTTTAGATGAAAATCGTGTGTGTGTGTGTGTGTGTGTGTGTGTGTGTGTGTGTGTGTGTGTGTGTGTGTGTGTGTGTGTGTGTGTGTGTGTGTGTGTGTGTGTGTGCGTGTGTGTGTATGTGTGTATGTGTGTGAATGTGTGTGTGTGTGTGTGTGTGTGTGTGTGTGTGTGTGTGTGTGTGTGTGTGTGTGTGTGTGTGTGTGTGTGTATGTATGTACACACACACACACACACACACATATATATATATATATATATATATATATATATATATATATATATATATATATACCATATAAGTACAATGTTGAAATATTGAAATGCTAACAAGTTAAAATCAAAATGCCTTCCTACCCCACATGAATTTAGAGCTGGAATTGGCCCCTGTAGGACCCAGGACTTGGGTTAGCAGCAGTTTCTGAGTGACTCCCCTCTTTTCATCATTCTTGACAAGCTAATTCTTTATTTTTCAGTAAGTACTGCTTGATTTTTTTCTAACTTCAGAATATCTGTCTAAATACTTCATCCTTAAATTTTCAGGGTCTACGTATTACTTTCCCCTCAAGTGCTTGACAGTGCTCTGTACAGACGCAGATACCATGAGGGACATTTCTCCTGTAAAAGGACTAAATAAGGAAATAGCTCCAATACTTAGTAATAATGATCTTCCCTCCTGGCATGTCTATAGGTCAGTTCCCTGTGCTTCTCCTATTAACCTGGTGAACCTGGGTATTCTGAGGCAGTGTATCAACTAGCAACTTCCTCATGTACACAAACAACCCTGTCCTCTTACCTCCCAACATTCAAACTTGTGGGAGATGCACTTATATAAATTGAAAGCCATGCGCTCTCAAGCGAAGACCAGAATAGTTGGTCAAGAGGAGAAGGTCATCACCCGCACCACACCACATGCAACATATAGCCCTCCAGAACACTCACCATCACAGCTCTCACATAAAAACACAAACCACACACCCACCTTTGCAGAGGCTTTCAATAGAAATCTACCCAAACAGCAGAGGCCTCCAAGGCAGAAATGCACTCAACCACCTCAAAACAGCATAAACCACAAGACACATAGCTCACCTACACAGTGTGTCCCTCAACCTTAGCCCCTAAGGCAAAACAGCTTGACCAATATACTAATCATAGGTTACTCAAGAGTGAGGCACACTGATGTCCCACTCACTAGCTTGAATAAGGAGAAGGTAACAGCTGTCTATCAGGTGCCAGAATCCGACACATAACACAGGCACTCAGGTCACTCCACAACAAGTACAAATATGACTCTGTCACTGTCCATGTGGGTGCAAATGACATGAGATGCACCTCCCTAGACTACATGAAAAGAGACATGGAGGAGCTCCTGGATTATGTGGCCCAGGTAGGTATGACCCTAGCCCTGAGCAGCATCCTACCATTGCCCAGAATAATACCGCAGTGCAAGCAGAAAATGATTGACTTCAACAATTGGCTAAGTTTCTGGTGTCATTCTAAGGGGATCCAGTATCTGTCTGCTTGGAATGACATGATTGACAGACCTCAATGCTTTGCCAGAGATGGCCTGCATCTGTCACCCCTGGGTTTCCAGATACTGGCTAAGGCTCTTGCCACCCCTATCTTGCTTTTTTAGGTGATGTTCTAAAGACCAAATTACCACCGTAACAGTGATAAATATATGCAATCTGAGGGTCATGCTGCTCAATGCTAGACGTCTAAATCTCAAGATAGACTTGCTGGAAGCACTCCTCAAAATGGAAAACATCGACATTTGTGCTGTAACAGAGACCTGGTTTAATGCTGCTGAAAGCACCCCTGTGCTACCAGGCTATAACTCATTCCACACCGTTTGGCCCCAGAACATGGACCGAAGCTCCAAAGGCAGTGGTGTCTCCATATTCATAAAGGATATGCATACCTCCAGGCTAGTAGTCCAGCATAATGCATCTGAGATACTTCACGTACAACTAACATTGGATAAGACATCAATTCAGGTCATAGCCTGCTATAGGTGTCCAACCATGTCCAAAGACTCTCGCTCCACATTCCTAAACACCCTGGAAACTATTAGTGTCCAACCCAACATGCTCATATTAGGTGACTTGAACTACCCCTCCATCAACTGGGAAAACTACTTATGCACCACTGGCCCAATGCTTCCTGGAATTCATCAATTCCAGTGCCTTGGACCAACTCATTCTGACCCCCACTAGAGGATGCATATCCTTGACCTGGTTATTACTAACATAGGCAGCCATTGCTCTACACCAGTAGTCAATTCCTCCCTGGTTAGATCCAACCACAAACTAATCACCATGGAAATCCACATTTCACCCACACCCCCGCAAAGGCAACCACCATGAAAAACTTTTCCAAAGCTGACTTTGGGCTACAGGAGGCTAACTTCACAGCACCCATGTCAATGGAAAATAGATGCATGACTGCTGAATCATACAATAATGCACTGTACGAACACGTACATAAATGCATGGAACTAGCCATACCCAACAGAACCAAGATGCTCTCCTCCAAAAAAAGGAAGCCAATCTGATGGTCTCCTGCCATTAATAAACTCTACAATAGAAGGAAGAAACTTTTGCTGAAAAAGTGAAGTCTCAAGACTGGAAAAATCCCCTTATTAGTCACAACAAAAAGTTGAGATCCCTCATCACAACCTCTAAAGCCAGCTATGAAGGCAGATTTGTAGCAATACACCCGGGGGATCACTTCTGTGTCTCTGCTCAACAGTGGCACAGGAAAATAACTTTCCTGGGTGGCATAAGCCAGGATCCTTCTTGGCTAGGCTTACATAGGCCCTTGGGCCAATAACCTAGTACCTACCTATGAACCTATGAACTAAAAACAACCACAAAGCCTTCTACAGTTATATCAAGAATCTCCATGGCAATACCCAGGTTTGATCTGCGTTACTGCACAATGGTAACTCCTATACTGAGCCAACAGATATTGCCAACATACTGGCCAACAGATTCAGTGCCAACTTTGCCCTCTCACCCCCCCCAAAGGACCAATCACAATACTGGAGTAATGCCAGGCACCCAGCATTACTGCAGCACAGGTTAAAGCTGCATTGTCCAAGGCCAAGAATACAGCTTCCATGGGACCCGACAATATCCCTGGATGTGTTCCACATGAACTACAAAGTGAACTGGCACTACATCTGTGTGCCCTGTTCAATTGTAGCCTCACCTCAAGCTTTGTCCCTACCGAATGGCGCACTGCTACAGTCATCCCTCTCCATAAAGGGGGAGTGACTACTCACCCTGGGAATTATCGCCTCATTAGCCTGACAAGTTTGATATTTAAGGCTATGGAGCTCATCATCATGGACCTAATTAGAAAGGATATAGGGAATCTCCAAACTCTAGATCCCACTCAATTTGGTTTTGTGAAAGGTAGATCATGCATGCTTAACCTGGTTGACTTCTTTGAGTCAGTCACCAGAGCTGTGGATGAGGGCAAGGCCGCTCATACAGCCTACCTCGATCTGGCCAAGGCCTTTGATACCATTCCCCACTCAGGAATTATTGATAAACTCACCAAACTAGGCATCAACCCCTATATCACTAGGTGGGTTGCAAATTGGCTCACAGATAGAACCCACAGTGTGAAACTAGTGGACTCCAAGTCAGACTGCCAACCAGTCACGAATGGAGTCCCACAGAGATCGGTCCTGGGTCCTCTCCTGTTTGGCATCTACTTCTCAGAAATCCAGGCCAATACTGAGGGGCTCTGGCTGACCATGTTCACAGACGACTGCAAGCTGGGAGCCATTATTAACTCCCCAAGTGATGTAGACATCCCACAGAAAGACCTCACTGGGATCAATGACTGGTGTCAAACTCACGGCCTTAAGCTTAATGCCAAAAAATGCATTGTCATCCCACTCATTACCACATCGATGGGAGCCCACTGAACACTGAAGGCATTATAAGAGATCTGGGGACACAGATTGACAGCAACCTCTCCTTGCCACTGTGGACAGAAAGTCCTTCTATGTTGCACATCTCATTACCAAGGGATTTGCATCCAGGAAGAAAGATGCCATCTCCCTCTACTCTTCCCTCATTAGGCTAATCATCAAGTATAATGCCCCATTTGGCATGTACCTCACTAGACACATGCAACAGCTGGAAAGGCCACAAAAGTACCTCACAAAGAGGATCCTAGGCCTTAAACACATGTCCTACATGGACAGACTCCAAAAACTCCAGCTATTCTCTCTCATATCATCTACTAAGAGGCAATCTCTGCTTGACTTACAAAGCCATATCTGACACAGCTCTGTTAGAAATGCTACATCTAAATAAATCCCAATCCTTCTGCACCATACGCTCCAGAGACCTCAACCTCATTACACAATCAACAGAACATGCTGGTGGGACAGGCTCATATCCCAGAGACTGCCCATGCTCTGGAATAGACTTCCCATACATGTCAAGCAGAGCACCTCACTGGCCCTCTTCAAGAGAAATGTTGATGAGTGGATGGGAAATAGAAAGTTTACACCGGGGATCACTTAAACCAAAATTCACTAGGTGGACTACTCAAATAGTGGCCTTGCATATACCCTAATCTCTTGCTTGCTAAGATATCCACATCAGTGGAGCAACAAAATCTTAGTAAATCTGAAGCTTGGAATGATAGGAAGCCTATATTGTCCAAACCAGCAAGTTGAAAGAGGTACTGAGCAGCTAGTAACCAAAGAAAAAAAAATCATTAGTTAGATCCAGATTCCTGGAGTGCCAGAAGGAGCATTTTTCAGGGCTGCATTATTTTAAACAGCACTGTTGCTTAATCGGTTGGTATGAAAAATTAATATGCTTCAGCTGTCTGTCTGCAAGTAGTGTTATATTTCATGAACTGCTTTGTTTTTAGCCATGTACAATATTTCAGTGTACCTAGAGCTCAAGTAAATGTAATAACACTTCATAATTTAAATTATATCTTTATCTTAACTGGCATGCATGTGGTTCTCCACTTGGCTTATTTTGTAAAGAGCTCAGTAATGATGCTAAAGATGAATTTGGACCACTAGCAAATGGGGACCATACTAATATTATAGCCATTGTATGTTTCTCCTTTCTCCTTCAGTTTAAAATTACAAATCTGTATGACTGCAGTGACAAGCACATGTAGGTAAATAAGTCTATATATCATATTATATCATTAAAATGAGAAATGGAAAAATAATAGCCCTGTAAACTGGCCACCAGTAAACTGACCATCAGTATATGACTGAGTGCCTGTGTATCCTGCAATGAATTATGTATGGTTGTTGTAGTAAGAATCTTTGTGTTCAACATCTTTGTATCCTGTATAGGAAGGGTTAAAATGTGAAACTACATTGTGTGCAAAGAAAATAAGCTAAAATAGGTTGTTTTTCTTGTAAGGAATTTGCTGACCAGAAAGGAATGCACAGATGTTACCTTGGTCCAGGCACAGGCCTATCTTGGGACTGACCTCTGACCAAGGAGGAATGTATTGATGTTACCTTGATGTAGGCACCAACTTATCTTGTGTCTGACTTTTGACCATCTAAGGCTCCAGTGAGTGAATTTATAGCCTTGACTGAAATTCCTTGTCTAGTAACCAGCTGCTGTGTATGTGTAGAAGAGGGTATAAAAACCCATGTAAAGTGTACAGAAATTAGACTGCTGGCATACCAAGTACTTTGTGGCAGGTCTCCATGCATGTAAAATAAACTCTTTTTTGGCCTACCTTTAGCTGCATGATTCTTCCAGTATATGTTAAGAGTATTAAAATCAATGAACAAACACTCCAACAGAACCAACACAGGTTCAACCAGTAAAAATACACTTAATATCGAACCACTGTGTGTAATGAATGAAGGCTCCAGTACTGAAACACGAAGAATTTATTCCACTTTAATACAGACAATCAATAGTTTTTAAATTTAAAAACTATTGATTGTCTGTATTAAAGTGGAATAAATTCTTCGTGTTTCAGTACTGGAGCCTTCATTCATTACACACAGTGGTTCGATATTAAGTGTATTTTAAGAGTATTAAAATCTTTTGACAGTTGTAGTGATAGACACATTTGGGAAAATAATTTCATATCTCATGCTAAAACTCATGCTGTGTGATCATTAATAGGATAAATGGCTTTGTAACTCACAACTCATGCTCAGCCCTATAAAACTTATCTACTAATTTCTTTCTTCAAATCCCTCTTTCATAAAAAAAAATTAAAGCCCTCTCTCTTGATAATACAAACATTGAAGTTACTTCTCATAACAAATTAATAAGAAAAATAGTGAATGATCCTCTTTAATTTGACTTGCATATCCAAAAATACAAAAAAAAACTCTCCAAAAATGAGGGATGCTTTGTAGAGCCAAAAAACGTTCTCACCAAAACAACTAAAATTATACTTACCACTACTTATCTCCTCCTCACACTTCTTTATAGTGGTCCCATCTTTACTAACATCCAGGCATCACAAAAATCAAAACTTAAACAATGCTATAACAATGTTAAGAAGTTTGCAGCAAACACCACTTTCAGAACCCACCACTGTATAACAATGAAAAGCCTAAACTGGTTACTACCCATTAACTAACATAGACATTGCTTCATAGCACCTCTATTAATATCCAGCATCCATCTGCCTGTCCAGTACCAAAAAACATTCTATACAACTATGTTCCTAGTCGGTCATTACAAACCAATGGCCAAAACCCCCTCTATATCCACAAACCTATCAAATTTGCTGGGCATTGTCTATACTCGTACCATGTTGCTAAGGCTTAGAAGTCCTTACCTGTGTCCATCTGGTCAATACCCTCCCTCCCATCCTTCAAAACCATTCTGGAAGACCTCCTAGCCAAAAGCTGGCTCTGTTCTTGCTTAACACCAGGATAAATTATATCCCTAAATGTGGACACATTCTTGTTACTTTACAAGTTCTTACTCTTCCTTCTTCGCTCACTTCCTTACTGCTGTCAGTTTCTCTCCTCAGCTTTCTAAATATATGATAAGCCTGCATTTCTTTTATTCATATTGTAATTCCTGTTTGTATTATACTAACTTACCTTTAATTTCTCTGTAAACTGGCTAAAGTTTCTCAGAATTTAAAACCAACATAATATAACTTGCATTTATTCTTAACCAATGTTTATATATCATGACTAATTTGGTATAATTATTTAAAGATTTATTTATAGATGTGTTTGTATTATTTTTGAAGCTTATAAAATTATTGTTCTTAAAATGTTTTGTAATACTTTAGAGCTTTTCTTCACAGGCCTCTGCTGAAAATGGGATCCTGCCCAGTTGGACTTTCCCAGTAATCAAATGTCAATAAATAAATATAACAAACATTAAAACAAGAAATGGAATATAAAGTAAAAGGGCAGGGTTGTTAGGTACTTTTTTCCCCAGAAATGTATAAAATCTTGTAAAAAAAAAAAGACTGCATGTGGTAGTTGTATGTACTCCTAGAAAACATCCATTTTAATATTGATTCCACAGATTGTGCAATCAACTGATTATTGGCCTGTATATTATTTAAAATTTATTTTTCAAAATTCTGCAGAACATCATGGCACATTGCAATACTAGTTAGACATAATGCCTCGGAGATCTTGTTTTTCTAGTTCAGGCTCCAACATTGCGATCTTCTTTGCGGAGCCAGGGTTATCATCCATGAGTGCATATGGGGCTTCTTTTTGTGACTGTTTGCACTGGTTTCCTCCCACTTTCTAAAGAGTTACCACCAGATGAATTTGGACCCCTAGCATATGAGTACCATGCTAACAATATAGTAGTTACATATTTTTCTGTTGGCCTTCAGTTAAAAATTGTAAATATGTATGACTGCAGTGATGCAGACATTTAGGTAAGTAAGGACATATGTTATGCTAAGACATTAAAATAAGAAATGGAAAATAACCCTGTAAACTGAACACCAGTAAATGACTGAGTGTCAGGGTATCCTGCAATGAACTTGCATCAATCTGGGATTATTACTGCTGCCTTAGTGAGAAAGACTCTTTGTCTCTGCTGTGATCATGAATATGATAAAGTAAGGGATTAGAAAATTAATGAAGAAGTGTATCACTGAATGATTGAATTAATTCCACACATCTAGTAATGAAACCTAAGAAAGTATTTGGAAATATAATTCTCTGTCTGCACATCTCAGCTGGGATTTAATTAGAGATAAAATGCTATGTGTCTCATTTAATTTCATGTTTTAAGGTATAGTAATAAAGAATAGGATTATGGATTTATTTTGTCTGTTTCAAAGCCTGATACACATCAACAAACCTTGTCTCTTTTTCTCTTGCTTTCTGCATTAAAAGTGTTTTGATGTTTGGCATTACCAGTGATACATTATCTCTCACTACAAACCACTTTTTTCACTTTTCCTTAGGGCTTATCGGATTCTTCATTGCCTTTGGCATTGCTATGGGAAAACTTGGTGAGCAAGCAAAAATTATGGCTGACTTCTTCAACATACTGAATGAAATCATCATGAAGCTGGTCACCATGATCATGTGGTAAGGGCTAGATGCTGACAATGCAGATCTACATTGGTTTCTTCAGGGAGCTGGTCACCATGATCATGTGGTAAGAGCTAGATGCTGACAATGCAGATCTACATTGGTTTCTTCAGGGAGCTGGTCACCATGATCATGTGGTAAGGGCTAGATGCTGACAATGCAGATCTACATTGGTTTCTTCAGGGAGCTGGTCATCATGATCATGTGGTAAGGGCTGGATGCTGACAATGCAGATCTACATTGGTTTCTTCAGGGAGCTGATCACCATGATCATGTGGTAAGGGCTAGATGCTGACAATGCAAATCTATATTGGTTTCTTCAGGGAGCTGGTCACCATGATCATGTGGTAAGGGCTAGATGCTGACAATGCAGATCTACATTGGTTTCTTCAGGGAGCTGGTCACCATGATCATGTGGTAAGGGCTAGATGCTGACAATGCAGATCTACATTGGTTTCTTCAGGGAGCTGGTCATCATGATCATGTGGTAAGGGCTGGATTCTGATAATGCAGATCTACATTGGTTTCTTCAGGGAGCTGGTCACCATGATCATGTGGTAAGGGCTAGATGCTGACAATGCAGATCTACATTGGTTTCTTCAGGGAGCTGGTCACCATGATCATGTAGTAAGGGCTAGATGCTGACAATGCAGATCTACATTGGTTTCTTCAGGGAGCTGGTCACCATGATCGTGTGGTAAAGGCTGGATGCTGACAATGCAGATCTACATTTCTTTCTTTCTTTCTTTCTTTCTTTCTTTCTTTCTTTCTTTCTTTCATCTTAAATGTTACTGAACAGTATTTTTATACAAGCTGTACCTAAGAGCTTAACTTACACTTGGACCTGTCCTTGTACATGAATGTCATCTCCATCCATTCTATCCCCAAAGCCTGTCCATCATAGTTTATCCTTCCATTCCTCTTCTTATTTCCCCCACCATATTATCTCCATTCTTAAACATAACTGTAACTGTTATCATATATACTGGATGTGTTTATTTGTAACATTCATTATTCATGTTTTTTGTTTATGTAAATATTTATATTGCAATCACTTTGTATATGCATTCAAGAATGTCCATGTGCAGTCGATTCATTTATTACCTCTGTTGTTTAACTATGTAGCTTTTCTCCTTGTGCCTTCACTGAACCTGGGCTTTTAGCTCAATCAGATAACTCCCAGTCAACAAACATAAACAAATGCATAAATAAATAAAGAGGAGGACACTCCTATTCAAAACACGATAGGAAGTTCACATGGAACCTGCTGCACTCTCACTGAGTGATAAAACCATGATGACTGCCCAGGAAACCCAGACAAACAGAGCCCAGTTAGTGACTTAGGTGTCTGCTTCAGATGGATTGAGGACGAATGATGAAGCTTTGTCTACTCATCTTTCGCTGCAGGTAGGGATAGCATGATGTACTAGCATATTAGCAATTTATTCTTAAGAAATTCCAGTAGAGATCAGCCCTCAGAACGTTGCCTAGACTAAGCATTTGGGTAGGTTTGGACAAGCATTCTGATCTGTGATGGCTGGTGTGAGACTCCTATACTATGCCTGATAACAAACATTTGTCTATATACAGAAGCACTGACCCTTACCACCACCACAAGCAAACTCACCCCACTCTGTGAACCACCATGGCAGCTCTTTGGTCCACACGTTCCCTTTCAAGCTATTCACTTTGATAGTTGTAGTGGTAACAGGCAACCCATTTGGCAGAGATACAACTGGACCAGAGATTAATTCACAGGAAATTAGTTTGGAGTGAAGGTGTTTCACCTTCATAAAAGTGGGGACTGAAACAGCCACTAGGACAGAGAAAGGGGAGCTACTAGGTAAGTCCCAACAATGATAAGGGAAGATAAAAAATAGATAATGAACTTCAAGCTTCTCTTTAATTGTTTGTGTTTGTTTCATTCTAATCTTACTGAGAAATGTATTCTGCACCATGTAAAGCATCCTTTAGCTGCATGTATGCATGTGCTTATGCATGTATTTCAGCTTTTTTTTTAATATCATCATATTATGTGCAATTTTGGAACTAGCCAACATGGAGTGAACAGCAAGTTTTGCCATCTCAATTTTGTAACCAAATTTAATCTAACTTGGTGCAATTTCTGCAGTTTAGACTCATGGTAAATTGCAGACTCTACCACACTTGGATATTTCATGACAATAGCATCACAAACTGTAACAGAGAGGAATACCAAGCAAACTCCAACTTGGCCCAGGCTATGGACTCCAATATCAATGCAGAGATTGATAAACATACTGATCTGGTTGCCTAGGTAAGAGCAGACACTTCAGATATAAAAACAGATAATGCAAATTGCACAGCTAAAGCAGTTTTTTTGGAGTCTGCTCTTAATCTTCAAGATGCATGGCTGCAGACATTCTCCGCTTCAATCAACATGTCAGAGCAACAACTCAAATCGCTACAAGACTGCACGGTCTCTTTAGAATACTGCTGGAGGATGAATAACCTGTCCTTGGCAGACTTAAAAGAAGGGATGGAAAATGGAGACCTCACTACCTTTCTTGAGAAATTCCCCCCAGAAGCATTAAATCCCCCAGCATCTCTGACTGCAATAGAAAGTGCACACCACCCTCTGCATGTAAGGAGAACTAGTACATACCCACCAAGGCAGGTTAGTTTTTGACTCATTAATGACAGGAATTTAAAAAATGATCCTAAACACTGCTGAAGAAGGAAGCCATTTTTTCTCTGTGGGCAGAATGTTACTCTGTATTAGGATTACTCTAAGGAAATGATTGCTGCTAGGCAAGCCTTTTCCTATGCACACAATCTATGCTATAGGAATGGACTGCCTAATATATTGATATATCCAGCATTTCTCTCAGTAACATGGAAGAATCAATGGAAGATTTTCGATACCTGAGACACAGCCTTCACTTTTTTATCAAATGAGCCTACATTTGGACATGGTGAACAATAACACACATTCTAGTACATTTTCAAGACCACGCCAGCAAGGAAAAATGTACCATGAATCTAACGGGCCCGGGGAAATATGCTACCTTGTCTGTTTCAATGAACATACAAAGGAAGGAATTACAGCATGATTTTCTGACTACAGGGCAAAATCCTATAGAAAGTTCTTCAAGACCAAGGAAGCAGTCAGCTAAGCAGCTGTTTCTGGAGCTCAAGGAAGAATCTTACATTAACCAACAAAATCAAACAATCTTCCCTCCTCTCTCTAATTCCATGGGATCTAACCTCTGATAACCCATAATGAAGATTACATATTCATCATTTGCTCCCCAAGCTGGCATAGATAAATTTATTAAACCAAAGAAAGCAACTTCCAAGCCCATTGTCATTTTCCAAAAGAATAAAGAAGCACCAGGATGATATCGGACTGGAGAGATGATAAGTAAGCAGATGTTTATTTACACTGAGTACTGATGCGTGAATGGGCATTCCTTTATTGAAGGTTGTGCGTCAGGCCCGGCAAGTCGGCATGTAAAAATCTACTGCCAGTCATTAGTGGACCGGAGTTCCGCTGTGGCGACCCCTAACCAGGAAAAGCCGAAAGATGCAACAACTGTATATCTTTGTATACAGTTGACAATAATATTTTCTTAGACAGCAGGCTCAAAGACTCTTGCAATAGCAAGACTGCATTACGTAGTAGAGCTTAAACTGGCCTTTCTCACCAATAACACTACAAAAGCACTAAGATGCATCAATAAGTTAGTCAGTTGCTATTTTTCTTGTCAGTGCATCATTTTTATTGTTGTTTTTTATGAGTTTATTATTTGCCCTCAATACCCAAGGATTCTGTTTACCTTGGAAAAAGAAAGTAATTAAAAATTGGTTTAAAAAAGTGAAATGTGACATAATATTTGGACAAGAGTGCAAAATATCCAAAAAGCATGGTAGAGTTTTATCGACATTTTGGGTTGGGGACCTTATTTGCAACATCAAAAAAATCTTACAGGTCATCTGTGATTTAGGGAGTCAAGGCTTTATTGAATTAGGAGTTATTAAAAAAGTGACAGATATGCATGGGAGATGAGTGGTTGGTTGTTCCTCTACACCAGAAGATTTTTGGACACTGAGTTCTACATATGGTCCTAATCAGGATGGTCCTGCATATTTGCAGATTTGTAGGGCCACATTGAGACTATGGTGGAGACCCTTACAAAATAATTTTGGCAGGAGACTTTAATGTAGCTCTTAATTCGATCAGAAATAGAACTAATCCCAACGGTGAATTCCATGTTAGGGCTTGAAAGATAATTACAAAACGTTGTGAGCATCTGGCTCTAGTTGATATAATTTATTTTTAACTCCCCTTAAAGGAAATCAAGTAGAGGAACTTACTATTTTTTTAATCTCCACTACATTGGCTTCACATATAGAATAATAAGTCATTCTACCAGCTCTAAACACTGATGATATAGCAGTCTCTATGTTAAGGATCTCTCCTATCCAGGGCAAAAGAAACCATGGAGAATTGACTAGCCCAGCAACAGAATAAATACCTGTGAAAGCTATCCAAGCAGGTCAGAAACTTACTCCAGAAACTGAAGCTTCACTGTCCACAAATACTATAAGGCCTGTAGTTTTGAATGCTTTGGGAAGTCTTGTAGAAAAATACTTAAAGCCTACACAGCCATGCACTGGGTTTGGGTACCGCAAATTACGTTTCTTCTCTGCCAAACAGCCCACACCTCAGGGAGAGGAAGATTTTTGAATCTTGGCTGGATGAGGCTTCACAAGCCCTAGAGGAGTGGGATATCCCAGAAACTCAGAAGAAGCAGGGGATAGATGGAAGTTTAAAGGGATTAGCTGTGGATACCATACGCAACCTAAGGATGAGTAAGCAAGATTGCACAGCCAAGGACTATTAAGTAGTACTGCACGATGTGTTTGGAAGAACAGAGAAGGCTGCTGACCTATTGTATCAGTTTGAACATACATACCAAGAAGATGGTGAGAAACTATCTGACTACATTAAGCGATTAGATAAAGTGCTCTACTAGATCATCCTAAAGAAGGGGGTGGATCTGAAAGTAGCTGACCAAGTGCAAATTGGTCAGATTTTACAAGGAGCTCAAGATATGGATTCCATTATGTGGAAACTGAGGATGAGAGATAGGAAAGAGACTCAAACCTATTCTCAATTGGTTAAAGAAGTGAGGTAAGAAGAAGCCCTGCTTGAAGCCAAATCTCAGTTTTCAACATCAACTAAAGCAGTGAGTGAACACAAGTAGGAGCCTACAGCAGTGCTTACTACTCAAACGGGAGTCGTTGTCCAGAGTGTCTACAATGTAGAGGTGTCACAGTTGCAGGCGCAGGTGTCTTCCATAACCAACGGCCATAGCTCAAGTTACCAAGACAGTTACAGAATTACAGAGAGCAGTGGTAACTTTAGCTGAAAGGATGAATTCATCTGCTAGAACCTCCATGAAGGGTCTCAGGGAAGAGACAAACAAGCCGATGTTCACAGTTCCTACTGGATTTTGTTTTCATTGTGGAGACACAGGGCATATAAAGCAACAGTGTCCAAATGCAGAAAACTTGGAAAAAGTGAACAAGCTATTACTGGCAAGTGTGATGCAGGAAAACTTCAAAAGGCCTCAGTGAAGGAGCAAGCTGAGTGCCCAGTCAAAAAGAGCTCCATAAAATCTGACATCAAGAGAAATCTCCCTGGATCTCACTTCCCAATCACTCCTTGCAAGAGAGGAGAGAAGCTACTTACTGTGCACACTTCTAGCTCATTTGAGGTGAACAATCAAATTGGAAAGTCATCTCAGCAAACGTCTCAGCATCCGAACCACAAAGTAATATTAAGAAAAAGTTCCATCCTTTAAAATGGCAAAGCCAACCGACTGTACCTCAACAACATGCTGAATGCCATACAGCTGAACAGCATGGGAATCAGAAAGTACCCGATGGCCTAGTGGAACCATCCCCTATCATGCCAGTGAAGACAGAAGTGGTGTACAGTAAATTACTGTTGGATACTGGTGCACAAATCACCATTCTGCTCAGAGACTTCTACCAGAAATACTTAAAGCATTTGCCACTTGAAAAGTTAGAAGACTTGGAGATCTGGGGGCTAAGTGACACAAAGTTCCCTTATGATGGTCATGTCTCACTCAAGTTAGAATTTTCCACCTCAGTTGTTGGGACAACATAAGTTTTTGAAACTCTCAATGTTGTGTGCCCCAGGCCAAAAGAAAAGGATTCAGCATCTATTTTAGTGGGGACATATACTGACCTCATCCGAAGAATGCTGACACCTCAGTTGACCCAGGAACACCCAACACTATATCCACTCCTGAGACTAGCCTTTTGTGCCCTTCAGAAGGAGAAGGATAGTAAGAAAGATTAAATTGGTCATGTATGGACCCTTGCTGGGAGAGAACATATAATTCATCCTGGTCAGGTCACCTGCTTGAGGGCCAAAATGAGGATGTGTGGACAAACAGCTTCCTTTCATCTCATGATGGACATGGATCCAGAAATAAACTTGCCACAAGGCCTGGAATTTGTCCCCAAAGGTTGGCCTGCTGACATGCTGAAGCATCCTTATGATACTTTGCCTGTGGGGTTGAAGAATAAAGGAAGTACACCATTGTCCTGTGTTCACAAGTGCATTCGGGAAATGTTTATGCTGCCACTCCTTTACCTGCTTCTGTTTTGACAAGAAACGAGAGGAGTCTTAACGAGTTGAAGCTGGAAGATATTGATCTAGGAGGTGGTCTTCTGTCCCCTGAGTGGGTAACCAGAGCTATAGAGCTGTTGATGAAGAAAAAAAAATGTTTTTCTACAAGTGAGCTGGATGTGGGTTGTGTGAAAAGTGCAAAACACCAAATAAGATTAAAAGAAGACCAGCCTTTCAGGGAACATTCCAGAAGGGTAGCTCCAGGAGATCTGGAGGACTTGAGAAAACATCTGAAAGAACTTAAAGCTGCAGGGATAATTCAAGAGTCAAGAAGTCCATATGCCTCTCCCATTGTCATTGTTAGGAAGAAGAATGGGTCAATTTGCATGTGTGTTGACTATCGTACTCTGAATCAGTGAATCATTCCAGACCAGTACACAACACCCCAGATTGAAGATGCTCCAAATTGCCTGGTGGGCAGTAAGTGGTTCAGTGTGCTAGACTTAAAGACTGGATACTATAAAATCCCTATGCACCCAGAAGATAAAGAGAAGACTGCCTTCATCACTCCTTTGGGATTTTTTGAGTTTGATCTCCTATCTCAAGGTTTATCAAATCCACCAGCAACTTTCCAGAAAATTATGGAAAGAATAGTTGGAGACATGCATCTCCTGGAAGTCTTAATCTACCTTGATGATGTCATTGTCTTTGGGAAGATCCCAGAGGAGCACAAAGAAGGACTGACAAAAGTACTGGACAGAATTGAGAAGGAGGGACTGAAGTTGTCACTGGACAAATTCAACATTTTCCAACCTTCAGTGACCTATGTGGAACATGTAGTGTCTACAAATGGAATATCCACAGACCCCAGCACAGTTGAAGCTGTGACATCTTGGCCCAGACCTATGAATGCAGCCCTCAATAGGCAACATAAAATGGTGTATCAACAACTAGGAATAATGCTGAAAGAAAAAAAAACACAACTTTATCTTGAGCAAGTTGTGGGGCTAGCCTGGGTGCAAGACAACAAACCTGGCTAATGTCTGGCCCATAGACTCCAAACAAGGAGAAATAAGATGATAATATCAGGTAGGAACCCCACATGACGATAAATTAACTTTTACTCCCACCAAGATAAATTAGATCTTTTCGAACTTTCTTTTGTTTTTCTTTGCAATCCAGGCAATACAGAGGATCTCCCCTTAGATTCTCTACTCCCTCCATCAACAAGGTTAATCTTCCTACCTTATCAGATATACACCAGAACCCAGCTGCAGCCTCCTATCTCTGCTGCTAAATAATTAAAAACAACTTTGCTCTCCTTTATGAAGGACAAGGCTCCAGGACCTCATGATCTAAATATAGAACTTTATGACCAAATGTCCTCAGCTATCATAAATCTCTTCCAGGCTATTCAAAACTCCCAAACTATTAACGTCTCTTCAACTGTATCCAAAATCTTATTTTTTTCCTAAGCCATGCAAAGGTAATGCTCTACCTCAAAACTACAGGGTCATTTCTCTAATAAATACAGAAGTCATATCTCAAGGTACTAGCAATGAGGCTTTCTCAGATACTTCCAGTTATTATCTTGAAAATCCCGGCAAGAGTCATTAAAGGAAAAAAAGTGTAAGCCACTTACAGAGTCTTATCTTAAACTTTCATGGCCTAAAAAATGACCATGAACCTATCTCAGCACTATTTTTAGATTTTGACAAAGCCATTGACTCAGTCAAATGACCTTCCCTATGATCAGTTATGCATACATTTGGATTGCCCAAATAATTTATTTGCTCTATTAGAGGTCTCTAGTGCCAACATACAGTGATGATCTTAAATAGCAGTGCCCTCTGCTCCTCATTTTCCCTGGCAAGAGATGCAAACAAGGATGCCCACTATCCCCTATGCTGTTTTTATTAGTTTTGGCACCCTTGAACAGACTTATAAATTGTCCTGTTGTGACCTCAGAATGTTCCTTCTATGAAGTTTTTAGACCCATTTCTCTGTTTGCAGACAACTGTGTCATTCTCACTAGTGACCTACAAAAAGATATTCCAACTATACATGAGATTTTGGAGTAATTGGGCAGATGTTCAGGACTGCAGGCAAATATTTTTAACATGTAACATTTTCCTATTAATGGAGCAACCCAGGCCCTATTGGCTTCAAATACTTCTTTTCCCCTTAAATGGACCAAGTCTTACCCTTGGTATTTGGGCATCAGACTCTCCCCAGATATACCTGAGATGCTAAAGGCTGACCTGAAGATGTACAGACAGATTCTTTCTATGGAGGCACTCTTGGTGCTGCTTACAGATTTTACTGATGGGCCGTATCAACAATGACCCCCCCCCCTTATCTTTTATGTCCTTAGACATATACCTACCCCTTTCTCACATTTATGGCAATAAAAGTTGATTAAATTATTACTGGTCTTCATCTGGAATAATGATAGGAAAAGGGTAAGACAAGCTATACAGAATGCACCATCTTGTATATCTGATCTTGGGATTCCTAATTGAGGAAGTTATGGTAAAGCATTTATTTTTACCACATTTCTTTTCACTAAAGCATGCTGTACTTTCACAATGAGCTTTATTAGAAGCTAAGGTTATTAATTCATTCTCACCTGGGGCATAAGTTGGTTCCAAAAGTCTATACCTAAACATATTAAATCCTGGCATTCTTTATATCATTGGATCATTAGGCCATTCAACCCCTCTCTAAATATGTTGAGTGGCATAGTAGCTGTGGAGCTGCCATTCCACTTTGGGGAAACCCACTTCTTATCTATGATGACTCACCAGTCTATCCAGCCTGGGGCAATCAAGGCATGAGGTGAATGATGGATCTAACTACCAAAGTAGAAGGAAATAGTGCACTGATTTCCTTTTAAGAACTCTGGGAAAAAGGTCACTACACTGGTCAGATCTCTGGAACTATCTAACATTATATCATATAATTCACAGATCCCCTCTGCTACTCTTTGTGTCAACTGGCAGGCTGAATGAATCAGCCTCAGTCCTAAGCTCATAAGATAAAATCTACAGGCCATCCAACACACACACACACACACACACACACACATATATATATATATATATATATATATATATATATATAAAACTTATTGATAAATGACCTTAGAATTGGCATAAGGAATATGATTTATGGTTCCTTGCAACTGATTTGGATATTCCTTAATCCTTTATCAATCTGTTTTTAAATACTGATAAACACCTAAGGCAAGTGCTATATGTGTTTGAAAAATTAGTATTATTTATTCATAATAGCTATTGGGAACCAGCAAAGACTGTTGAGAAAAGGACTATATAAATCAATACCTTGTCAGACTTGTAGGCAAACCAATCCCACTATTAGTCACAAATTTTGGGAGTGCCTCCCCACATCCATAATTTATGAGAAAAGGTAAACCAATGGCTGTGCTCTATACTCAGCCAACCCCTACCTTGCACCAGAATCTTTATGTGGACAGGGTACCTCCTCTCTCCTTTATCCATACAACCTGATGCCTTGCTCTGATTGCTACAGATTTTGGCAGTTATCATAGCGTACATAGCTTCATCTGGGAAAACACTCTCTAGTTTATCTATAGTGAGCTTGAAGCATGGATGCTCAAATGAGGGTTTCTATTCACTAGAATGTACCCGCATTCCTATAAAAATGTATTTTCTACTCCCCCCCTCCCATGGATAAAAATGTTCATGCATCTATGGACACAACTACTGGACTTACTCTCAGCATGATAGACTCCCTCAGCTACCTTGCATTATATTGGTTACATGCACTCTGTTGTCTTTTGCTAACATAACACATGTATACACTCATGTCATTTCTTGTTCCTTGCATTATATTGGTTACATGCACTCTGTTGTGTTTTGACAATATAACACATGTATACACTCATGTCAGTTCTTGTTCCTTGCATTATATTGGTTGCATGCACTCTGTTGTGTTTTGACAACATAACACAAGTATACACTCATGTCAGTTCTTGTTCCTTGCATTATATTGGTTACATGCACTCTGTTGTATTTTGACAGCATAACACATGTATACACTCATGTCAGTTCTTGTTCCTTGCATTATATTGGTTGCATGCACTCTGTTGTGTTTTGACAACATAACACATGTATACACTCATGTCAGTTCTTGTTCCATGCATTATATTGGTTACATGCACTCTGTTGTGTTTTGACAACATAACACATGTATACACTAATGTAATTTCTTGTTCCTTGCATTATATTGGTTGTGTGCACTCTGTTGTGTTTTGACAACATAACACATGTATATACTCATGTCAGTTCTTGTTCCTTGCATTATATTAGTTACATGCACTCTGTTGTGTTTTGACAACATAACACATGTATACACTCATGTTAGTTCTTGTTCCTTGCATTATATTGGTTACATGCACTCTGTTGTCTTTTGACAACATAACACATGTATAAACTCATGTCAGTTCTTGTTCCTTGCATTATATTGGTTGCATGCACTCTGTTGTCTTTTGACAACATAATACATGTATACACTCATATCATTTCTCGTTCCTTGCATTATATTGGTTACATGTACTCTGCTGTGTTTTGACAACATAACACATGCATAAACTCATGTCATTTCTTGTTCCTTGCATTATATTGGTTACATGCACTCTGCTGTATTTTGACAACATAACACATGTATACACGCATGTCATTTCTTGTTCCTTGCATCATATTGGTTACATGCACTCTGTTGTGTTTTGACAACATAACACATGTATACACTCATGTCATTTCTCGTTCCTTGCATTATAATGGTTACATGTACTCTGCTGTGTTTTGACAACATAACACATGCATAAACTCATGTCATTTCTTGTTCCTTGCATTATATTGGTTACATGCACTCTGTTGTGTTTTGACAACATAACACATGTATACACTAATGTAATTTCTTGTTCCTTGTATTATATTGGTTGCATGCACTCTGTTGTGTTTTGACAACATAACACATGTATACACACTCATGTCATTTCTTGTTCCTTGCATTATATTGGTTGCATGCACTCTGTTGTGTTTTGACAACATAACACATGTATACACTCATGTCATTTTTTGTTCCTTGCATTATATTGGTTGCATGCACTCTTTTGTGTTTTGACAACATAACACATGTATACACTCAAGTCATTTCGTGTTCCTTGCATTATATTGGTTGCGTGCACTCTGTTGTGTTTTGACAACATAACACATGTATATACTCATGTCAGTTCTTGTTCCTTGCATGATATTGGTTGCATGCACTCTGTTGTGTTTTGACAAAATAACACATGTATACACTCATGTCAGTTCTTGTTCCTTGCATTATATTGGTTGCATGCACTCTGTTGAGTTTTGACAACATAACACATGTATACACTCATGTCAGTTCTTGTTTTTGTGTTTTGACAACATAACACATGCATAAACTCATGTCATTTCTTGTTCCTTGCATTATATTGGTTGCATGCACTCTGTTGAGTTTTGACAACATAACACATGTATACACTCATGTCAGTTCTTGTTTTTGTGTTTTGACAACATAACACATGTATACACTCATGTCAGTTCTTGTTCCTTGCATTATATTGGTTGCATGCACTCTGTTGTGTTTTGACAACATAACACATGTATACACTCATGTCAGTTCTTGTTCTTTGCATTATATTGGTTACATGCACTCTGTTGTGTTTTGACAACATAACACATGTATACACTCATGTCAGTTCTTGTTCCTTGCATTATATTGGTTGCATGCACTCTGTTATGTTTTGACAACATAACACAACTATACACTCATGCCAGTTCTTGTTCCTTGCATTATATTGGTTGCATGCACTCTGTTGTGTTTTGACAACATAGCACATGTATACACTAATGTCATTTCTTGTTCCTTGCATTATATTGGTTGCATGCACTCTGTTGTGTTTTGACAACATAACACATGTATACACTCATGTCAGTTCTTGTTCCTTGCATTATATTGGTTACATGCACTCTGTTGTGTTTTGACAACATAACACATGTATACACTCATGTCATTTCTTGTTCCTTGCATTATATTGGTTACATGCACTCTGTTGTGTTTTGACAACATAATACATGTATACACTCATGTCATTTCTTGTTCACACTTGTATAAGTTGATTTACTGTTCCCTTTCTTTACTACATGAATCGAATATGTTGTCAGTTGATTTCTTTTTCCAATGATATTATCAAACTATATTTAAGATGGTTATGTTTGATGTATATAGCTGATTGTATATTTAAGTTCATGTTCCTGTTTACATTATTTTCTACAGTTATGATGTAAATCTGTGAATTGTTGATGCATCTGTTTGCCTGCCTGCCTGTGTATTGCCTATTCTGCGGTCACATAATACATTACTTTAGCTACTCCTATCATGTGTGTATGCATCTGTGTGGCTGTGTGTGTGTGTGTGTGGGGGGGGGGGTGTCTGTGTTTGCCTATACATACATTCATGTCTTCTCTCTATATATATTTCTTTCTAATCCCATTATATAATATGTTGTGCTAGACCAATATATGCCTCTGTTTAGGCATGCAGTTTTATATTTGAAAGTATAAACATAATTGTATGTTTAACAGAACCAGAAATGAAAGCAGAGCAATGTTCTGCTTTCTGCACAACTACATCCCTGTTCCACTTGTGCTGCATAGTACTACCTTAAGAATACATCACCAAACTGCAAAAATAATTAAATGTTTCCAGACTTCTAAGGTTATAAGTCAAACGTGATGCATAAAGCCCAATAAATTAGTGTGTGTGTAGCTATATGAAATAATATCGATAGCTGTAAATGATTTTCCCCACTTGCCTTGATCTTATTTGTTGTGTGCTGCAGTGCCTATACAAAGTCATCAAATTTGTGTGACCCCTTAGTTAATTTACAGACAGCTTCCAAATGCTTGGCTTCTGTGCTACTGATTTCTGAATGATCTGCTACAATCATGTGCCATCTGTTGCAGATAAGTATTGCACTTTGCTAAATAGCACTTCTTGTACTTCCAAGATGGTTGCTGTTATATGTCTGCAATATTTGTTGTCACTGTACACTAAATCATTTTATAGTGCTCCTGTATTACACAGTGCTAGAAGCTGCTTTTTTATACTTTTGGGCATGTTAATTCAAAGTGATTGCTAGTAGCATTTCTTGTTGGTTACTGTGATCCTACACATGTTGCTTATCTGTATTCATTTTACAATTAGAAAGGATAGATCTGCACTCTAGTGTCAGTAGACAGTTACGTCATCTCATCTGAGGTTTAGGCTTAAGAAATGCTTTAAAAGGTTTTGAGTGTTTTTTTTTTTTTGTGATTGACCAGTCAGCCATTTTGCTTGTTTATTCAGTTTCTGTATCTGTATAAAGTTAACATGTTTGTATGACTCTTTGCTCATTCACAGAAAACATCCAAACACTTGGTTTCCATTGATTTTTGAATGTTTTGCTACAAACTTGTGCCATAATTGTCAGAAACATTTTGTATTTTGGTAAATGACACTTATCCTTGTAATTATAGAATACTGTTTTTATATTTCTGCAAAAATGTTTGTGTCTCTACGGATTAAGCCATTTTAAAGTCCGTTTGCATTTTCAGGTATGAGCTGTTATTTTTGCCCTTTTGGGCACCTTAATTCAAAGTGATTGCTAGTATTTTATTTTATTTTTTTGGTTATTGCAATTGCTGCACCTTTTGTACATTTGATTATGTTTTACCATTAGAACAGTTAGATCTGCGCTCTGGTGGCAATAGAGAGTGGTCTGATCTCCCCCAAGCTTGACAATTGCAGTAACTTTGATTTTTTTTTATGACTGTCCAGTGGGAAATTGTGCTTGTTTATTCAGTTTCTGCACCAGTTTAAAATTGTAACATTTGCATAACTCATGGCTCATTTACAGAGACCTCCAAATTGCTTGGTTTCCATGTCACTGAACTAGAAACACATTCCACTCAACAAGCTTAAGGAGTCACCACAACTTGTTCTTAAAATTAATGCTTTTGTTCTTTATTCATACACCAAGAACTTCATCAGATAAATGTAATACAACACATATCAGGTTTAAAAATGGTGCCCAGCAGATCACATGATAAAAACACCCAATCCTCTTTTCCCAGCTTTTAAAGTGACATGTCAGTACAAATAAAATTAACAAACCAAACCAATGAGTGTAAAATATAAACTCATAGTTTTCTGCAATCAAATTAAATAATTTGTGTTAGTAAAAAGCATTTTATGTTGACAGTTTCATTAAACAAGATATTTATCTGAATTCAGTCTGATTTGCCATTCTGACTCGAGGCATTCTAAAAGCATGTTATAGTTCCCAGAGAAGTCACTCATATCAACAGAATCTAGCATAAAGAACTGGAATTTTTTATATTTCTCATCCTGCAAAGCATGTCTTGCTAGGGCATTAGTAGTGTCCTCTTTTCTTATTGCTAAAGAATGTTCATAAATTCTACGAGACAGCTTCTTAATAGTCTTTCCAACATAAAAGCAGGTGCATGAATCATAGTGAGCTAAGTAAACAATCTCTTCAAATCACAATTGTATCACTACTATGCAAAAATGTCCATATTTAAATGTCTAATGAAAATATGTGTCTTGTTTGAGATAAAGCAGTATTGATTGCATTTGCCGCATTTAAAAGTCCCAAAGGTACCCTCTCTGATACTTTTCAGTCCATTCTGTTTT
>NC_056751.1:692863147-692934644 GCF_019279795.1 Protopterus annectens
AGCCTTGCAGGCCTGGCTATTAGGACAGTGGTCTGCAGCAAGCTATATAGTAGTAGTCAGTTTTAGCCATTGGTTTTGACCATGGCTATTCCATGTTGCTTCTTGTTGTGGTACAAACATGGGTGTGTGGTTATCCATGCTATTTATTGCTAGTCACCCTCATTTTGTATCTTGTTCCATATTTTTGCACATGTACATCACTGTATGACGTGTGACCTGGTAGTGTCAGGGTGCTGATGTGGGCTTTGACCCTGTTTTCTATTACAGCACTGATATCTACATTCTCTATACTGTGTGTGTTTACACTGCACACATCTTGATGTTTATACTTCTGGCATTGGGTAGCATTACATCTAGGTTCCTATCCCATGTGGTACCCATGAGGTGGGTTTGTGTTTTTGTGGTTTATGATTCTTGAGGGTGGATGTTAGTTGGGGTCCTCAGGTGTGCATGTGGTACATGATATTACATTACTTAACACATGGCATTCATGCCTCAGGTGGTGCTGCAGGGCCACCTCTGTCAGATACACATACTACACTCCCTGTACATATTTGGCAGCAGGTTGTGTCATGTTAGGCATCCCTGTTACTGTATGAGTGAGTCAGAGCGGGTATCAGTCCCAGTGTTCCTACTGACCAAGCATATGTGCTATCGTTGCCTCTTTGCCAAGGCCAGGGCATACTGGGCACGCCTCCTTCTGCCTACTGGGACAAGGTCAGGTTGTTCCTCCTCCGAGTCACCCCCTGCCTGTGGTGGCCTTGGCAATGGTGGGGGGATGTTTGGCCCAGCCCTGTGCTGGTCCTGCTGCAGCTGTTTCCGCAGGATCATATTATGTAGCATAGCACATATCATGATCATTTGGGTACATGTAGTTGGTGTGTACTGCAAGGCTCCACCAGATGTGTCCAGACACCGGAACCATGACTTGAGCAGCCCAAACACACGCTCTATGATATTACGTGTTTGTGCGTGTGCCTCATTATGGCGTTCCTGTTCAGGTGTGTGTGCATTTCTGATGGGTGTCATCAGCCACGGCTCAAGTGCATAACCTGCATCCGCCACTAGGTGTCCATGTGGGAAGTCCCCATTGGCAAACGATTGGTACAGCTGCGCCAGATGCCAGATATGGGAATCATGGTAGCTCCCAGGGCAGCCAGCACACACATTCATTATTATGCCCTGGGCATCACACACGACCTGGCAGTTGATGGAGGGGGTATCCCTTGCGGTTAATGTAGGCTCTACCCCGCTCTCCTGCTGGTGCTTTGGTGCGTATGTGCGTGCAGTCTATAGCACCCAGTACCTCAGGGTATTACGCTATTTGCTGGAAGAGACGATATTGCTGGCCAATACCTCACGGGCATTGGGGAAATATACATGATCACCGACATGTGCTGACATGGCATCCAGGAACTGGTGTAGTACCCTGGAGGCTGATGCCTGTGATATCCCCATCATATCGCCAGTTGGTCTCTGGAAGGTACCTGTTGCTAGTATTCTTAGGCCAACACATACCTTGGTTTCCACTGGGATGGGTTCCCTCTGTTGGTTCTGTGTGTGAGGCGTGGCCTGCACAGCTCAACAATCTGCTGCAGGAGCTCTCTGTCCACTCTATAGCTCTACTATCTCCAGCTCATGTAACCCATGGTAGGTGACCCTGGGCCTGTATACTCTTCTCCTTCTCCTCACTCTGGGTTGTCTGTCAGCATCTGCATTGTCACCACCCTCAGCAATTTGCCTATGCCTGATTATAATAGCTATGGCAGCCCCTAGCATTTCTGCTCTGAGTTCAGCTTTTTTCAGTTTTCAATTCTGATAGCTTAGTTTCTGGCAGTATGTGTTGTGAGAAACAGCCTGCACTGCTCTTTGCAGTGTTTTAAGTGCTGGGTTGGGCTTCTAGTCTGCCAGTGTAATTGCCTGCTTCTAATTGTTTCCACCAATTAACTCCAGTAGTATCTTCTGGCAGTTTCCCTGGATTTTAGTTGTTTCCTGTTTCCTTTCTGTTTCCTGAGGGGGAGCAATGTGCACACCAGCTTAAACACGCTCACAGTCACTTAAACACGCGCACACATCCCTACACGGTGTTACACGCGAGCACACATCCTTACACAGTGTGAACTAGGCTGATTCATGCTAAAACGCACGCACACTGCCTTCCACATGTGCACACCCACGCAAACCGTTGTAAACGGTTTGCAACACGCTCCCACATGTTGAACCTGCCTTACACGCTGCAAGCATCGCCACAAGATGCACGCATTTCAAGAAACTTTGAGTGTAGGGATAGCGTATACCCTCAATTTCTTGACTTTCCTAGTGTTCTGTTGGGACACACCTCCCTCCCTGATGTCTGTCTGTCATCTGTTACCTTACATTGCCCTCCAATCTGGTACATTTATTGCTATCATTCCCCCCCATGATGTCATCTACCTCTTATTCTGTTCCTCCCCCGTCTCTAACTCTTACACTACTCAGACAGTGCTCATTACCTATGTGACAGTGTGATTCAGTATTGTAACCCTCATTTACATAGGATTGCCTAGTAATGACTAGTTACATGTCTTACACGGAGCTTCCCCCCCTTGACAACCACTAAACGGAGGCCATATTGTTTTTGGTCTGCAAGTCCCTCCATTGACATTCAATGTAATACATAAATCCCACAATTGTGGGCTTATAAGCTTTGGTTTTCAGTTTTAGGTAGCGCACCCCGTTTGCGCGGGTGTGCGCTGCAGTTAAACCCAGAAATCCCGTGAAAAAAAAAAAAAAGTTATATAACTTATTTTTGCAACAGTTTTTCATGCCAATGGCCACATATTTGGCCATTGGCATGCTTAATGAAACATATGCACCCTTTATTTGGAGCTGACATAGCTCCGTTTTAATTGCAGAAATGTACTCAGTTGTCAGCTGAGTACATTTCTGCAGCTAACACGTCCATTACACGGACTGGTTTCTGCTTTGTGGATTGCTCAGATACCTCATTTGCATATCTTTGAGCTGCAAATGAGGTATTGAGCATTTCCACGCCCAGTCCGTGTAAGAGACGTGTTAGCTGTCTCTTACACGGAGATTTGGGCTGTTCCTGAATCAAGAGGCTTACACGGAGGCTTACACTACTCTTGAACTCCGTGTAAGCCTTCCTGAATCTGGCCCATAGTGATTCAGATGAAAGTTTTTATTCATGTGAGGATGAAAAGTATGATTTAAACGCATATTGTAAAGTGGATGTGTCTGATATTCCTAATTCAAACAAGTTTATTCCTCCTTTTGAAAATGTATATGTTAAACAGTTTGGTACCATGATAGGTTTTGGGGGTGATAGTATATGTGAGAAACTTTGAAAAATAAAAAACACATACAGTATAATTTAACTTTCAAAGAATGGCAAGCATTAAAGGAGTTACAAAGTAGGAAGGATTTAATAATTAAACCAGCCAATAAAGGCAACAACATAGTAGTAATGAATGTAGTCCAATATTATAAAATGTGCATGGAACATTTGGAAAATAATGAAGTATATGAGAAATGTACCATAGAGGTGTATGAACATGCTTTAACTAAATTTGAAATAATGTTGGACAAATATGTTAGATTGGGATATTTTACTGAAAAAGATGTTAAAAATAGGTTGTTTGATAGAAATAGTGAGAAAGCTGTATTTCTTGCTTGCCAAAGGTACATAAGAGATTAATTGCCCCCCCCAAGATAGACCTATAATTTCAGCATGTAAATATTTTCTTCATAACATTGGTTTAGTACTACACAATATATTACTACCATATGTTCAAAAATCTCCTATATATATATATATATATATATATATATACAAAGTAGTCCTGATTTTCTCAAAAAGATATCCCCTTTAGTTAAGAATGAGAAAAAGTGTTGGTTGGTACTTGTGAAGAGCTTATACACCTCCATTAGACATGAGGATGGGTTGAAAGCTATTAAATACTTTCTGGGTGATACACCCTTCACACATTTTGTTTTGGAAATAGCTGAATTTTGTTTAAAGAATAATTATTTTTATTTTGATAATTATATGTACAGACAGAAACAAGGCATGGCAATGGGGGCAGCATTTGCCCCCACATATGCCAGTATGTTTATGTCATTTTTCGAAGTTACATTTTTATGGAAGTTAGATTTTATGAAAAAATATCTTAATTTTTATTTTCGTAATATTGATGATTTAATTTTTGTGTGTGAGAAAGGTTGGAATGAAATAGAAAGATTTGTAAGTGAATTACATAAAAATCCTTTTGGCCTTTCATTTGATGGTTTACATAAAGGTAGAAAAGTGGTTTATTTGGATTTAACTTTAGACGGTAAGGAGAACGGTAATGTTATAACTAACGTACACAGGAAGTTCGAGGATGGAATGGTAATGTTATAACTAACGTACACAGGAAGTTCGAGGAAGGAATGGTGATGTTATAACTAACATACACAGGAAGTTCGAGGATGGAATGGTAATGTTATAACTAACATACACAGGGAGTTCGAGGATGGAATAGTAATGTTATAACTAACGTACACAGGAAGATCAAGGATGGAATGGTGATGTTATAACTAACGTACACAGGAAGTTCGAGAATGGAATGGTGATGTTATAACTAACATACACAGGAAGTTCGAGGATGGAATGGAGATGTTATAACTAACGTACACAGGAAGTTTGAGGATGGAATGGTGATGTTATAACTAACGTACACAGGAAGTTCGAGGATGGAATGGTAATGTTATAACTAACATACACAGGAAGGTCGAGGATGGAATGGTAATGTTATAACTCACATACACAGGAAGTTCGAGGATGGAATGGTAATGTTATAACTGACATACACAGGAAGTTCGAGGATGGAATGGTGATGTTATAACTAACATACACAGGAAGTTCGAGGATGGAATGGTGATGTTATAACTAACATACACAGGAAGTTCGAGGATGGAATGGTGATGTTATAACTAACATACACAGGAAGTTTGAGGATGGAATGGTAATGTTATAACTAACATAGACAGGAAGTTCAAGGATGGAATGGTAATGTTATAACTAACATACACAGGAAGTTCAAGGATGGAATGGTAATGTTATGACTAACATACACAGGAAGTTCGAGGATGGAATGGTAATGTTATAACTAACATAGACAGGAAGTCCGAGGATGGAATGGTGATTTTATAACTAACACACACAGGAAGTTCGAGGATGGAATGGTAATGTTATAACTAACATACACAGGAAGTTCGAGGATGGAATGGTAATGTTATAACTAACGTACACAGGAAGTTCGATAATGGAATGGTGATGTTATAACTAACGTACACAGGAAGGTCGAGGATGGAATGGTGATGTTATAACTAACATACACAGGAAGTTCAAGGATGGAATGGTGATGTTATAACTAACATACACAGGAAGTTTTAGGATGGAATGGTGATGTTATAACTAACATACACAGGAAGTTCGAGGATGGAATGGTGATGTTATAACTCACATACACAGGAAGTTCGAGGATGGAATGGTGATGTTATAACTAACATACACAGGAAGTTCGAGGATGGAATGGTGATGTTATAACTAACATACACAGGAAGTTCGAGGATGGAATGGTGATGTTATAACTCACATACACAGGAAGTTCGAGGATGGAATGGTAATGTTATAACTAACATACACAGGAAGTTCGAGGATGGAATGTTAATGTCATAACTAACATAAACAGGAAGTTTGAGGATGGAATGGTAATGTTATAACTAACATACACAGGAAGTTCGAGGATGGAATGGTAATGTTATAACTAACATACACAGGAAGTTCGAGGATGGAATGGTAATGTTATAACTAACATACACAAGAAGTTCGAGGATGGAATGGTAATGTGATAACTAACAGACACAGGAAGTTTGAGGATGGAATAGTAATGTGATAACTAACATACACAGGAAGTTCGAGGTTGGAACGGTAATGCTATAACTAACATACACAGGAAGTTCGAGGATGGAATAGTGATGTTATAACTAACATACACAGGATGTTCGAGGATGGAATGGTAATGTTATAATTAACATACACAGGAAGTTCAAGGATGGAATGGTAATGTTATAACTAACATACACAGGAAGTTCAAGGATGGAATGGTAATGTTATAACTAACATACACAGGAAGTTCAAGGATGGAATGGTGATGTTATAACTAACATACACAGGAAGTTCGAGGATGGAATGGTAATGTTATAACTAACATACACAGGAAGTTTGAGGATGGAATGGTAATGTTATAACTAACGTACACAGGAAGTTCGAGGATGGAATGGTGGTGTTATAACTAACGTACACAGGAAGTTTGAGGATGGAATGGTGATGTTATAACTAACATACACAGGAAGTTCAAGGATGGAATGGTGATGTTATAACTAACATACACAGGAAGTTTGAAGATGGAATGGTGATGTTATAACTAACATACACAGGAAGTTCGAGGATGGAATGGTGATGTTATAACTCACGTACACAGGAAGTTCAAGGATGCAACGGTAATGTTATAACTAACATACACAGGAAGTTCAAGGATGGAACGGTAATGTTATAACTAACATACACAAGAAGTTCGAGGATGGAACGGTAATGTTATAACTAACATACACAGGAAGTTCGAGGATGGAATGGTGATGTTATAACTAACGTGCACAGGAAGTTCGAGGATGGAACGGTAATGTTATAACTAACATACACAGGAAGTTCAAGGATGGAATGGTAATGTTATAACTAACGTGCACAGGAAGTTCGAGAATGGAATGGTGATGTTATAACTAACATACACAGGAAGTTCGAGGATGGAATGGTGATGTTATAACTAACATACACAGGAAGTTCGAGGATGGAATGGTGATGTTATAACTAACATACACAGGAAGTTCGAGGATGGAATGGTGATGTTATAACTAACGTACACAGGAAGTTCGAGGATGGAATGGTGATGTTATAACTAATGTGCACAGGAAGTTCGAGGATGGAATGGTGATGTTATAACTATCGTACACAGGAAGTTTGAGGATGGAATGGTGATGTTATAACTCACATACATAGGAAGTTCGAGGATGGAATGTTGATGTTATAACTAACGTACACAGGAAGTTCGAGGATGGAATGGTGATGTTATAACTCACATACACAGGATTTTCGAGGATGGAATGGTAATGTTATAACTAACATACACAGGAAGTTCGAGGATGGAATGTTAATGTCATAACTAACATACACAGGAAGTTCGAGGATGGAATGGTAATGTTATAACTAACATACACAGGAAGTTCGAGGATGGAATGGTAATGTTATAACTAACATACACAAGAAGTTCGAGGATGGAATGGTAATGTTATAACTAACATACACAAGAAGTTCGAGGATGGAATGGTAATGTGATAACTAATAGACACAGGAAGTTCGAGGATGGAATGGTAATGTGATAACTAACATACACAGGAAGTTCGAGGTTGGAACGGTAATGCTATAACTAACATACACAGGAAGTTCGAGGATGGAATAGTGATGTTATAACTAACATACACAGGAAGTTCGAGGATGGAATGGTAATGTTATAATTAACATACACAGGAAGTTCAAGGATGGAATGGTAATGTTATAACTAACATACACAGGAAGTTCGAGGATGGAATGGTAATGTTATAACTAACATACACAGGAAGTTCAAGGATGGAATGGTAATGTTATAACTAACATACACAGGAAGTTCGAGGATGGAATGGTAATGTTATAACTAACATACACAGGAAGTTCGAGGATGGAATGGTGATGTTATAACTAACATACACAGGAAGTTCGAGGATGGAATGGTAATGTTATAACTAACATACACAGGATGTTCGAGGATGGAATGGTAATGTTATAACTAACATACACAGGAAGTTCGAGGATGGAATGGTGATGTTATAACTAACGTACACAGGAAGTTCGAGGATGGAATGGTGATGTTATAATTAACATACACAGGAAGTTCAAGGATGGAATGGTGATGTTATAACTAACGTACACAGGAAGTTTGAGGATGGAATGGTGATGTTATAACTAACATACACAGGAAGTTCGAGGATGGAATGGTGATGTTATAACTCATGTACACAGGAAGTTCGAGGATGGAACAGTAATGTTATAACTAACATACACAGGAAGTTCAAGGATGGAACGGTAATGTTATAACTAACATAAGTCTTTGAAATAAAAAGCTGTTGGTGTCCGCTCCAGTTACCTTTTAGCTCATAAGAAAACCATGAGCAAAAGGCAAAACATCAGTAATTCCACAGCATACAAATAGTCCCGGTCTGTTCAGACCATAGATGAAATGAAATACGACTTTGCAGTCCAATGATAAAAACGACTATACAGTCCAACGACACACAATGCTGGAGACTCCAAAATGATATAAAAAATCTATTTTATTGGATCCACAGATAGACGGTAAGCGCTTTCGCAGTAAATGCTTTGTCAAACCAATACACTTTCTTTCAAAAACACATTCCTTATATACTTAACTAATTCCAACAGGATAATTAACATCAGTTAACTTCTTAAAGAAGTATACAAAGCTTCACATTAATGAAATGTATATTTTTTTAAAATAAAAAATATATACATTTATAAAATATAGTTAAAATCACTATCTCAAAAATACACTTATAAATATCTAAAATACAATTTAAAACTGTCACCCAATACAATACTTATATAACCTTGTATATATATATATGTGCACATATGTACACAATTCATAAAGCATAATATATATATATCTATATATATATATATGTGAGTTAAAGTAACTTGAAATATAAAAAAGTAAATGTATATATGTGTGTTTGTATATATAATTACATAAAAAGGAACAACAATTGTGCACACCCACATGGAAAAATACCTATATAATAAATGTATATATACTAATATATATACATAAATGTATTATTTAGAAATGTGTTGTGTGCAGAAGTAGATGTATGATTGTGTAATATGTATATCCATACACACATGTGTATATAAAATGCAAAATTTCTGCTCAAAAAAACTTAGTAAATACATCAATCAGCGAGGTCTACTTCTCCTGTTTTTTAATATGGGTTTCAAAGGAACCCTATCATTCAGGAAGTTCGAGGATGGAATGGTGATGTTATAACTAACATACACAGAAAGTTTGAGGATGGAATGGTGATGTTATAACTAACATACACAGGAAGTTCGAGGATGGTAGTCAATATCTTTATGCAATTAGCTGTCACCCTCCTCATGTCATGGATGCTCTAGGGAATTATTTAGGTTATCTAAGTTATGTAATGATGAAGTTAATTTAGAAAAAGAAATAGAACAAACAGTGAATATGTTTAAAAGGAGGGGATATGATTTAAAGTCTATAGAGACAGCTAAAAATGAAGTTTTAGAGGGATGATATTGAAACAGAAGGAAGAAAATAAGGACAGGAGATTGTCGAAGCAAAACTTGTGAAATATCAAGAAACAAAGGATTCCATATATTATGTCTCTGTTTATAATATTAAGAGTGGGGCATTAGTGGACATGACTAAATATTATTGGGAATATCTGTTGCAGGCTAACTTTTTGTCCACTATTTTGCCAAAAAAGTCCTATTTCTCATTTAAGAGACGTAAAGCTATAAGGGACATGGTAGATCATGGCAGCTTCGTTAGACCAGTAGTAAATATTGGTAGACCTTTATTGCAATATGGCACTTTTCAGTCTAATAAATGTAGCGTGTGTTCACGTTATTAATACAGTGAACAAAATCAATGAAGTTAAATTTATGTCAAGGGGTACATACACATGTGAAAGTAAAGTGGTTATATATGCACTGAAATGCCCTTGCGAATTATATTACATAGGGGAAACTAAGAAAATTCAGGAATAGATTTATGGAGCATCTATGCGATGTGAAAAATCAAAGGGAAGAGAAAATAATATCCTCACATTTTAAAAAGTATCATATTAGTGATGAAAGTTTGTTATATAGTACCATTTTAGAAAGGTTGAGTGTGTTGAGAAGAATGAAAATGTATTAAAACAAAAATTGATGTATCAGGAAAGCATATACATTTTAAAATATAAAACTTTGGTACCTAGATGCTTAAATAACGAGCTGAATTGGAAGTGTTTGCTTTAAATGAATAATTTTAAGTAAATTAATTGTTTAATTAATTGAATGTAATTTATGGATGTATAAGAAGGATGTGTTTTTTGTACTTGTGTTATTCCTTGAAGGTGGTCACACCGAGGCGCTAGAATACATTTTTGTATTTTACTACATGGTTTTGTAGTTTCCTGACATTTTCCATTGTGAGCAGAACTGCTGATACATTTGGATAATAGTAGCTGTAATTTGTGAGGTGAAAAGGAGTGAACAGAAGAGTGGTTGTATAAAGTACCAAAGCAGGTTGTCAAACATGCACGACACCACATTCTACCAACCACCCTCACTAATGACCTACCACATAGACTGTTTTGGCTCTCAAATGCAAACAATCCAAATGTCAAAGACCTCCTCAATTGAACAATAAAACCTCATAAACATTCTACCAGAGCAACATCCTCCATGATACATACAGCTTCAACACAATGTGTCTCAACTCATAAGCCAATAATACAAACCTCCACACAAGCTTAATGTCCTAGATGTAGGTGATACCACCATGATATACATAAATGTCCCATTCACCACGCTGAACAACGAGGAAGTGATGGTCAGCTGCCTATCAGGGCCAGGATCCACCACATCATGCACACACTTGGGTCACTAAACCACAAGTACTACTTTGAGTCTGTCATTATTCATGTAGGTATAAATGGCCTGGGGTGCATCCTTCTGGACTGTATGAAGAGGGACATGCATGAACTCTCAGACTGTGGGTCCCAAGCTGACATGATCTGCATTCTACCTTCTCTGAAAATGATGCCACAATATGAGTAGAAGGTAACTGACTTCAACAATTGGCTTGGTCTTAGGTCTCATTTGAAGGGGGTCCTCTATTTGTTAACAGTGGAAGATATTTTGATTTTGATTTTTGTTTACTGGGTTAGTCTGTGTTTAGTCAAAAAGTCCTTTTCATCAGAGGCCCTGGGAGAAAATCCTCCAACATAATACAAACACATTTTAAACAGACACTCAGCAATATACATGAATAGGCATTAAATAATATACATTAACAATTTCACATGCATTTGCTAATTAGACTGCATTCATGTCAAAGTAGAGGAAACTATTACAGTGTAAAAAATACTTATGTAAGCTGATCATTGAGCATTTAAGGAGGTGTATTAGTGGGTTTGTCAGATCAATAATACATTATGTGATTAGTGCTTAGAAATTCAAAAAAAAATGGAGGTGATAGAAGGAATTAGGTAGGGCAGAAAAAGTTAATATTGTGATTAAGAAGTTTGGTGTGAAGCGTGTTCAAACACAATTACATATATGGTTATCATAAGGTTTAAATTAGATGTTTAGAGGTGGGAGAGTTAGCAGTGTCACAAAATAATTTATACAGCTGGGAGATGCTAGTGAAACTATTCAGGTATTGGTGGACACTGGTTGTGGGGATATAGAGTAGTTTGATGACATAACAAGCTGACATTTATCCTGGAGATGCACAGGAGCACATCCATTGATCTGATAGGTGAAGTTTTAGTTTTAAATAAGTTTGCACTCTGAATGTATTTCAGTGGTAGTGAGATGTGGTTACATAGTTTTGCTACACTATTTGAATAAAGAAAGTAACCTGCAGTATTATATGATTTGAATATAGTGATTAGTGATTTTTTTTCCTCTGGAGCATAACATTCATTTGGGGGAGTATTGTTGTGGCCTGGGTACTTTTTTAGTTTATAGAGAAATCTATGTATTGAGAAAAAGCTAGGTGATGTGCTAGCTCTAATCAGTTTAATTCTCTAGGCAATCATGAGTTCTATTGTTATAGTTTACTGCAGATTTGTCTATTTAATTATAACATTGCTCAAATTTGGTCAGCTGTGAGACTTGAAGTTTACTGATAATTTGCATAGCATGCAGTAGACACGGCAGTAAGAAAGTTGAGGTTATACATCTTCTAACTATATCAGTGCAGCAGGATTTTGTAATGTAATGTACTTAGTTTTTGATGATTTTTTTTTAAATGTGTGATACATGGTGGTCGAATTTAAACTGATCATTTATGATGACACCTACTAATTGATTCCCCACCGAAATGTTAACACTCAAAGTGCTGAGTGCTGACACACAGAAAAAGAGCCCAAAAGTTCCGGAAAAAAATTAATCTTGAACATTGCTCTCCTCCTTTAAACTCTTTCACAAGGAGACAAGCCCCCCTACATCCTGATGTGGGGGGCCCTCACCCCCCAAACTTATATATACCAACTCCAAGATCACCATACCTCAGAGAAAAGGGAATATTCTGGGAAACTGTAATCTTGGACTAAATATATGCAAGTTTGTTTTTCCGACAATTCAGTCTCCCCGTTTACATTTCAAATGGTTACCCCAGTAGTTGTGATTTACTTGTTCTACGATGGTGCTATTGGCAGAGAAAATAGTGAAAAGTGTTGTTTTGGCAGAGATGTGTTGTGGGGTGAAAAACAGTATTTCAGGTTTTTTTGGCGGTTTAAAAGGCGTTGTGTATTACTTAGCCATGTTTCAATCGATAAGGAAGATTGTTGCATAAGTTCTTGGAGTTTAAAGAGAGATTTGGCAGAGCAGATTAGGGTTATGTCATCAGCGTATTGAACTAGGGTAACATTTTTTTGTAGCAGTGCAGAGATCATCTGTGAATATGTTAAAAAGTACGGGGTTTAATATAAATCCCTTTGCGACTCCAGTGGTTACAAGAAAGAAGATAGAGAAATAATTTGTTTCCATTTCCCTGCTTGTGCTCTGTTTGAGAGGTAGCTGTGGAACCATTGCAATGAAGACCTACGGAGTCCTAAGGATGAGAGTTTATGAAAGAGTTTCTCATGGGAGACAGTATCAAAATCTTTTGGTAAAACTACGAAGATGGCGGAGAATAGGCTTCCTGTGTTTCTCTGGATGACAAGAGTATTAACAAAATTCAGTAAAGCAGTAATTATCCTGTGATGAGGACAGAAGTTATCTTGGATTAAAGACAGAAGTCAGTTATTTGATAGTTGATAAGTTGTTTATGAACATATGTTTCTAATATTTCTGATAGCAGAGCTAAAATGTCAATTGGCCTATATTTTGAAACATCTCTATTGATTTCACCCCTTTGCAGTGGAATAATGAAAGATTTTTTTTTTCCATTGCAAGAAGACTTTATTTTCAGATATAGATTGATTTATCTGAACTAAAACTGGATATGCAATAGTCTCAGCCGCCATTTTAAGATATTCACCCAGTAGATTGTCAGAGGCAGTGGGAGAAAGCTTTGATTTTTTTGAGGTATTTTTGATTTTATCTGTGGGAACTGGTTAGAAGGAGAAATGCTGAAGGAGGTTATTTGATTGAGTATGGACATCAAGAGGTTGATCAGTTGTCTGGTTGATTAATGACTATACTGTCTGGATAAAGTGAGTATTGAACTGGCTGCCTATAGTATCATTTGGCTTCTATGAGTTGGTTGTTGGCATTATAGCTTCGTAGACATGGCAGACAGACAATGCTGTTTCACCAAGGGTGTTCTGCACCTGTCCCACAATGGGCTTCTGAATACTTGCTAAAACTTTGTACATCCCCAAAGCGCCTTTTTAAGCATCACCAATTTGATAAACCTTTCGATATAACAAAACCTACCCAGGACAACCTGAAAGGATTGCTGCTAAGTGCCAGGAATCTTAAAAAAAAACGCCACTATCTGCAAGCTGTCTTCACCCTGTAAAACGTAAATGTCTATGTAGTTACAGGAACATGTTTTAAAGCCACAGAGAGCATACCAGCAGTGCAAGGCTATAATGCCTTCCATGCATTTAGAAAAGCTGCTGCACAGAAATGGGCAAAAGACAAGGATGTCCCTATTTTCATCAAAAGCAGTCGCACTTCAAAACTGGTGAAACTGTCTTGAGCTTTTCTATGTCCAACCCACCATAAACAAAGTCCTATACTACATTATTCCAGTTAGAGACCCCCCTATGACCCATGATATCCACACTGTATAGCTAAACCTACTGGAGTTACTTGCCATCAAACCTAGCACTATAGTCCTGGGTGACTTCAACTACCAACCATAGACTGGGAAACATACACATCCTCCAACATGTAGGCCCAGAAACTCATGAATGTTAGCAACACAAATGCTGTGAACCAGCAAGACAGGAAAATTCACCAAGGGTGAGAGTTACCTGGACCTTTTCCTTATAAATATTCGGAAAGCTTGTACCCACCCATATGTAATACTCTCTCTTATAAAGTCAGACCATAAAGTAGTCTCCTTTGAAGTTAAGTTACAAACTATTACCTCATCTAACCTCCAAATGTTTAAGAAGTATCTAAACCTAATTTACTACTGCTACTCAATGATATACTTTCATAATATCAAGCCCCCCACCACATGAACTCTGTTGCCTATGTGGAACTGAGAAACCCTATACCATTATGTAAACAACTGCCTAAAGGCATCAGTACCCATCCAGAATAAGCATAGAACCACCTCCAACAACATGTCATCTTGGTGAAATCCTAGTGTCAATACGCTATATAGCAAAGAAAATCATGGTCAAATCCAGGAAGGGCAATAACCAGCACGGCAAGAAACTCCTCATCAAAGTAAACAAGCAACTCAGGAGTCTTATCAAGTCTACCAAAGCCAAATTTAAGGCAAAGATAGCCTCTTAGGCAACAGATAATCATGAGTCCACAGCCTCAACAATAATACCTAACAGTTTGCTGAATTAATAGTAGATGGAACCAGTTATGTGGAACCACTGGATGTAGTAAATCTACTGACTGACAAATTTTGTTCCAACTTGACTCTGCTTTTCCCAGAGTCACAGCCCAAGAGACACTACCAACCATAACACCCCCTCCAGCTGTTAATAGTGAACAGCAAGAGACACTCCCAACCATAACACCCCCTCCAGCTATTAATAGTGAACAGCAAGAGACCCTCCCAACCATAACACCCCCTCCAGCTATTAATAGTGAACAGCTCTTCAATATTCTCTACAAGGCAAAATAATACTTCATTTATGGGCCCTGATAATATCCCAGGATGCTGCCTAAATATAAAAGACAACCTATCCAGCTGTCTAGAATCAGTACTTAACTTTAGTCTCCAAACTGGTTTCATGTCCAGCTTATGGAAGAATGCAACAATTATTCTTCTGCACAAGGGTAGGTCATCTACTGACCTGAATAACTATGGGCTCACAAGTCTGGCTATTCTCATTTGCAAAACCATGGAAAAAAATCATCATGTATATTGTAAACAAAGACATAGGAAATCTTAAACACAGATGCAACACAGTTTGGATTTATCAAGGGAAGCCATGTCTACTCTTTAAGACAGAAAAGCCATATGCACTGCCTATCTTGACCTATCTTATCTAAGGCATTAAGCACTACTCCACATTCTGGTGTTGTCAACAAATTCATCAAACTGGGAGTAAACCTCTATGTCACCCACCGGATAACCAGCTGGTTCAAGAACAGGATACAGGAAGTCAGGCTAGGGGACACTACTTTCACAAAACAACCAGTCACCAGTAGAGTCACTTAGCGCTGGGGTCATTCTTTTTTAGCATCTATTTTTAGAAGTCAAAACTAACATTAATGGTCACAGGTTGACCAAGTTTGTGGATAACTGCAAACTCTGGGCAATTATTGAATCCCCCAAGAATAAAAATATCCTCCATTAAGACTTGTAGCAAACAAATAACTGGTTCAAGAACCACAGTCTAAAACTGAATATGAAAAGTGCAGAATAGTATCATTTGGTAATGCAGCCACCCCTGCAAATTACCACATAGCCAAGATTCCATTAATAGTTGGCCCAGCAGTAAAGGACATGGGAACACATGTGGACAGTGACTCGGTCTTTGACCATCATGTGCCTGCTGTTGTGAGGAAATCATTCTATATTGCACAACTTATAATCAATGGTATGGCTTCTGGGTCATAAGATGTCATTGCCCCCCTATATTCCATCCTGATCAGACTGATCGCTGAGTACAGTGCTCCCTTTGGGATGCACCTTACCAAGCATTTACAATAGCTGTAAAGCCCACAGAGGTTCATCACTGAAAAAATACAAGGCGTAAACCACATGAAATGCACAGACAACCTCAAACTCTTTTCTCCTATACTCAGTGTTAGGCAAACTGCCGACAGCTGATTTATGCCTGTCCTAGAAGGCAGCATCTGATCCTGCAATGATGGACTTGCTTCATATCTATAAGTTTAACAGCATTAGAATCATCTGATCAGAGGACCTTAACTTTGGTTGTGACATAAATAGAACATGTCGAAGGGACACGTATGTGTCTCAGAGACTACCTCAGTAGGGAACAGGTTTCCCATCCATGTGAAGCAGAGTTTATCCCTGACCCTATTCAAATGCAGTCTTGACCAATGAATAGGGAACTGGAAAATGACCCCTGGACTGGTATCTGTGCCTCTGTAGGACAAAGGCAGCTTGCAAATGCTCTGCCACCTCAAGATAAGTATATGCTCCTGGGTAATGAATCCTGTCATGCATATAGAAAATATAACCAGACCAAACTATTGGACTGTGGTTAATGTATCCATTCTTTTACATATGGGAAAATATGGCTATGTTTAAAAAGGCCTTCTTGGGCCATCAGCCTAGTAATCACCTGTGAACTTAACAGACATCATACTATATCTGCAGCGGTATAGTAAAAAACATTGAAACGCTTTTGATCAGTGCATAACTAACTGAAAAAATAGATCCCTCCCACCCCCACCGCCCCCCCACACACACATACACACACACAAACACACACACACACACACACACACACACACACACACACACACACACACACACACACACACACACACATAAACACATGCACACCCAGGACCCATGGTAGATCCTTTTAGACTGATTCTTTATTTTGTGGTTTGGTGCAATGGGTATGAGTTTTTGCTTTCATAATTTGTGCCCTTCAAGATTTCTTGATATAATCTTTTACGGATATTGTGTCACTGGAAACAGAGAAACAAATATTGCAGTTTTTGTATGAAATATGAAAAGCATCTTACTAGTCATACCACCATCAAGTAGACAAAAGACCATTTCTATGTAGTGTAGCATGGGTTCCAAAAATGAGACAATTTTCTTCAATGTGTCCATGTATTAGGGCTATCTAATTGTTTAAGCTTTGCCAATTTGGTTGTTATAGTCAAGTTTGAATCTGCAGATATTTCAACAAAGTCAGGAAATAAAACATAGGTTTTGTGCCAAAATCAATTCGCCATTTTCACTTTTATTTCAAATGTAGGTAAGATGAGAAAAATATACATATATATATATATATATATATATATATATATATATATATATATATATATATACAGAGAGTACCCTAACATCGAAACATGGGGCATATACTTGAAAGAAAGAAAGAGTACAGTTCTGAATAAAAAGCACACTGGTGCTTTCAATAAACACTAGCCTAGAAAAACATACCTAGAATGCATATACTTGTATTATTGAATATCAAAAATATGTTTTCAACAGCTGTATTGCTCTCAATACTTTTCTCATTTGCTGTCTATTTTCTGACTTGGAATCAAAATCACATTTATTGGCTAGGTATGCACACATGCAAGGAATTTGATGCCAGTTTCAGTGACTCTCCAAGTGTGAATTACATAAACAACATACTTACAGCTATTAAGAGCAAGACAAATGATATACATGCAACTATTCAGAAAAAGACAAAAAATGTAGATACACATATACATATACATATAAGGTGCAAAGTGCAACTTAGTGCAAGAAATATTGAAATAAACTCTGAAAGAATTGAGTATAAACAACATGCAAACAATACTGCAGAATCCTCGTAGGCTTGGGAACAAGAATACCCAAACCTACTAAGCTGAGTTAACCATTTATGAACTTGATGGCCTGTGGAAAAAAAATGTTCTTATATCTGTTTGTTTTGGTGCGTATTAATCTATAACTCTTGGTTGACGGTAATAGTTCAAAAAGATGGTGGCCTGGATGTGAAGGGTCAATGATGATTTTCCCTGCCCTTTTCATGACTATGGAATAGTACAGGTCTTGTAAGGAGGGCAAACTAGCACCAGTGATTTTGAAGAAGTCAGCATTGGAAGCTGACGAAAAGCACTTAAATAAATTTTATTTAAATTTATATCAGTTTGTATTTGCTGTCTGCACTTGCTTCCTACCCGTTAATCTTCGTTTATTGATTTTGTTTAGCCTGTTCATGGTATTTAGCACCAGTGATATTTTCTTCAGACCTGACTATTCAATGTAACCTTTTTTTTGTCATGATTAGACAGAGATCCAAACCACACTTTTACAGATGAGCTGAGAAGACACTCAATGACTGCTGTATAGAACTGAATCAACAATTCATGTGGGAGGTTGAACTTCCTCAGCTGTTGTAGAAAGTACATTCACTGTTGTGCCTTTTTATGATGGATCCTACATCAGTCTCCCACTTCAAGTCCTGGGAGAGTATAGATCCCAAAAACATAAGGGATTCCACAACTTACACAGCAGTATTAAATATAAAGAAGCGGAATAATATCGTAGAACCTCTCCTAAAGTCTACTGTCATCTCCATAGTTTTAAGAGTGATCAGCTCCAGATTATTCTGACCACAACAAAGGGCCAGCTGCTCCACCTCCCATATATATGCAGACTCATCACCATTCCTGATGAGCCTGATGAAAGTTGTATCATCTGCATATTTAATAAGCTTGACAGAAGGGTCCTTAGAGGTGCAGTCATTAGTGTAGAGGGAGAATAGCAGTAGGGAGGCACACATCTCTGGGGGGTACCTGTATTGATCATGCAATAGCTAGATCTAAATTTCCCCAGTTTCACCTGCTGTTTCCTATTGGTTAGAAACTTGGTGATCCATTGACAGGTGGAAACAGGAACAGAAAACTGGGAAAGTTTCAAGTGAATAAGTTCCAGAATGATTGTATTAAATGCAAAGCTGAAGTCTACAAACAGAACCCTTGCATATGTCCCTAGATTGTCAATATGTTGCAAGATATAATGCAGGTCCATATTAACTGCATCATCAACTGACCAGTTCCCTCGATAAGCAAAGTGAAGGGGGTCCAAAGAGGGACCTGTAATATCCTTCAAGTGAGCTAACACCAGCCTCTCAAAAGTCTTCATGACACCAAAGTCAAAGCAACAGGCCTGTAGACATTCGGACTCTCTGTAAACTCCCAAATTATTAAATTATTCTGCAACAAGAGAAGTTTAAGCATAGTGTTAAACTGCTGTTGTGTCGCTACAGCTGCCTGGAAACTGATGCAAAAAAATTTTACCATCTGCAAACATAAGTACGTGGAACTGAACAAAGGTTAGTTTTTCCACATTATGCCTGCCCTTACCTTTAACTATTCCTGTCTTATATAGTTCATAAGTTCATAGGCAAGTACTAAGTTAGCTGCCCTTTCAGGTCAACTTAAGCCTAGCAAATGTCCCATTTTGTGCTTGAAATAAGTTATCCCATTTGATTATAGATTAGCTTTACCCATCCCATTGTTGATAATTATATATTACCCCAAATAAGAATAACTAGGATGATAACATAGATAATTCGAAGAGACCCATGCATTGAATAAAGCATTTAGGAGCTGATTCTTTCCATTAATAGTATGCGCGCAGTTTCGGAGTAAATGTTCTGTTTCCCGTACAAACAAACATACCTCTAAACCTTGAGACATCAAATATCTGGACAAGGCCCATAAAAAATAGGTACAGATCTGTATGCTGATTAACATATAATTTGCATACATAATTACATAACCCCCCTCACTCCAATGGAATTGTGAGATACCAACTTTCAAACGCATACTGAAGAACAGATAACCAAAATATGTCACCAGAGTCCCCCTACAGCCATTCCAATGTCCCATTACCTGGCTATTTCGCCCCATTTACCATAAACACTAATGTGTGCATAATGCTTTACTTCTACAATGATTATTTGGATTTTATTTTTACATTTTACAGCAGAACAATGCACAAACACTAATATCTGCTAAACAAAGCAATACTGTCTCACAATGAAAATAGACTTGGCATTAAAACTTCTCTGCCTTGAAACTCACATTCATTGAAACAGCATTGAAACCCACACCACATCCAAAGAAAATGCATCTGGCCAGTGGTGGATAAAGATTACTTTAGGGCTGTTTTCAAATCATTGGCCCCTTGCACACAAAACAAAAAAAACATACATGTGTTCTTTTCTTTGATACACCTTCCTGATTTTATTAAATTATATTCCTTGTATAATACAGCACACTTGATAGACAGAGCACATTTTAAATGTATTGTTTGAACATTTTCCAGTAGGCTGTACTATATGCAATGAAACAAAATGCATGAACCAATAATGACAAAACTGCCCAATTCAGAACATTTCCATTATAAAATCCTACTTCCACACCCACACTATAAATAGAATGACAGTAGTGTAAGCCATGGGCATCTTGCACAGCTTCTCGCACTTATTTTCAATTTCATTTTTTTTTTGGGGGGGGGACAAAAGGTCAGAAATCAGGGACACATTTTAAACATTGCTTGTATAATTTTGGAAAGTTGCTAGAATAAAATGTTGTGTTACCGCCATGCATTTCACTGCCAAGTCTTGAACCCAGGACCCTATGCACTTAAGTCAGAGAGATATACCACTATGCCAAATCAGCAGTTTACTGAAAAATAGGAAGACTGAAACTTAATGGCTATCATTTAGTGAATGCAGTTCTCACTTCTCACCATAGTGCTCAACCTCTTAGCACAAAAAACCTGGGCAAAGCTCACAAGTGGTGGCGGCTAGGGATTTTAGGCTCTTTTTACCTGTATGCAAGGTACAGGGTTTGAGCCTGAGTACCTCTAGTCACCAGGTGTATTAAATGGGGGCCTTTTCACACACACACACGCTTTCACACTTTTCTCAGTACTGAGGTTATAGATTCTGTGTTTTTCTAGTTTTACCAGATTTAATCTTTAACATTATCCACTGTAAGTGGAATCAAATAAAGATGGCTTCTTGACCTAGCAAGTATGCAGAAATATTTGCTGTGGGAAGGAATAGCATTCAAAGGCCACCCCCTCTCTCTTGCAGGGTTTCCTCTATGTTCTCTGACAGGTCATCAGATTTAACCAAGGACTCCAGCTGTAAGTTTTTGTAAAGGCTCTTTCCATGTCTCTTAGTTGTATGGGATTCGGAGGAAGATGAGGCAACTGTGCTTGATACCGTAGAGGTCACAAGGAGACATAATGTAGCAAGAGAAGAACTACAGTCTGTCTGATGTGAAAGTGAAAATTATAAGGGATAGTTTGCATATGGATAAATGTATTGTGAAGCTGAGCAGTGATGGAACTAAAATGGAGTCAAATATGGAAAATTGGTACATACAGCCAAATGCAAATGTTCATTCAGCTTATACTGAGCTGGGATGCCATATATTATATCCTTTCAACATCTTGGAGATATTACAAAGAAGGCAGCAAAATCCGATAATAGGAATGCCTATAAATAGCCAGCATCAGTTCAGCAAAGACTGGTGGAATCAGGGCCTGGACCACCATTGTTAGAGGAGACAACATCAGAAACACAGATGTCATCATGACTGGAACCAGTAAAGCCAGCACTTGTAGGGAAGATGCCAGTAGCACAGACTTAAATCAGTTGCATCAGCACCAGGAAGAGGCATCGAGCAATTAGAGTAGTAATATCAGGTGACATAAGGGGAACTGATATAAGTCAGGGTATAGGCAGGTTTGACTCCCAGCAGCTACTGGAGAGGTTAATGTCTTATTAGCCATAACAGATAATTATAATCTATCTTTTAGAAATACTAGGATTGTATCCTACAAGCAGGAGGTGAGGAATGGAGGTCTTAATCTGGCACCTAGGAGGACTCCAGAAAAAGAGAAGCCCTTTGAGGTGGAAATACCATGTCAGGTGTCCTAGGAGGTCCAAGTAGAGAAACTACCAATTGAATAGTATATATTTGTGTGTGTGTGTGTGTGTGTGTGTGTGTGTGTGTGTGTGTGTGTGTGTGTGTGTGTGTGTGTGTGTATATATATATATATATATATATATATATATATATATATATATACACACAAACACACAGACACACACACACACACACACACACACACACACACACATATACTATTTAATTCAAAACAACATGCAATCAAAGCTGTGTTAGAAAATACAAAAACATTTGTTTTGTTGTTTTTTGTTTTTGCAAAGGGCATGCTACTCAGCACCAAAAAAAAACCCTTAGAAATACAAACCAGTTGTAGCTTGCATAATATGGAACATTTATTATTTTTTGATCATTAGCATAAGTTTTCTTAAAGCTGTATAAGTAATATTGCAGTATGATTTATTACAATGTGTAGGATTGTGGTAGACTTCTATTTTTTCTCTTTTTTCCACTGTAATGCAACTATGGAGTTGTTATATATAAAGTTAGAAGGGTGTGGTGGTTTCCAATATTCACATGTGGGAGGTGCAGGAAGGCTTGCCTCCTTCAATTTTTCTGTTTTTAGTTTTGCAGGTTTAGATTAAATGAGTTTAAGGGAAATCAGTTGCATTGTGGTTGATAAGTTGTATTGATATAAGTTCCGTTATTGACCCCCAAAACTGTGAACACAAAAACACAAACTTAAAAACATCCTAACACACAAAACATAGACTCATTAAATGCAGACAACAGGTAAAATCTTATACAGAGTAATAAAACACACTAAAACTTGTTTTGTTGCTGGTGGAAGCCTCCACACCACCTTGTCTTAAATTTGCCAATTACAAGGTCACACCAACTTGAAGAAGCAAGGAAATCTTCTTGATGACAGGGCTTATTACTAGTGTATACTGAAAAAAACTACAGTGGCAGTCAATTCCAACAATATGCCCATTTTACCCATAACAAAACCTAACAGAAAGCAAGTATTCATTTACTTCAAGCCAGCAAAGTATAATATTCCACTTACACAAGTATGTCAGAATCTTGTAGATTTGTCATTTATCAAGCCAGTGCAAGTGTGTTGTCAATTTGTCAATTAGTTGAACATTTGAACTGCACACACACACACACACACACACACACACACACACACACACACATATATATATATATATATATATATATATATAAGTACTTTCTCAGAACTTGTTGTAAGCACTAAATAAGCTACAAATTACTACAGCACTCAGCCTTCCTCATTACCTAGAGGAAAACAGTTTTTGTACTCACTTTCCTCACTTGTCTAGAGGAAAATACTGTTTACCTAGGCATGTCCAAGGAACAGCTCCCGGTGTTATCTCCTGTCCACCTGATGAATCTGGGCATCTTGGTGCAATGTAGCAATTGCCTCATGTACACAGACAACCCTCTCCTCCTACCACCCAATACTACAACCTGAGAGATGCACTTATCTAGCCAAACTAGATGTAAAGCTCTCTCCAGCCAAGACTGAACATGACAGTCAAGAGGAGAAGGTAAACACTTGCACCACACCAAACTCATCACATAGTCCCACTTAAACCTACACCACCAAAATCCACACATAGAAACACAAAAACATTCATGGAGGCTCTGAATAATAATATGCCCAAGCAGCAGAGACCTCCAAAGCAGAAACACAAGCAACCTCCACCTCTCAACACAACCCAAATGACACATAGCCCACAGACTCAGTGTGCCACTCAACCACAGCCCATAAGGCAAAATAACGTACCCAACACACTAGTCATTTGTGACTCTATTGTCAGGCACACTGATGTCCCACTCACCAGTCTAAACAAGGAGAAGGTTACTGTTAGCTGCCTGTTGGGTTCCAAGATCCGCCACATAACCCATGCACTCAGGTCACTCCATAACAAGTACAAATATGACTCTGTCATTGTCCATGTTGGTGTGAATGACCTGAGACGTACCTCCCTGGACTACATGAAAAGAGACATGGAATAGCTCTCCGATCTTGTAGTCCAGGCAGGTATGACCCTAGCCCTGAGTAGCATCCTGCCTTTGCCCAGAATGATACTGCAGTACAAGGACAAAATGATTGACTTCAACAATTGGCTAAGCTTCTGGTGTCATTCTAAGGGGATCCAGTATCTGTCTGCCTGGCACGACATGGTCGACAGGCCACAGTGCTTTGCCAGAGATGGCCTGCATCTGTCGCCCCTGGGATTCTGGATACTGGCTAAGGCTCTTGCCGCCCCTATAGTGCCTTTTTTAGGCCAGGTTCAAATGACAAATTCACCACTGTAACAGGTAGAGGCAAGCAAAAACTGAGAGCAGTGCTACTCAAACCTCAAAATGCAGTCCCTTGAGGCACTCCTTAAAATGGAGAACATCGATATCTGTGCAGTGACAGAAACCTGGTTTAAGGCTCCAGACAGTGCCCCTGCAATACTAGGCTATAACTCATACCATACCTTTCGCCCATCTAACTTGGACCAGAACACCAAAGGTGGATGTGTGTCCATATTCATTAAGGATATTCACACCCCCAGGCTAGTTGTCCAATATAATGCATCCAAGATTATCCAAGTGCAACTAACTCTGGGCAAAACTGCAATCCAAATTGTAGCATGCTACAGATCCCCCACCATGCCCCAGGTTTCCCACTCCTCTTTTCTTGATATAGTGGAAAATATTAGGGTTCAACCAAACACCCTGATAATGGGTGATTTCAACTAGCCCACCATTAACTGGGAAAACTACCCATGTACCAACTCCTTTGCTCAACGCTTTGTAGAATTCATAAACTCAAATGCCCTGTGTGAAGATTGGGTAGAGATGGGTGAAGGCTGTCAGCCTAGCCAAATAGAATTTGATGCATGGTTTTGGCATTTATAAATACAAATGTAAATTGCAGGCCTGTTTCTTAAATGAAAGAAAAATACTGTAAAATGTTGAACTCGAAGATTGTAGCAACATTGTCATCTGCTGTAAGAAAAACTAAGTCAAGCATTTCACAAATGTTCTTTGAAATTAAAATTATGTCTTGTATGTTCTTTTGATCTCCAGGGCTTGGAGTCATTATGTCTGGACTAGCACATTCTTTCTATTGTTTTAAGGCTAAAGTTAATGACCAGAATTAACATGTAGAATGTCCTTTATTGCTTTAAGTGTCAAAGAATGTAAATGCAGTTTCTGTGTGGCCTGGGAACCAGGAAAGTGTCAAAATGATGTAATGTGTATACTGGGAAAACCTAAGTGTCAAATGATGTAATTTGGGAGGGCCCAGCAGAAATGTTTATTAGTGATTTTAAAAACTATTGCTCAGAGAGAGACTGTAAGCATTTTGATCTTGGACATCTAACTTAGCACTGCCTGTAGTCTTAAGTAAGTTATCTTAGAAGTGTGTTTTCTTGTAGAAATAGCTAGGACTATAAAGATTAGACTAAGTGTTTTTCTGTTATGTCAAAACTGTACTACTGAATTATTTTAAGTTTTTGTGTGATCTCTGAACTCTTGAATAGCACTGTGGTGTAGTAGTATTGTCTTGTGTTTTTAGTATTTATTATTAAATATTTTAAAACCTTTTAAACTGTGGCTGGTTTATGTAGAGATAAATTAAGTTCTAGAGTACATTGCATGCTTATACATGATCCTGTACTAAGCCCTTCCAATAAGCTTTGATTGCTTAGTTACACTACTATTGGATAACAATATTGCATAGTAATAATTGGACACCCTTTTAAGGGCCTTTGGGTAGCTGATAATTATTAGCTGGTGGTGTCAGTAATTACTACCATACAGTCTGGGTACAGGAGCATAGCTGGAAAATCTGTGTCAGCCTTTCCCAGGAGTGTCTGTGAAGTTTTATAAATACTTATCTCAAAGTGTGTGTGTATGTGTGTCAGCTACTTGGACAGGGACACAAAGGACTGGTTGGACAGAAAGGGTACTGGAGGTAAGCTTGCCAGCTAGGTTGAGATCTGGACCTTATAGCTGTGCCAGTGAGGAGTCTTATTGGGGACCTGGAAACTAAGGGAGCAACCATCCCCAGACTGACTGTGATCTCTGTGTGTTCTTAATGGAAATTGTACTTTACTGTGTGTATTTGTTACCCTTTCCTCTCATATGAAATTCCTCCTCTGGCATTAGTGGTGAGGACTGAGGCTCCTTGATTGCTGGGCCAGGGCATGGGTGTCATACCCTGGATCAACTTATCCACACCCCTACCAGGAGCAACAGTATCCTAGACCTAGTCATTACCAACATGAGTGATCGGTGTTCCACACCTGAAATCAACTCCTCGTTGGTCAGATCCGACCATAAGCTTATGATCATAGATATCCACATCCTGCCTCCACCCCCATTAAGGAAGCCACTGAAAAAAATTCTCCAAAGCTAACTTCATGCTTCTTAAGACAAAAGGGGTGAACTTCACGACACCCATGCAGATGGACAATACAGTTACGACTGCTGAATCTTACACAAATGCACTCTATAAGCACTTACACGAGTCCATGGATCGTGCTATCCCTAACAGAACCAAGATGCTATCCTCCAAAAAAAAGCAGCCAATCTGGTGGTCCCCTGCTATAAACACTACAGCAGAAGGAAGAAACTGTTAAAAAAGAGAGTAAAATCCCATGAGTGGAGGAGCTTCCTGGTCAGCCTCAATAAGAAGCTGAGATCCCTCATAAAATCCTCCAAAGCTAGCTATGAAAACAAGATTGCCGCTGATTCTAAGGACAACCACAAATCATTCTATAGCTATGTCAAGAATCTCAATGGCAACACCCAGATCTGCTCTGAGTTACAGCACAATGGCATGAAAATTACAGAACCAACTGATATCGCCAACATCCTGACTGATAGGTTCAGTGCTAACTTTACCTCCCTCACCTCCTAAAGGGTCCATATCTATACTGGACGAATGCAGAGCCCCTGAAAACATAACTACACAGGTAAAAACTGCACTCTCTAAAGCCAAGAACACAACATCCATGGGACTGGGCAACATCTCAGGCTGCGTTCTACATGAACTTCAAAATGAACTGGCCCCCCACCTAAGCTCCATGTTTATTCATAGCCTCACATCAGGCTTTGTGCCCACTGAATAGTGCACAGCGACAGTTACCCCACTCCACAAAGGGGGAGCCACCACAGACCCCAGAAACTATCACTCTATTAGCCTGACGAGCCTGGTCTGCAAGGCCATGGAATGTTTTATTACCTTATCACCACAGTAGTCCGGAAATCCATTGACGTGGCACACCTTATCAGGAAAGGATTCTCATCCAGGAAAAAAGAGGTCATTGTTCCCCTCTACTTGGCTCTCATTAGACCCATTATAGAGTACAATGCCCCTTTTGGAATGTACCTCACAAGACATCTGCAAACGCTAGAAAGGCTGCAGAAGTACTTCACAAAGAGAATTACCAGACTCAAACAGATACCCTATGCTGACCATCTCAAAAAACTCCAGCTTTACTCCATAGCATATCACCTACTCTGAGGTGATCTCTGCCTAGCATATAAAGCTATGTCAAACCCAGAGCTGTTGGCCATGCTACACCTAAAGATGTCCCAATCCCTCTGAGCTACACGCTCTAGGGATCTAAACCTTGTCACCACAATAAACAGAACATGCTGGAAGGATAGATTCCTGTCCCAGAGACTCCCCATAACCTGAAACAAGCGTACCATCTATGTCAAGCAGAGTTCCTCATTAGCACTTTTCAAGAAAAATCTTGATGAGTGGATGGGAAATAGAAAATTCACCCCAGGGATCACCTCTGTGGCTCTGCTCAACAGGGGCACAGGTAAATAAATTTCTTGGGTGGCGAAAGCCAGGGAACCTTGTTGGCTAAGCTTACATAGGCCCTTGGGCTGATATAGGCCCTTGGGCCGATAGCCTGGTACCTACCCATGAACCTATGAATTCCCCCTCTTTACCCTTTTTTACTGTATCTCTTCACACTTAAGTATTATTATCATCTATTTCGCATCTGTAGCTCTCAGACATATTACTTTTTGCTGAAAATAGCAACAACATGCTGTCTGTATACTTTATCAAATTTGATATGCAGATGTTCTTCATATTGATCACTGCTGTAATAACCTGTCCTAGATGTAAGCTACATATATGTTCCCCCTTTTGTGAAAAATGTTTTAAAGACTGCTGTATGTTATTGTCTTTCAAAAGTTTGTGTTACTCTGTCTATTACTGTTGTATGTACATGGGAGCCATTCTTCCCAGTCATCCACTGAAGATGATTGTTGTGCCCAGTCAGACTTTCCCAATAAACAAAAACAATAAATAAATTAAGCAGAATTCATTTCAAGGCTATCATACACATTTCATCACAAATCATTGCTGAACAGCTGGCTTTGTTATTTTTATTTTGTTTTTAATACCTTATCACTTCAGTGTAATAGGCTAGATATTGGCTAGATAATTTGGGCATCGATATTTTGTTTATTCGACTTCATGACATAGATTTGTATATATATATATATATATATATATATATATATATATATATATATATGTGTGTATGTGTGTGTGTGTGTGTGTGTGTGTGTGTGTGTGTGTGTGTGTGTGTGTGTGTGTATATACACACACACACACACACACACACATATATATATATATATATATATATATATATATATATATACATACACACACAAATGTATATGTATATGCATATAACTTGTGCAAGACGATGTTGTCTTGTTCCCCCGCATAGGTTACACCCACCTGAATGCACATGTGTATGTTGCTAACCAGTGATATACTCTCATTTATGCATTTTCTACACTGATAATTACAGTAACCAGCACAGTACACTTTACTACACAAGTAAGCTAAAGGACCATTACACCGGGCTACATAGTGGGTCTTACTGTCACAGGCCACTCCCCTGACAACCATATTTAAATACAGCACCAAAAATCTCACTATCCAGTAGCACAGAGCTTGGATTCTAGGCAACAGGCTGCTCTAAGACTGGACACATTTGTTTAGTATTCCAGCCTTTCTGTGCAGATTTGTGCACTAGGAATCCTGCTTATGAATCCCTGTCCTTGACTGCCATGTTGTAAGTAATTATATTTGCTGCCTTCTGTCCCAAAGTTATTAAGACCAAATGTGGAGTTTTGGACACAGATGGAGACATCGCTACTTTTGCAAAAAAAAAAAAAAAAAAGACATAAATCAAAGCTGCATAAAGACCATGTAAAGTGGTAAAAGTTTTATACCAAAAAAAAGGTATTAAGACAGAGAAAATAACATTGATATGAATGAAGAAAGAAGGCAGGAGATATGGAAGATGTGTTGAAGCACATCAAAGAAATTAACAAAAGCCAAGAGACTAGCACTTGTTAAAAGAATTATTAAAGTAAAATAATGTCTACAAATAGAAGACTGAAGGATAACAATATGGGAAGAAAGATACAAAGTATTATTTTACACAGACACATTCTTGATGCAGAACTACTGTTCTTAAAGAAGCCGTAGAATCAGAAACAATTATGGAATTCAAGAATGTGTAGAAGGGAAATGTAGCAGATTTACTAGAAAGTAAATAATGTAAGAAACTTGGCATAAAATAAGGTTGCTTGACATTTCGAATTCGATCAAGTGCAGTTTTGCTCAACTACACTTTCGGCACTTTCGTCTCTAGATACTGAAATTCGAGATTTCAGTATTTTTGAGATACTAAACTGCTTATATATATCTATATATATATATATATATATATATATATATATATATATATATATATATATATATGTATATATATACCATATCAAGTGAATATTGCAATATTGCATGGAAGGGTTCTTTTGTGGGACATTTCTTTTCATAACAGGCAAAGTAAATAAAAATAAAATGAAAGCAAATGCTTTAGTTTCAATCTTGCAGGAATGCCATTTATAGAGTTCATGAAATGTGGAACTTAATAAGGAGAAATGTATTTTGTTTCTGCTTTTAGAACTGTGTATTAGTAATCTGACTTTAAAATATGTTAATATTTGTTCATCTATCCCTCAAACTATCAGACTGCCTTCCAAAGCCAAATAAACTAGCAGAATAATGATATAAATTAGTTATTGTGTGGTAAACTGTTGATGAAGCAATGCATGTCAAAGTCACAAAAAAATCACCAAAGCATTTTAGGAAGAGAATTCCAGTTTTGTATAAAGAGACAAATGAATGAGTCTAATGAAATCTAATCCGTTTTTTAAACTGTTTTCAGCATTCTAGAGTTATCTTTGGCTTGTTCAAGTAAATTGCATATTTAATATATCATTTTAATAATTTTCAGGTACTCTCCTTTGGGTATTGCCTCATTGATTTGTGGAAAAATTGCTGGTATTGGAGATCTGGAAATGGTTGCTAAGCAACTGGGAATGTACATGGTGACTGTAATGATTGGTCTGGCTGTTCATGGACTTATCGTTTTGCCATCCATTTTTTTCATTGTGACAAGGCAAAATCCATTCATGTTCTATGCAGGAATATTCCAGGCCTGGATCACGGCCTTAGGAACTGCATCAAGGTAAGTACTGTGTAACATTTTGCAATGTTACAGTCTTTATTATTACTAAGATCTTTCCTATAACTAGATTACTACAGCACCTGACTTAAAAGAGTCATTAGCAAGAGAAACATCATACTTTGGAGCTTAGAGTAACCTGAGGAATAAGCAAATACTGTATCTGCAGAATTAAAGATAAAATGCATGGTGCACTGCAATCTTGTAATGCATGTCTAGCATGAAACATTCCTGCTAAGAAGTGATCAAAATAGTATTTATTTAATAAGTTAAACAATAAAAAGAGAAATTAAAACAGATTCAATTATTAGGTAACATTTAAATAGACAGCTGATACGCTTGAATCAATGTCGTGATATAAAACAGGGGAGTATGGATATGCAATATAAATATATATTTGAAAATTCTTTTTATGAAGCAAAACTAGGTACTTGAATTCTGTGATGAAATAAATAACGATAAATGTAATATCTTATAATCATTTCAGAGTGACAATAACAGGCTGAAACAGTAGCTGCTGATTAAATGAAACTGCATTATTCAAAGAATAAAAGAACTCAAGGCAGCCATTAATTAAATATGCTCAAGTGTAAAAAATCAAACAAATAAATAAAGTGAAAATTCTGTTTCTATTCTGTCCCTTACCACCAAGACTGGTATTGTCATGCCAGTATGGCCATGGATGCACTTGGTGAATGAGTTCAAAACCAGCTGTGGACTCAGATTATAGACTAGCATGAATTAGCCTTCAGAGATGAAGTCAGATCTGTTAAGCCATGGAGAGTATTATTATGGATCTCATAAACAAGTACAAAGGCAATCGCCAAGCACTCGACCCCACCCAGTTTGGATTCGTCAAGGGCAGATCTTGCCTGTTGAACCTGATTCACTTCTTTGAGACTGTCACCAAGGCCCTAGATAAGAGAAAGTAAGTACATACAACTTAACTTGACTTGGCCAAAGCCTTTGAAAAAATCCCCCACTCAGGCATCATTGAAAAGCTAAAACAACTTGGCGTAAATCCCTTTTTCATCAGGTGGGTGGTCAACTGGCTTACAGCAGGACCCTCAAAGTTAAAATAGGCACCTCCACCTCTGATAGCAGACCTGTTACTAATGGAGTTCCCCAGGGATCTTTCCTGAAACTTCGACTGTTTGACATCTACTTTTCAGAGGTCTAGGCCAAGTCAAAACACCTGTGGCTGACCAAGGTTGTGGACAACTGTAAGTTGGGTGTTGTCATTGACTCCCCAAATGAGGTTAACATACTGCAAGAGGTTCTCACAGCAATTAATGACTGGTGCCAAAGTCATGGCTTCAAGCTAAATGCAGAAAAATGTATCATCATACCATTCAGCAAAAACATAACCCCCTACTGATTACCACATCAACAGCAGCCCCCTAAGCGCACAACCTGTGGTGAAACACCTGGGCACTCAGATTGATAACAACCTCACATTCAACCATCATGTAGTGACAGGGGTCAGAAAAGCCTTTTACTTGTTTCATCTCATAAGTAAAGGGATTGCATCCAGAAAAAAGGAGGTTATTACCTCTTTATACTCCTCCCTCATTAGACCAATAATTGAGTATAATGCACCATTTGGTATGTACCTCTCCAAACATCTGCACCAACTGGAAAGGCCACTGAAATACCCCACAAAGAGAATCCATGGCTTACATCACCTGTCCTATGCAGACAGGCTCAAATCACTATCATGCTACTTGGTATAGTACAGGTTGCTCAGAGGTGATCTGTGTCTCCCTACAAGGCAATCTTGGACCCTGCCATACTAGGTTCATAAGTAGGTACTAGGCTATTGGCCCAAGGGCCTAAGTAAGCCTAACCAACAAGGTTCCCTGGCTTAAGCCACCCAAGAAAGTTAATTTCCTGTGCCCCTATTGAGCAGAGCCACAGAAGTGATCCACGGAGTGTATTTCCTATTTCCCATCCACTCATCAAGATTTTTCTTGAAGAGTGCTAATGAGGAACTTTGCTTGACATAGATGGGTAGCTTGTTCCAGAGTATAGCAACTCTCTGGGACAGGAGTTTATCCCTCCAGCATGCCCTGTTTATTGTGGTGACAAGGTTTAGGTCCCTAGAGCATGTAGCTCAGAGGGATTGGGATTTCTTTAGGTGTAGCATGTACAACAGCTCTGGGTTTAGCATAGCTTTATATGTTAAGCAGAGATCTCCTCAGAGTAGGTGATATGCTACAGAGTAAAGCTGGAGTTTTTTGAGACGGTCAGTGTAGGACATCTGTTTGAGGCCAGTAATCCTCTTTGTGAAGTACTTCTGCAGCCTTTCCAGCTGCTGCAAATGTCTTATGAGGTACACTCCAAAAGGGGCATTGTACTCTATAATAGGACTAATGAGTGCCAAGTAGAGGGGAACAATGACCTCTTTTTTCCTGGATGAGAACACGTTTGTGATGAGGTGTGCCACATAGAAGGATTTCCTGACTGCTGTGGTGATGTGATTATCAAAGGAGAGAATACTGTCCACCTGGGTCCCAAGATCTCTTATAACACATTCGGCATTAAGTAGATGGCCGTTTATGTGCTAGTTCATGGGTACAGAGTTTTTACCAAAGGGGATGACAATGCACTTTTTGGCATTGAGCTTGAGGCCATGTCTCTGACACCAGGCATCTGTCTCAGTGAGGCCCTTCTGTAGGATGTCCAAATCATTTGGGGACTTGACTATGGTTCCTAGTTTGCAGTCATATTTATCTGCAGACTTCATTAGCCAGAGGCCTTCTGTGTTAGCCTGTACTTCAGAGAATTAGATACCAAACAGGAGAGGTCCAAGGATGAACCCTGTGGTACTCCACTTGTCACTGGTTTGAAGTCAGATTTGGAGTCTGCAAATTTTACAGTATGGGTAGTGCCAGTTAGCCAGTTGGCAACCCATTTTGTGATGTAGGGATTTATACCTAGTTTAGTGAGTTTATCTATAATTCCAGAATGAGGGATGGTGTCAAAAGACTTGGCGAGGTTAAGATAGGCTGTGTGAACCACCTTACCCTTGTCTATGGCTTTGGTGACTGCCTCAAAGAAGTTGAGCACGTTCAGAAGGCATGATCTGCCTTTCACAAACCTGAACTGGGTGGGGTTCAGAGTTTGGAGGTTACCAATGTCTTTGTTTATGAGTTCCATGATTATACATTCCATGGCCTTGCAGACCAGGCTCATCAGGCTACTAGGGGCGATAGTTCCCAGGATCAGTGGTGGCTCCCTCTTTTTGGAGAGGGATAAATTTTGCTGTGAGCCATTCAGTGGGAACAAAGCCTGACATGAGACTATAATTGAACATGGTGCTTAGGTGGGGAGCCAGTTCATTCTGAAGTTTGTGTAAAATGCACCCTGGGATGCTGTCTGGTCCCATGGATGCTGTGTTTTTGGTTTTAGACAGTGCAGCTTTTACCTGCATAGATGTGATTACAGGGAATCTGCATTCTTCCTGTATAGATATGAGTCCTTTAGGGGGTGAGAGGGGGTAAAGTTAGCACTGAACCTATCTTCCAGGATGTTGGCAATATCAGTTGGTTCTGTAATTTTTGTGCCATTGTGCTGTAACTCAGATCAGATCTGGGTGTTGCCATTGAGATTCTTGACATAGCTATAGAATGCTTTGTGATTACCCTTAGAATCAGCGGTGATTTTGTTTTCGTAGCTAGCTTTGGAGGATTTTTTGAGGGATCTCAGCTTCTTACTGAGGCTGATCAGGGAGCTAGAGATGCACCATATCCGTTAGTCCAACTCCTCATGCATTATCCACTCAAAAAGTTTCAATCGAATATGCAACATCAACAAAACCTGCTGGAGAGACAGGTTTGTCTCCCCAAGGCTTCCCTGTCTATGGAATAAACCTCCCATACACATCAAACAGAGTACCTTGCTGACCCTCCTCGAGTGCAACCTTGATGAGTGGATGGGAAACCACAAATTTGTCCCAGGGATTCCACCTGTTTCCCTCACTGACAAGGGACGACAGGTGCTGACTGAGGTTTCTTTTTGGGGATAAACTTTTGGCTAGGCTATAAGGGCCCCAGGGCCATTAGCCTAGTAACCTCCTATGATCCTTTGAAATTACCTCATGTACCTCTTTTGGCATATCGTAGCATTAACTTCAATACTAAAGTTACCACTTCAATCAAATATTAAACAATGAATAGAAAGCTTTGAGTTTACAATGCACTACACCCCTCAGTAGGTTCTTCTTGTGGATACCAAGCAACTGGTCCAGTATAATCATGCATTCGATTATTCAATTCCAAATATCTAAAATTTTGGGAATTCACCAGTCAAAACAGCAGAATTCCTAAAGTTGCAAAACTAATTTTTTTTATTGTGGGGAAAGGAAGGCAAACCCCGTACACCCTATATCTCTGTGTATGTGTCTGCACATATGCATATGTGTATATATGAACATATGGTTTATTGAAAGTATGTTCTATCATGTGTGTTTTGTCGAAACATGTGTGTGTGTGTGTGTGTGTGTGTGTGTGTGTGTGTGTGTGTGTGTGTGTGTGTGTGTGTGTGTGTGTGTGTGTGTGTGTGTGTGTGTTTGCAAACGTGTGTGGATTAGGGTTAGATAAAGGGATTATGTATATGATTGTGAGTGTTTATGGTTAGGGTTTGGGTTAGTAGAGAGATATAGTGTGTGAGAGTCTGTATGTGTGTGGTTCATGTCTGAACTGTCTGGTGTAGTGGTAGTGAAATGGAACTGTTTAGATCTGTTGCTGTATTTGTTGTACTCAGAGAGAGAACATTTTCTATTACCTTTCTGAATATGTTCAAGCCAAACCATTGATTTATCAAGAACACAGAAGTTCAATTTAGCAGTGCCCTTCTCAAAAAGTACTTTGGCCCATTGAGGACTGCAGCCTGCTGGTCATGCATGATGGCTGACCATTGCCAGTTCAAATCCTCTTCAATGAGTATGCCATAACTTAGATTTGGAGAGGGCTGTTTTCAAGACCAAAATGATACGTCCACCAGATAACAGAAGGTTGTTTTGATGTTGTAGTTAAATCTGTCCTGACTTCCATTACCACAAGCATTTCATTTCCTGGTTATTAATCTGGAATGCAATGTACTGGCAGAAATATAAATACATTGAAAAAATTATGAGATATTGCACTGTGTTGAATGGACATCAGTCTACTTATTAGTAATTTAATTTTTCAAAAGGCTATAATGATATGTCTTGTTCTGTCAGAAGTTTAAATAGCAAGTTGTTACAGTATTGCAATAATTTCTGGTGTTCATGCTTCTGACAGCTGCTGAAATTGGCTGGCTTGGTGTTCTGCATTTATTCATAGGTTCATAGGTAGGTACTAAGCTATTGGCCCTAGGGCCTATATAAGCCTAGCCAAAAATGTACCCTGGTTTTCGACACCCAAAAAGATTTTTTTCCTGTGCCCCTGTCGAGCAGAGCCACAGAAGTGATCCCTGGGGTGAATTTCCTATTTCCCATCTAATCATCAAGATTTTTCTTGAAGAGTGCTAATGAGGAGCTCTGTTTGACAGATAGGTAGTCTTCCAGAGTATGGGAAGTCTCTGGGAGAGGAATCTATCCCTCCAGCATGTTCTGTTTATTGTGGTGACAAGGTTTAGGTCCCTAGAGCATGTAGCTCAGAGGGATTGGGGTTTCTTTAAGTGAAGCATGTCCAACAGCTCTGGGTTTGACATAGCTTTGTATGTTAGGCAGAGATCACCTCTGAGTAGGCGATATGTGACAGAGTAAAGCTGGAGTTTTTTGAGATGGTCTGCATAGGACATCTGTTTGAGGCCAGTAATCCTCTTTGTGAGGCATTTCTGTGGCCTTTCCAGTTGTTGTAGATGTCTTGTGAGGTACATACAAAAAGGGGCATTGTACTCTATAATGGGTCTAATGAGTGATGAGTGATGAGTAGAGGGGAACAATTACCTCTTTTTTTCAGGATGAGGAACCTTTTGTGATGAGGTAAGCCATGTAGAAGGATTTCCTGATGACTGTGGCGATGTGATTATCAAATGAGAGACTACTGTCCACCTGTGTCCCAAGGTCTCTTATCACATTTTCGGCATTAAGTAGACTACCAGCTATGTGGTAGTTCATAAGTACAGAGTTTTTACCAAAGGGGATAACAATACACTTTTTGGCATTGAGCTTCAGGCCATGGCTTTGACACCAGGCATCTGTTATTGGGACGGGGTATTTTTTGGGAAGACTGGCATGTTTATTGAACTTGGACAATGAGTCTGTTGGCTCAGCTGAATATCACTTTTTTTTCAATAAACATCTTTATTAACTTATCATGCATGACATAGGCAATCTTTCATTTATATAAGTGAAAAACAAACAACATTAACACCACTTTAGTTGCAACATTATACATCACAGACACCACTGAAACAACTGCAGTTGCAAACATACATTATTTATAATCTATCCATTCATTTTCAGTTAAGCATCATATGGCTCATTCAAATCCTGCCTCTTAAATCTTATTCCTTCTCTGTGTATATTGTTCCCACAATTCCCATTTTTACCTATGTAGTTTGCTCCTTCCCTTTTCTAAAGATCCAAATTCCAGTTTTATCTCTGTTACTATATCCACTACTTCTAATAAAGTTGGTCTAGACTTTGATTTCCATTTTCTAGTAATTGCTTTTTTGGCAGCCACCATAATTAGACTCAGCAGGCCTTCACTAAGTCTGGGTAATTCCAATTCTGTGTCATAGCTCAGACAAATTATCTCCCCAGTCAATCCAATCCACTCTCCCATCATCTCTGACACAGAGATCCACAGAGAATCACTAAAATCTACCAGCTCACTACACTCCCCAAAACTATATTCCCAGCCACCTCATTCATAGGTTCATAGGTTCATAGGTGTGTACTAGGCTAACGACCCTGGAGCCTTTACAAGACTAGCCCATAGGATTACCCTGACATCATGCCACCCGACCTTAGTTTCCATTGCCTCTGTTGAGTAAAGCCAAAAGAGTGATCCCTGGGGTGAATATTCTACTTCCCAACCACTCATCAAGATTTGTCTCGAAGAAGGCCAGTGAGGTGCTCTGCTTGACATGTATGGGAAGTCTATTCCATAGCATGGGCAGTCTCTGGGTTATGAACCTGTCCCTCTACTGTTGATTGTGGTAATGAGGTTCAGGTCACTAGAGCGTGTGGTGTGGAGGGATTGGGATTTCTTTAGATGTAGCATTTCTAACAGAGCTGGGTCAGACATGGCTTTGTAAGTCAAGCAGAGATCGCCTCTAAGTAGGCGATATGAGACAGAGAATAGTTGGAGTTTTTTGAGTCTGTCAAAGGACAAATGTTTAAGGCCTAGGAGCCTCTTTGTGAGGTACTTTTGTGGCCTCTCCAGTTGTTGCAGGTGTTTAGTGAGGTATATGCCAAATGGGGCATTGTACTCAATGATTGGACTAATGAGGAAAGAGTAGAGGGAGACAATGACCTCTTTCTTCCTGGATGCAAAACCCTTAGTAATGAGATGTGCCACACAGAAGAGCTTTCTGACCACAGTGGCAATGTGGTGGTCAAAGGAGAGGTTGCTGTCAACCTGTGTTCCCATATCTCTTATAATGCCTTCTGTGTTCAGTGGACTACCATCAATGTGGCAATTCATGGGAACTGTGTTTTTCCCAAAGGGGATGACGACACATTTTTTGGCATTGTGCTTAAGGCCATGGTTCTGACACCAGTTGTTGGTCTCAGGGAGGCCTTTCTGTAGGATGTCAACATCACTTGGGGAGTTAATAATAGCTCCCAACTTACAATCATTGCCTGTCATATCTCAAACATTTGCTATCCACATGAGGAAAACATTTTTGGAGTCTACTTGGGGTATAAAAATACCTGTGTAAACACTTCCAGGCAAAAATCCTAAATCTTCTAGACTTTGTTGCATATTTGGGAGATACACATGTATCCCCTATTGTCTCTTTGTGACTTGCTTATCCAATCTCTCTTCCCAATCCTTTTTAAGCTCCTCTGATTGATTCTTATAGTTATACAATCAAAATCAATGTTTAAGCCTTCGTTTTTTCAAAAACATCGATTTTGATTGGAAAATTTGTCGAGTGGGTGTTGGTTCATTTAAACCAATGATATGAAAGTTCCAGAAGATTTGAACTGATTGCACACTTTGGATTGGTGAATATTCTGTATAAAGGATATTTTTTTTCATTTTATATTCTTTGATCTGATGAAGGAATTTTCCGAAAGTGCTTCTCTTTTATTTATTCATTTATTTTGTTAAATATATAGTTTTAACTGTCCAAGTCTTAGTGGTATTCTTGGCTTTTTTATTTGTGTTTGACTATTTGTCCTTTGTTAGCTGGATTTTTGCTTTTTTACTTCTTTTTTTATTAAGTATAGTTACATTGCAAGCTATATTGAAAATGACTATAACGTTTGTTAATAAATCTGATGATTAAGCATTTGACATATGACCATTAGTAGCGGTAAATGCTGAGAATGAATCAACATTGATATGATAACATTTGATATTACATGCAATGAGTGTATGTATGCATCTATCTATGCTGCACATATTGGCTGCTAGCATACAGTCCTTATGTAGTATACCCGCATCTACTCTTAGCCAGGAAAGCCATAAAACTGTCAATTTTCACTGAGGATTTTGAGCAAACCCTCACAACATGAGCTCAATCGGATGAGTTGAAAAATGAGTAAGACTGTAGTCAATATAATATAATATGATTTGACCTTCTAGCTTGTAATTTTAAAACATGACAATACCAAAGTTTAACAATAGACATTTTACTTTAATGATGCTGATAACTTCAACATATTTGCTCCTTTATAGCTACTGTATTGTCTTGTAGGAACATTAAACTCTGTGACAGTTCTCTGCTTAACTTGCTTGCAGTATCATTTTAAGCATCCATATCATTTGCATGAGTTTGTATTAGTATGACTTTTTCTTTCAAAGATTCAAAAAGTCAATTTTTGCAATGTTATAATGATTTGTGCCATCTGATGAAAAATGCTATTTTATATGATGCAGTTAACAAAACATTGTTTTTGTATTTATCTGTATATTAACTAATATTTATTAATTGTACATAAATAATTATATTATAGCATTTATTGAACCAATTCAGAGTATGGAGAGTGCGGTAGTCCTTCTGACCACCCTCTTTTGGTCCACTGGTGCTATTACAAAGACGTTTTAGCTTTCTCTGGTAATCGGAGCCTGCTGCGATTGTAGCAATACTGAAAGGTTGACGGTGTTATTCCTCTGCCCAGTAGTTTGCAAGCCGCTAGTTTTGGGAAAATAATAAGTCTGCATCCGAGGCCTCATTGTTACCATGTACAATAATCCATGAGAATACTTTGTTTAATTCAATTATTTCAGCATCCTGTTGAAATTTATAATTAGGTATGCATAAGCAAAAACGCTACTGAACTGATGCATCACCTGTACGGATACACTCCCTTTATCTTACCTTTTGTTTTATTCCTCTTATGATTTATAGACACATTCTCTGACATTCTGGAACTTAGTATATACTCTGTAACTGACTCTAACAAAGCTAAACATTTCATGTTGCAAAGAATAAAGTCATTTTATATGTGATATCCAAGGTAGCTATATCCCTATATCGAAAAAGGGGAGGGCTTTCAGTAGTAATTACTTCTTTAAATTATATTTAGATGTGTAAGTAGAACACAGTCTGAAGAAAGTTCTGGACAGTAAATTCCTAGAGAATCCTGCAGATTCTGCAAACATTACTTAAAAAAAACACAACAGGCATGTAATGCACTACAGCGGGATGGGGTACTGTAATCCATAATAGAGGACAATCTGCAAGGGTGTTCGAGAAGGCAGCCATCCTGGCACAGAGCCAGGCAACAGTTTAGTCAGCTCTCTGAACAGGAAATAATAGATAGAGAGCTGGCACAGAATGTGTTCAGGATGTGTATACCCCACATATATGTTTGTAGTCTATGAGGGAACCCAGTACCGATAAAAACAAAAGTGTGCCTGGGTCTAAGTATACTGGCCTCTGGGACATTTCACTGCATAGGGGAGATGCAGTAGGAGTGTCCCACGCAGCTGCCAGTCACATTCTTGCACAATTCCTGGCAGCAATGTGTGCCAAAATGGATGGATGTATCCACTTTCTAACAATTGCCACAGATAGCGGAAAAGTTATGCAAAAGTTCTGTGCCATAGCCACATTCCCCTTTGACTTCAGTGCAATAGACTGTACCCACATCCCAATCAAACCCATTTTTACCTGATGTTGAACAGTGCATTAATAGAAAGGGGTGGCCATTGCTCAATTGTCAGGTGGTGTGGTCCACAGATGACCTCATTACTAATGGCATAGTAACACACCCTGGTATTGTGCATGATGCAGTAATATGGAGGTACGGTGCCCTGAGGTGTTCTTTCCAACATGATGAAATACCAGTGACCCCATGCAGAGCCCCATCAACCCCTGCTGAGAATGCATTTCACAAAGCACACACTATGACACAAAACACCACTAAGTGTGTGTTTGTCAAGTTGAAAGCAAGCTTCAGATACATGGATACATCTGAGGATGCACTGTAATACACACCAGAAAAGGCATCACAGACTTTCATTATGTGAGCCATTCTACACAACATGGTAACATCCAAACATGGTGGCCTGCCAGCCACAGGTGTGGATGACCTACCCTATGAACCCCAGATGTTTGCTGTTGAGCTATTGGTGCTGTCAAAGAATGATCAGGAGGACACAAGGGTGAGAAGCAATAGCCATGGGTAATGGAGGATGTGGCCTTACATCCTTGCACACACAACATGTCAGCCTTTGACACACACCATTGAGTCATAACAAGCCACGCATACAAATGTGCACAAACTAAACTGTAATGTTTATGTGCTGACCCACAAACACAGCACAGAACATGAATAATGGAGAGACACCATTAGTTGTCCACACTAAATATCATACATGACGCAACCATATGATATACCTGTAAGAACATATACACAGCATTCAGCAAGAAACACATTTGGATATATACAGCAGGACCATCACCACAGGAAGTCTGTCTGTAAGGTACATCACCGAATGTGTGTCATGCATGAGGTGCACAACAGAATGTGTAACAGGACAGGAATGATATCATCATGCAGATGTGTGCACAACGGAATGTGTGATAGGACAGGAATGATATCATCATACAGATGTGTGCACAACAGAATTTGTGATAGGACAGGAATGATATCATCATACAGATGTGTGCACAACAGAATGTGTGATAAGACAGGAATGGTATCATCATACAGATGAGTGCACAACAGAATGTGTGATAAGACAGGAATTATATCATCATACAGAAGTGTGCACACCAGAATGTGTGATAAGACAGGAATGGTATCATCATACAGATGAGTGCACAACAGAATGTGTGATAAGACAGAAATGATATCATCATACAGATGAATGCACAACAGAATGTGTGATAAGACAGCAATGATATCATCATACAGATGAATGCACAACAGAATGTGTGATAAGACAGGAATGGTATCATCATACAGATGAGTGCACAACAGAATGTGTGATAAGACAGCAATGATATCATCATACAGATGAATGCACAACAGAATGTGTGATAAGACAGGAATTATATCATCATACAGATGTGTGCACACCAGAATGTGTGTTAAGACAGGAATGATATCATCATACAGATGAATGCACAACAGAATGTGTGATAAGACAGGAATTATATCATCATACAGATAACTAGCATGGGAGGCAAGCAATAAAATATGAAAAGAGAGAGGTCCACTGTAATGTAAAGTTTGTTCGACACAAAACAGGTCAAAAAGAAAATGAGCAAACAACACAGACGAAGAAGATGTTTAATGTACAAAATAAAATTAAATAAAATAAAGGTGAGCACTTTTGTATATACAATACTTCTTCAGACCAACTAACAAATGCATTAAGCTGCATCAATAAATAGACAAATCAATTAACAAGCCAAAACCTTTTCATTGTTGCCATAACAACTAATTAGTGTTTAAGCTTCCTTAAAAGCAAGTAAGGTTTAAGAGAAATATTGACACAACAAATTATGTATTGCTGCAGACAAAAAAATAGACTTCCGAGTTCAACACTGATAAGACTTTATTTTATCCCTCTGACTTGTGGCCAGGGACATCAGTTACACTGCCACATGTACTCCAGTGGACAGTGGCCATCCATTGTGAGGAAGATTCACCATCCTTACTAGACTCTACATGGGACAGCAGGTCATGGTCATCATGTCCATCATCTGATGTCCCCATATCATCAAAATGGCCAGACACATTATTCTCCTTATCAGAGGCTCCACCATGTACCATGTGTCTGTCCCCTTCCAGACCCGACAATGATCCCATTGCCGTGACCTGTGTGGCATTAGCCAGACTATCAGAATGAAGCACATCACATCCCATTTCAGGATCAGTGGACAGGCTACTGAAGGAGGTGGGTAGTGAATGTGTTGCAAAAAAGAGACAGACAACACATGTCATATACATTCACAGAAGTCAAATGATGCAGCACAGGACTGACATTTGGATAACTATATAACAACACTGCTAATGATTATCTGGGCTTACCAGGTCATCATGTCTGTGGGTGGTTTAAGGACCCTATATAACAGAGATGCACCACATCAGTTACAAGTTGATCACATATGACAGATAATGTCATTACAAGTTGAAAACTTACCTGGCATTTGTTTCTCTGACTCCACTACTGGCAGTGAGGGTTGAAATTATACTGTCATGTAAAATATACAAGTGCACACGTACACCACTCATTAGGACATGCAAGGCATAATGCAGAACTAAACCTGAATTATAACTCACAGCAAATAAGATATACACATACTGGATGGGCGATGGTGGTATTCTGATTTCAGGTGTCCTGTGCAGGTGAACACAATCATATTAGTCATGAAGGGCACATATGTAATTATCAATAGTGTATAGTATTAAACATATAGACTGCCTTATCTGGTATGTCACCCTGGTTGGGAGGTGTATCATCCAACATAAATTAGATCCAGTAGTATAAAATGGCAACCAACCAACCATGTGAGAATAATCCACAGTCATAACAGGAGGCAGAGGTACACAACAGCCATGCATCACAGTAGTAGAATGTGGAGAAATATGTGACAAATGGTGCACGTCATGCATATGTACCTATGTAGGGAAGAAGCCAACATTAATATCATAGATCACAGGTGTGCTAAACAGTGCTACACAATAACAACATTATGAACAACAGTACCATGTCTGCCTCTAGCAGATGCTTTCTGGACCATGTCTTGTAATGATGTATCGGTAGGTTAAAATGGTGCACAAACAACAACATGTGAGCATACTCCACAGTCATAACAGGAGGCAGAGCTACACAGCAACTATAGATCACGTTAACAAGATATGGAGACACTCGATTTGTTGCTGATTTTCAGATGTTGATGAGTGTATGCAAGTGAAAAATAAATCTCATATGTTGCTGACAGTGTAATGTATGTACCATGTCATTAAGATTACATGCTATAACACTTACATTGTTCAGCCACGTTAGGTGTACTGCCACACCTGTGGTGTAGTTCTGCTGCAGTAACACAAATAACAATATGTTAAGAATTGTGCATTAACTCATTCACTCTGGATCAGCTCAGAAAAAGCTGCCTGCTTACTTCCACTATAGGAACAACAGTGCAGCCTGAGCTCATTTTCAGATAATCTATTTGTAATACCATACAGAAAACAAATGTCCATAACTCTTTAACTATATAACATATACTAAAAATGTAAATGCAAAAGTTGTTCAGCAGACACTGATCTTTTCAACAGTGTAATTGTCGATGTGTGTGTCTATGTCAGTAGTAAATATTTGCCAAGGAATGGCGATGTTATGCATATTTTTTACCTTTTTGGTAACACAAATTACAATATCTTGGTGAATGTACCATGCAGATGCATATCATTTGTAAGTAATTTGTTTGTATGAATGCCAGTTTTAAAATGATATCTTAACCATTACAGTGTGATACTCCTTTACTGAGATATTCACAGAAATATGATTAATATTATATTTTCTCATAACTTATTATTAAACAAAGCATAATATCTCATCACCTGTAACAGACAGAAGATACATATCAATGTACAGGTTGTGTGGCTCAATGTCAGCTTCAGAATGATGCAGCATGTATTTCATCACCATGCTCCCTTGCAAAGATATGGGCATAATAATAATAAATATCCTAATTTCCATAATGAGACAAATAAGCCGAGTATTTGACTTCTGTCTTTGTCACAGATGAGTGCTCATTTTATGCAGAAATTGATGTTTGCTTGTTCTACTGTGAACATTACACTTCACCCTGACGTTGTCTTACTCCCTGGCACATATATTCACAGAAATATTGCAAATATATTAATTTTCATAATCCTTCAAGCAAAGAAACTGGGTTATCAGCTCATGTATGATACTCCCAATTCATGTTATATTACATGAAATTATACATTTTGATAGCAGCTTCAAAAGGATACCTCACTCATCACCTTGCTATCTTTCCTAGCAGAGTTATTTACCAAAATATGAAAACAACTTTACATAACTCGAGTCATAAACAAGCTGGTATATGTACATGTGTACAGCATACAGATACAGTTCTTTTACCATGTTGTAAGTACCAATACTCTCTTCAAAATTACATCGTTTTTAACATGTTGACATGTTCTATAGCAAACTTATTTACCAAACTATGAAAAAATATCATAATTTTCATAACCTGAGTCCTAAACACACTGTGATATGTAGCACAAACCAACTACAGAGCTACCATGTTGCAGGTAAAGCAGCCAAACGAAGGATACTTCCAAATAACAATCAGGCAGAATGGTACTCAGCTTCAATCCAACTTAGACAGATTTTAAAGATCCACACAGGAGCACAAAGACCAGAATAAAACTCAGGTTTATTAAAACAAGAGGTGAGCTTTGCTATGAGCTTCTTCAGACCTAATAACATCTACATTCAAAATAACCAAGGTATATATAGTTTCCTTTGAGTCAATTAAAAAATCAATTAAGACATCAATTAGCTACTAGAACATCTTAAAGGTAGATATACACTATATTTAATTACTACAAGAATATATAAAAAACCTTTTTCATATACTGCATCCACATATAAAAATATGCATATAAAACCATATACTTATGCTACTATGATAAATTTACAAAAATAATAAAATATCACATATATATAAATACAGAAGTATATATAGGGAATATATGTATAAAAAGCAACACTAATAGATGGATCATTTATGTAGCCTTCTTCTTTTCAAGGCAGGTTTAATGGATGCACGTTCATTCAATCCTTTACCACTATCACCCCTCAAAACGATGATCCAACATGTTTCCCTGTACTCTGTGTATGTCCTAATATCCCCTTGTCTAAGACTGTTGTTAATGGATTCAATGACCCTAAAATTAAAGGTGTGCTCTGTACCTGATTCATTTACATGTTTAGAGAGTGCATTATTTAATAACTTCTTCCTGATACTATACAAGTGTTCTCTAATACGATCGTGTAAGATTCTATTAGTCTTCTCAACGTAGAATGCATGGCAGATATTACATACTGCCAAATACACTATATTAGAGGACATACAATCATGATGACCTAAAAATTTAAAGGATTTACACATATCTGGATGAAAAAAACCCTTCACAGTACTAATATAGGGAAAATAATTGCATGAGCCACATGGCTTAATAAACCCATAATCCATACAGCCTCTATTCTCTTTCTTGTGACACAACAGCCTTTTCAGGTTCTTATGATTCTTATACCTAAAACTAGGGGTTTGACCAACAATATCCCCTATGTCACTATCAACCAAGAGAATAGGCCAAAATTGCTCAAAAAGTTTCGTAACATACCCAGTGTCACTTGAGAAATATAATGGGACTTTGTAAATCTAGTCCCAGTATTAACAAGGGGGGTAGATATAAACTCATTCGGGCCAAAATATGGTTTGGCTCTGGTTTCCCTCAAAGATGTGAGGTCATTCCATTGCCTCTCCAACTCTGCATGTGAATAGCCTCTTTCTATCAAATTATCACCAACATTGGCAAGTTCAGAAGAAAAACCAATTTCAGAAGAGTTCATCCTAGATGCTCTCATACCCTGCCCTCTAACTAGATTCCTAAAGATGTAGCCAGGATGCATGCTAGTCCTAAATAAAAAGGCGTTCTTATGACATGCCTTACGGTGGACGCCAGTGTTAATAATACCCGAATTCAATTTCTGAATGTACACGTCAAGATAATCTATAAAATCAAAAGAAAATTTAAACGTAAATTTCAGGCAAGTCATCAAGTTGTTCCCTTCTTCAAAGAAGTTGCTAAACTCCAGATAGGAACCATGCCATAAAATAAACCGATCATCAACGAAACACCTATAGAATAGAACATGTTCTGTGAAATTGTTCTGTGTAAATAAAACCTCATGTTCCCATTGAGCAAGGAACATGTTGGCGTAGCTATTGGTACAAGATGTGCCCATAGCTATGCCATGTTTCTGCAAATAAATATTCTTCCCAAAAATAAAGATGTTATTGTTAAGGACAGTTTCCAAAAGGAAACATAGCAGCTCTATCTGTACACTTGTATAGTCACTATGTAGGCTTAGATATCTATGGATAAATTGAATGCCAAGATCATTGGGTATCATGGTAAACAGTGATTGAATGTCCATTGTGGCAAAGGCTAAATTTTGTGAATCAGTCATACTGCTCACACAACCATAAAGGTCTGTTAGAAATTGTTTAGAGTCCTTTAAAACAAATGGGTCCAAACTAATCACAGGGCGTAAGTACTTCTCTACATACAGAGATAAGGGCTCTGTAACCCAACCACCCCCTGCTACTATAGGCCTCATGGGTGGTCTATAAGAATCTTTATGAATTTTGGGAAGTCCTTGAATAATGGGAATCAGCGGGTTGTTAACACTAAGAAAATCAAATATTTCCCTTGAAATAAGACCAGTTCTACTAATATCAATCAAATCATTCTTAACCGTTGATATAATATTGTGTACATCAGAAGCTGAAATTACCTTATAGAAAGTGTAGTCTTCTAACATCTCATGCATACTAGCAGAGTAGTGATCACTATCCATAATGACAATTTTGTTCCCTGTATCTGCTGGCTGAATGGTTAAAGCATCATTATTTTGTAAGGAAAGAAGAGCTTTCCGTTCCCTAAAAGTTAGATTTTGTTTCAAGGATCTCAAAGAATTTCTTGTTCTATTGTCATAGAACCGAAAGATTTCATCTTCAGTTAACTTACTATAGGCTTCAACTAGTGGATGATTGAGAGGGGTGCAAGAACTAGGTTTCCTTAAGAAGGACCTTACTCTCTCTGTCTCTACAGTATCACAATCCTGATTGCCAAACGTAAGCCGTAGCATAACATCCCTGCAAAAAATCTTTAGGTCAAGTATAGTATCTTCTAACTTACTAGGACGGGTAGGTATAAAATTCAAACCTTTCTGTAGTATATTACATTCATCTAATGTGAGGTCATATCTAGAAATATTATGGATTAGTGTGAAACGTCCTTGTTCCACATTCTCTTTATAGTTTGATTCTGTTGAATTTCACCTGACAACTTCCTCTTGTACCTGTTCCTGCTGGTTGACCTCCCTCTCCCCCCCCCCCTGTTCACACGAACGGGTAAAGGAAAAGAAGGCAGGTGACCAGATTCGCCACTACTATTAGAGTTATGACCAAAGGTATTACCTTTAGATACATTAGGTCTAACAACCTGTTCAGTATTCGTAGGACAGGTATTAGTTCCAGGGTGGTTAACAAAACTATGTGGGGGTAAATTGTCCACTGAGGACATCCCTTCATTAGTGACATTGTTAGAATTTAAGACAGGGTCTAACCCTTAGATGAACCCTGGACATCTACAGGTTCTCTATAATGACTTTGACCCACCTTATCATTAGAGAAGATTCTTAGATCATTACATTCTAGAGCTTGCTCTACAGAGACATGTGAAACATCATAAATAGGACTGGCAACATTTCGTATGCCTTCAACAGGCATTGACACTCTCTTACATGCATTTCTATTACTACTAATTTCAGTATTAGCAACATTTAATGAATTCATAGCATTAGGAGCATTATTATCAGAAATGGAACTGACATTGTTGTTACTAATGTTAGATTGTCCAAAGCGGGGCCATAAAAATATATGGCCCACTTTAAAATCACGAGTGTCTCTTATAATCTTAGACTTCTTCTGTTGGATAAGTTGTCGTTCAAGGACTGCTACCCTATCTAGTAGCATCTCAAAAGGTGCTCCATACACATTCTCAGAAAAACAGTTAAAAAGCTCCAATTGCTTCTGTACAAGGAGGGCTTTCAAATGCTGCTCCTCCGGTTTAAAATAGTCAATAAGGAGCTTCATATAGCTTGCACTCACCTCTAAATTTAGTTTCTGCCATTTTGCTAAAAGCTCAGGGTATTGAGTGCCTTGACTTGGCATATTCAATACACACAGGCCTCTCGGAACGATCTTCCGGTTGAGGCAGGCTTCAAAATGAAGGCGTTGGAGTTGCAAACGTTTGTATCGTAGAAAATCTTTCTCCAAGCCCTCAATACAAGAATGTACTCTATCCAAGTCGCCAGCTAGTCCAGTAACTTCTTCCGACGACATACACAGGTCATTTCCCCATAAACTGACATGATCTCTAATCAGATACTGTCCAAACCTCGCTGACAAAACATCAGGACCTGGGCTACGCCTCTCAGTTAACAATGTAGCCTCCGATTGGTCGTTAGTTCCAGAATTCATCCGTGCAGCATTCGCTTCCACGCCAGGAGAGTAATCAAGTTCAATATCTGCATTCAGTTCAACAGCCATGTCCCCACCGGTTACTGACAAAAATATATAAAATATAAAGAATATAAAAGTCAAAATAGTCAGTAAACCGGGGGATAGGAATCTAGTTAGAGGGCAGGGTATGAGAGCATCTAGGATGAACTCTTCTGAAATTGATTTTTCTTCTGAACTTGCCAATGTTGGTGATAATTTGATAGAAAGAGGCTATTCACATGCAGAGTTGGAGAGGCAATGGAATGACCTCACATCTTTGAGGGAAACCAGAGCCAAACCATATTTTGGCCCGAATGAGTTTATATCTACCCCCCTTGTTAATACTGGGACTAGATTTACCAAAGTCCCATTATATTTCTCAAGTGACACTGGGTATGTTACGAAACTTTTTGAGCAATTTTGGCCTATTCTCTTGGTTGATAGTGACATAGGGGATATTGTTGGTCAAACCCCTAGTTTTAGGTATAAGAATCATAAGAACCTGAAAAGGCTGTTGTGTCACAGGAAAGAGAATAGAGGCTGTATGGATTATGGGTTTACTAATGCAATTATTGTCCCTATATTAGTACTGAGAAGGGTTTTTTTCATCCAGATATGTGTAAATCCTTTAAATTTTTAGGTCATCATGATTGTATGTCCTCTAATATAGTATATTTGGCAGTATGTAATATCTGACATGCATTCTACGTTGGGAAGACTAATAGAGTCTTACGCGATCGTATTAGAGAACACTTGTATAGTATCAGGAAGAAGTTATTAAATAATGCACTCTCTAAACATGTAAATGAATCAGGTACAGAGCACACCTTTAATTTTAGGGTCATTGAATCCATTAACAACAGTCTTAGACAAGGGGATATTAGGACATACACAGAGTACAGGGAAACATGTTGGATCATCGTTTTGAGGGGTGATAGGGGTAAAGGTTTGAATGAACGTGCATCCATTAAACCTGCCTTGAAAAGAAGAAGGCTACATAAATGATCCATCTATTAGTGTTGCTTTTTATACATATATTCCCTATATATACTTCTGTATTTATATATATGTGATATTTTATTATTTTTGTAAATTTATCATAGTAGCATAAGTATATGGTTTTATATGCATATTTTTATATGTGGATGCAGTATATGAAAAAGGTTTTTTATATATTCTTGTAGTAATTAAATATAGTGTATATCTACCTTTAAGATGTTCTAATAGCTAATTGATGTCTTAACTGATTTTTTAATTGACTCAAAGGAAACTATATATACCTTGGTTATTTTGAATGTAGATGTTATTAGGTCTGAAGAAGCTCATAGCGAAAGCGCTTACCTCTTGTTTTAATAAACCTGAGTTTTATTCTGGTCTTTGTGCTCCTGTGTGGATCTTTAAAATCTGTCTAAGTTGGATTGAAGCTGAGTACCATTCTGCCTGATTGTTATTTGGAAGTATCCTTTGTTTGGCTGCTTTACCTGCTACATGGTTTGTGCTCCTGTGTGGATCGTTAAACTCTGTCTAAGTTGGATTGAAGCTGAGTACCATTCTGCCTGATTGTTATTTGGAAGTATCCTTCATTTGGCTGCTTTACCTGCAACATGGTAGCTCTGTAGTTGGTTTGTGCTATATATTTTTATCTGTTTATTTTTGTGACTACGGAGCTTTTATCCCCCGGTTTACTGACTATTTTGACTTTTACACTGTGATATGTGTACATATGTACAGCATAGAGATACAGTACTTTTACCATTACATAAGTATTAATGTGATATTCAAAATAAGGTCTTATTAGCATGTTGGCATGTTCCCTAGCAAATTTATTTACCAAAATATGAAAATATATCATAATTTTCATAGCCTAAGTCATAAACACACTGTGATATATGTAATGTGTACAGTGCACAGATACAGTTACTTTACCATCTTTACTAATATTGTCTTCAAAAAGTGGGTCTTATTCAACATGTTGACATGTTCCCTACCACAGTTAATATAATTTTCATAACCTGCGTCATAAACAAACTGTGATGTCTGTGCATGTGTACAGCATACAGATACAGTTCTTTTACCATCTTGCAAGTAGTAATACTGTCTTCAAAATGCTGTCTTACTCAGCATGTTGAAATGTTTCCTACCAGAGTTATTTACCAAAATATGAAAATTATACATCAAAATATGAAAATTATTGTACTTTTCATAACCTGAGTCATAACATAATATCAGTACATCTGAGTGCAGTATACAATTGCAGTTATTTTACTATATTGTAAGTAGTGAAAAAGGTTTCCACTAAATGTAATAGTTTTATTTACCATAGTGGTATTACTTGGTCATGGTTGTTTTCCATCCTTTGTTACTAAGTACATGTTGCCAGTATATCATGCATTTCTGCCATCACGACATTTTGCAGATCAGTCAAGAACAGGTCAATGCCATCTTCATTTAGGTGAACTCCATCACTTCTGAAAAGGTGAACATCTTCTGCAGTGATGCTGTTATGGCTGATTAATGATCTGCCGACCCTGTGCATCAAGCCATGCATGAACCCATTCTGTAACCATCTGGCCTTGTGCACTGTCCATTGGCTGGTTTGCATTTCTCCAGTTCTGGTGAGGAATTATGTCAGACCACATAAAATGGCAACGTGGCCACCACGACTTTATGCATTCAAAATTGCCTTGATTTTAAATCTCAGCTCTCCAAGTGGATGAGCGATGACATTGTTCCCTCCAATGTGTAACACAGGAATGCCAGGCTCAGGGTGTATGGAACACTTTGCTTCCAACAACTGCAGGAGTTCACCCCAGTGCATACCTCTTCTTGCCATCCAGTGTACCATCACGCTAGATATGGGGAAGCTCAAGTTGTAGTATTTGTTATTTCTAGAGGCATGGCTGGCAGCCCAGTGAATGTTGGAATGGTCACATACCCTCATTCTCACTTGTCCTTCCCTTGCTATTGAAGCCATGTCACTGTCACAAGTTAGAATTACCTGCACAGTGAAGAAATGCAAGTCAGTTACTAATGATGCTTAAGGGATTGCTTGCATTACTACTGCATATATGTACATAATATGCATTACCTTGTTTGCCTGTTCAAATCTTTGCTGCTACCCACATATGCATTATTGTTTTGCTAAGGTTCATTATTTGCAAAGGTGATGCAGAGGTACATACCTAACAACCAGGAAAACACCAACTGACACATGCACTATCAGAATGGCAGTAGGCACAAATCACTGTAAACAGAAACATTCTTGCCATAGCCAAAATACTGCATGAATGGATACTGAACAGGTGCTACAGAAAGGGCACATGTAAAGAGAAAAAGCAGGGTAAGGACCACCACTCCACTTATGATGCCAGGACAGGCATGGGACTTCAGTGGCACTTAATGGCATCTGATGTGCCCCATACCTGTGCTGGCTACCCACTCAGACTGTCGATACCGACACTGTCTCATGCCTTCCTTCGGTGTCAGCCTTTTCCCTTTACATGTTGAAGCTACTACATGATACAATGTTCAATTGCAGCAGTTCACAAAAATATGAACCATGTGACCACAATGGATACCTTCATCTGTATGTTACAATAGAAAAAATTGTAAAAATGATAGAAAGAAACTGGGGGGGGGGGGCTTGAAAATGACTCCACATAGACAGAAACCAAAATTTGGCTTGTGCATTCAGCAATGTGATAACGGCTTTTAGTAATGTGAATAACAGCTTTTAGTAATGTGATAACGGCTTTTAGTAATGTGAATAACAGCTTTTAGTAATGTGAATAACAGCTTTTAGTAATGTGAATAACAGCTTTTAGTAATGTGAATAATAGTGGCAGATGCTGAGTTTTACCTGACAAGTGGGAATGACTCAGTGTTATACTGTAACTGCACTTATTGTTAAAATGTGATAATGACTTGCATTTCATTGCTGCAAGGTTCTTCATGCTCAGACAAAGGTGATAATTGCTGCACATAACCTGTTGAGTAGACATTCATTATATTCCTGGTGCAGGTGTAATGTAAGACTGAGTCATTACCATCTGCTAGGAAAAGACCAGACTAATTCAGTAAAAGTAGTATAACACATTTATATTACTGAGACCTTCCTCTCACCTGACAGAGCCAGGAATATTGGCCAAAATATATGGTTGCTCCATGCCAGGATTAGTGTACAAGTAATAGCATTTATCTCACTGAGCCAACTGCTGATCAGAATTAGAAACACAAATAAAGTCAGAAATATCTAAATTATCTTGTTGAGCCATATAAGAATTAGTGCAAAAGTAGTAATTACTTTTATCTCACTGAACCATCCCTCTAGTTAGAATAAGACACAGAAATATTGTCTAAAATATCACATTGATCAATGCCAAAATTAACAATAACATATATCTCACTAAGCCTTTCTTTGCACCCAAACATGTTTTAACATATCATATTATTATTATTATGGCATTTTTAGTACCAATTCCATTAGTGTAAATGGCCTGCCTATGACGCAAGGATCACAGGTTTCATGAGTAGCCTGGCCATCTCCTACAGCTAGCTTGGAGAAGACAAGTGTGCCTATTGTGGAGAGGAGGGCTTATCCAGGTAGCATGGTGTCACAAACCCCCTCAGAACAGAGAATGCAAATACAGAAGAGGTCTGGTGTCAAACACTGACTAGCTAAATACTTCCTTGATATGACCACTGGATTCCAACTTGAACAATAACGTACAAACAAGCATTTTTTTTCCCTGGAAACCCATGTAGGTGACTACATGCTCAATAATGTTTCTTGAGCTAAGTGTTGTAGCATAATCTTCTATCTGTAAATACATATTTTTTTATCATATTCTTGTATCTGAAAATATGTTTTGTTCATGTCTTATGAACATGTCGTATGCGATCCTATTCATCTGGGCTGTGCCTGCAAATGGTCCATTGAGATCAGTCCACTACCCCAGTAAACATAAACAAGTAAGTAAATAAATATGTTCAAAGCTCTCATGATAGCAGTTCACCAGAAATTCAGAAGACAAATGCTTGTGAAGATGAAGGTACAAAGCCACAATATTTTTTTAAGTTGCAGCTGTTACACGTACATGCTGCCTGCTTCTCACTGCTGCCGCTAAATGACAGACACTTTCTGTATACTGCTCTAATGTCAGACTGGGAACTTTCTGTATAGTGCTCTAATGTCAGACTGGGATAACTCTGAAATAACAAATACAATATAATCATTTATTTCAAGAAGTTACTTTTAGATGTATATAAACAACATGCCTCCTTACCCTTACCACAAAGACACCCACTGGTGTACACAACTGATGCATACATATCTGCGTATACATGTCTGATGTTCAACTGTAAAATAAAAATACCTCTACTCCAAAAAGATACACAGATACACACAGTTCCACTAAGCACAGAAGAGGTTATCAGGGACCTGGGGACCCAGGTTGACAGTGGCCTTTCTTTTGACACTCACATTGCTAAAGTGGTTAGAAAGACCTTCTACATTGCCCACCTGATCATGAAGGGATTCACATCCAGATCTAGTGAGGTCATTGTTCCCCTGTACTCTTCACTTATCAGACCAATGATCGAGTACAATGCCCCCGGGTATCTCACCTGACATCTGCAGCAATTGGAGAGACCCCAAAAGTTCCTCACCAAAAGGATAAAGGGACTCCAAAATCTGTCATATGCTGCCAGATTGAAGAAACTCCAGCTCTTTTCAGTCGCATACCGTCTGCTCAGAGGTGACATGTGCCTGACATACAAGGCCATGTCCAACCCGGAATTAATGGACATGCTCCACCTCAAAAAATCCAAATCCACCAAAACCACTAGAGCAAGCGACTTAAACCTTAGCACGGATATAAATAGGACGTGCTGGAGGGATAGATTTATCACGCAGAGACTCCTCATGCTGTGGAATAAAATCCCGGTCCATGTGAGGCAGAGCACCTCGCTGGCTCTGTTCAAGAGAAATCTTGACCTGTGGATGGGAGATCGTAGGTTTACCCTGAGAATCATCTCTGTGTCACTGCTAGACAGAGGCACAACAAACTAATGGGCACAGTATTTTTTCATATAAGGGGTGGCGTAAGCCACAAAAATTTGGGCTAGGCTTATAAATGCCTTAGGGCAGATAGCCTAGTATAAACCTATGAACCTATGAACCTATTTGCAACACTTTGTTCCCTCTATTTTCTTACTTTATCTGGGACCTTTTGTTCCCCCTGTTCTTACTTTATCTTAGGCCTACTCTCTTATACATGTATACGAGTCAGGTCAAAAATCCAGCATTATTCAGTAGAAAAGAAAGACTGTTTCAGTTGATATTATTCAGGAGAATCAGAATATACATGCAGAATGTTTGGATGTATTTATCAGCACTGTTACTGTTATCCAGCATTCCAGCATTTCTACAGACTGTTATTTATCAGCCGTGTTCCTGAAGACAGTATCTGGATATTGTTAACTTCTAATAAATGATTCCTAACCTCGCCAAGGCTTTCAACACCATCCCCCATTCTGGAATTATAGCTAAACTCACTAAACTAGGTATAAATCCCTACATCACAAGATGGGTTGCCAACTGGCTCACTGACAGAACCCACACAGTAAAAGTTGCAGACTCCAAATCTAACCTCAAACCAGTGGCAAGTGGAGTACCACAGGGTTCAGTCCCGGGATCTCTCCTGTTTGGTATCTACTTCTCTGAAGTACAGGCTAACACAGAAGGCCTCTGGCTAATGAAGTTCTCAGATGACTGCAAACTAGGAGCCATAGTCAAGTCCCCAAATGATGTGGATATCCTACAGAAGGGCCTCGCTGAGACAGATGCCTGGTGTCAGAGCCATGGCCTCAAGCTCAGTGCCAAAAAGTGCAGTTTCATCCCCTTTGGTAAAAACTCTGTACCCATGAACTACCACAATCTACTTAACACTGAATGTGTGATAAGAGACCTTGGGACCCAGGTGGACAGTAGTCTCTCCTTTGATAGTCAAATTGCCACAGTAGTCAGGAAGTCCTTCTACATGGCACACCTCATCATAAAAGGGTTCTCATCCAGGAAAAAAGAGGTCATTGTTCGCCTCTACTCGACACTCATTAGACCCATTATAGAGTACAATGCCCCTTTTGGAATGTACCTCACAAGACATGTGCAGCAGCTGGAAAGGCCACAGAAGTACCTCACAAAGAGGATTACTGGCCTCAAACAGATGCCCTACACTGACCGTCTCAAAAAACTCCAGCTGTATTCTGTAGCATATCACCTACTCCAAGGTGATCTCTGTCTAACATATAAAGCTATGTCAAACCCAGAGCTGTTGGACATGCTACACCTAAAGAAATCCCAATCACTCCGAGCTACACACTCTAGGGACCTAAACCGTGTCACCACAATAAACAGGACATGCTGGAGGGATAGATTCCTGTCCCAGAGACTTCCCATACTCTGGAACAGACTACCCATCTATGTCAAGCAAAGTTCTTCATTAGCACTCTTCAAGAAAAATCTTGATGAGTGGATGGGAAATATTTCCTGTGTCTCTGCTCGACAGTGGCACAGGAAAATAACTTTCTTGGGTGGTGTAAGCCAGGGAACCTTGTTGGCTACTACCTACCTATGAACCTATAACCAAACTAAAGCAAGTGCAGAATTCATTCTGAAAAGTGCACAAAGACTTGCCTTATAAAGGACAGACTGGCACCTGTTCATCACAAGTTAAGATATCCATTCCAGTCTTATTTCATTTGTTCCCAGTTAATTCAAGTATACACTCGAAAGTTGGATACATAAAAAAAAATATCTATATGTATATATATATATATATATATATATATATATATATATATATATATATATATATATATATATATATATATATATATATATATATATATATCATAACCATCTCTGAAACCTGAGCCAAAGTTAACCTATTCTTTTTGTACTGTATTTGTACTACTCGAAATATCATAATAAATAATAGATCAGCACCATGCTACAAATTAAATTATGCCAGTGAATCAGTATTGTAACACATAACACAGCCAGCTTCCAGGACAATAAAATGCCCAGCTGGATTGTCTGTGATGTCATATTAGGTAGACACCTTTATTTGCATACTGCATCAGTCTGTATAAACCCCCCCCCCCCCACATACACACACACACATTTTGCAGCACTTTAATCCATCAAACCATGCAAAATATATTTATTTCCATAAGGCAACCCAAAAAATATGCTTCATATTAGAAGATCTGAACTTTCAGATCCTTGAAAAGCACAACTTTCTACATTACTCATCCAGGGACAAGGAGGTCATAATATCCCTGTATTTTCCCTTGTAAGGCCCATTATTGTGTACAACAACCCTTTCAGCATGTACCTCACAAAGCACATGCAGCAGCTGGAGAGATCACAGATAGGTTCATAGGTTCATAGGTTCATAGGTAGGCTCTCCGCTATCTGCCCAAGGGCAGGGCATTTACAAGCCTTTGTCGCTTTGTGGCTTACTACACCTTTAAGCATATGGAACTATATTCATTGGCTTTTTGTGCTGTGCCTCTGTCGAGGCAGGACACTGAGTAGGTCTGCTGTCGTATCTCTATCTCTCCTCCCATTGAACAAGGCCAGCCTGGTGCTCAGCGCCAGCGGGCCTGCTCTGCCATGTACATGGATTTTATTTTGACAGCATAATGTTCCTCACCAGGAGAATCCAGGGCCTCAAACATCTACTATACACAGACAGGCTAAAAGCCCTGTCCCTCTACTCAGTCTCATACAGACTCCTCAGAGGTGACCTCGGTCTGGCATACAAAGCAATCTCAGACCCTGCCTTGATGGGACTGCTGCATATCCGCAAGTCAAGCTCCACTTGAGTAACCTACACGTGCAACCTCAACCTGGTCTGTGACATTAATAGGACTTATTGGTGGGATAGATTTGTGTCTCCCTCATCTGTGGAATAGACTCCCTCTTCACGTCAAGTAGAGTACCTCATTATCCCTTTTTAAGCGCAACCTGGAAAACTGGATATGATACAGAAAATAAACCCCTGGGATTCCACCTGTGTCCCTGCTAGACTGGGACATTGGGTGCTGACTTGGCTAAAAATGAGCTAAACTCTTGGTAAGGCTTATAAAGGCCTCAGGGCCAATAGCCTAGTAACTTCCTATGATCCTATTACTTCAGACACAGCTTGGAACATGTAGTTCTGTCACCTAGTGACTCAGTACTCAACCAGGCAGCCATTCAACATTAGACCTAATAAAAATATAAAACAATAACGTGTGGGACTCCACATACAACATGATGCATTCAGTGAGCATTGGCCAGTTATTTATCCCCAAACTCTCTTCAGGAGCATTAAAGTGCCATTAGACATTTTGTTCTCATGTCTCTGTTATGAAACAATGCAATAAATGATGGCATACCCAGTTGAAACTACAGCATGATGAAAACCAGAAAATACTCCACCCATTAGAGGTCCACCAGAAGGCTTGCAGATACTATACTAATTTGGAACATCAAGTCTAAAGAATAACCTTGCTAAAAGCATCCATAACAAAGAGACTTTATGACAATGTTTACAGTTCGAAAAAAAAACCTCAGGCCCAAAGTCACCAAATGAAACTAATTAAAAAAAAAAAATTAAAAAAAAAAGGTGACGACATGGTATCAGAGAGTAATACCAGTGACAAGTATTCCACAAAAAGATGTAGGGTCTAAAATAATTAAATGGATTCACTCCAACATTATATTCTTCATTTTGTAGGTTTTACGGTTCTGTCAAACAGTGTACGAAAATCACCCTAGACGAACCATCTTGGATGGCCATGCGAGTCAGCAAGAAAATCTACAAACTCTTGCAGAAGAGACAGTCAGATGGCAAGGCAGATAAGACTCCAGAATTATACAACTCACTCCTGCTACAGGGGACATTCAAAGCAGTTGGTATATCCAGTAATGTTAAGACACACAGCAGGTTTCTGTAGCTTGGAGTTTGAGTCCTGAAGCCTTCCTTTTTTGTACTGTGCAACTCTGAGTAAGTCAGTAAAACAGTACTTCACTGCTAAGTCTGAAGAAGAAAAAAAAAAGGTAATGTATACAAGTAAATCAGTGCTCTATCTCGATTCATTGCTGTCAAGCTTACATCTCCAAAACGTACAACGCCACTTTACAAAATGTGGAACATTTACTAACTCTGCAACTAGGAATCTCATGGGATACCTTAAATGAGTTACTTTATACATATAAGAAGTTCATTAAATGAATTAGCATGTTCTAATATGACTTACTATGGATATCAGTTAAAATAAACTGGGTACGAAAGACCCTTTTGGTGTGGAACTGTGAGGAACATTGACTCATTAATATGCAAAATAAGCAAGACATTCAGAAAATGCTGCAGTTGTTAGAGTCATATGGTGAAGTTGGTAATATAATTGATCTGCATTTATTATGATCGCAAGGTGAGAGAAAAAAATAAGGAATGCCTAAACTCTGCTTACTAACTCCCCAGAGAGCACTCCAAATTTACTTACCTCTTCCAATATCCTATGCAGATCTATATCTGTGTTCTTCATGCAGATCAACAATTCTTTATCAAAGAATCTTGTACTCTGTACCTTTTGATAGTATAACCAGATTCTTTCTCTTCTCTTTCTCCAAGCAAATGGTTCTTAGCACAGCGCAAACAGTAAATAGGACACAGGATCTCCCCACTAATCTTGTGCATTGTCCTGCATAAAAACTACCTCACAGCCATGCATCAGTTTTTACTCTCCCCTCTAACTCATTACATATCTCCCTTAAATATTTCTACAAATGTGTCAGAAAGCCAAACACTCTCATGCTAGTGAGTAAAATTCCAACTCTACCCTCTTAAATGCTTTTTCAGTGTCAACCTGGTGACAGGGGAATTTTTCCCTAACGATATCTTGAATGTGCATCAATAATTGTATCAAAAGTTTACTAGATGACCACTCTATCTCAAATTCACTCTGATCAATGTTAACTACTTCTGGTAATAACCTAATAAATTTAGATGCCCAGACAAAGACTATGCAGTTGTCAATCAGTGCCCCCGGTAAATAACCAACACCACATGAGACTAACTGTACCGGATACCAGAGAAATAAACATTACCTCATTGTTGAACTCAGCAGACCCAGCTAACAAAATGGTCCTTTGTTGAATGGAGTCATGGGAATTTCCCCAAAAACAAAAAGATCTCCATTGCAGCTTCTTCACTTCACTTACTTCCAAGACCATGACTGTGGCAGAAATCTCCTGTTTCTCGAGCCAATTGGCACAGAAAATAAATAAAGGGATCCAGTTGTAAATTCTGCAGAAGTCAGAATAAGAAAGGAGAATATCTACTGTTGGATTCTCTATTTATTTGCACAGAACAGTGGAAAATTAGGTTTGGGGTGGAGGTGTTATGCAAGTGGTGGCTTGGATTGCAAGAATCCCACTGGCTGCCATCACTTACTTGATGAAAAGAGTACAGAATGGGCTTGCTGTAATGAGAGAAAAATACAGAGTGCATTATAAGCTGATTTTCTCTGAAAAGTCAAATATGACCGTCCTGTAACTCCACGCTGACACCTAAGTTGAGAAGGTAACTGACAAAGTTCACTTACCTTTTCAACTTATTTTTCAACAGTGGAGCTAAGATAGGACTGCAAACTTACTTGCACTTGCAGAAGGCACTTGGGTGTAACATCATGCAATTCCTACCATCTCACAGTGGGCTCAGATTTAAGCACAAAGGCACCATGAGATGGTAGTCGGAGTTAAAGAGTTAATATCCTTCACTGAGAAATGGTGTATGTTGCACTGTATGTGAACACTGGACATACCTGTACATCCTGGAACACCTGTCTCAATAACTCCCAGTGGTATCCAACAATTTTGACAGGTGGTATGATGGGAGCTCAGGACCATCATTATCTTATCAAGGAGAGGCAATGGTGACCCCCCTTCAGTGGCATCATAGCTCTCAACTAATCAAAGACCAATTTCAACAAAATCAGGGACAGACCCAGAAAATATCAGGGACAATCAGTGACATTTTAAAATATTAATACTATTAACTTGAGACATTGGCAGAATAAAATGATGTTAATTAATATACCTTTTGATTAATTAATTAATTGATTAATTAACGCTTAATGACTGCCATTATTTATTGAGCATAATTCACCACCATTCCTCCAAGAGTCACCAGTGTTAGGAGGGATTACAAGGGACAGAGCTAAATTTTGAGTAAAAATCAGGGACATCCCTGGAAATTAGGGACAGTTGAGAGGTATGAGTGGCATTCCTTGTCATCTCAAAGTGGCCAAGTCTTTTGGCTGCATGGAGGATCACGAGAGAACAACATCATCAACAGGCCTCCCTAGATCTATTGTGAGCACCCACAGCATTTATCATGTATGTCAGATCTGTCCACATTTGATCCCTTCACACAGTATTGTCCATCTGTCCAAGCAGGTTGGGTCCATGCTTGTGCAGAGCCTCTATTATAATCTCATTTTCTCTGTCTGAAACATTGTCTCTGCTATTGCGGTTTGATATCTGGAAGACAGGGTGATATGCATGTCTTAGATTTTCTACAGGGTATCATATATTTACATGGTAATGTTAAAAGCATATGTCAAATGAATGGCTTGCCTCTCATTTACATTGCATAGCTATGCAAAAAAATCCATGTCATGTACAGATAACTGAAAAGAACATTAAAAACATGTCTTAAGAGCTGATCCATATGCCCTAACGTCATCAGCATAAATGTGCACAGCTGCCAATCCATTCAAAAAGTTTATACAGGTCATATATGCAGAGCAGGGATTTTAACCCATGTCGGTGGATATTATAAGCAAGGGCCAAAAATATAACCAATGTGCCACACCTTCAGTACCACAATAGTGTTGCCACAATTGCATGAACATCTGAACACAGCTAAAAATTCTACATCAATAATGAAAGCTGCATTTCAGATATTATTGCAGTCATTGACACGCGGCATCACAAAGGTGACCATCATGAACACAACTACTGACATTTATACAGAAATGAGGCAGTAACGCAACAGCATTTTAAAGTGACATGTCATGCAGTCCTAACTGCCTATCACCACAGGAAATAATATAAATGCTAAGACATCCTAATATTCCCTGTATCCCACTGAATGTTATCACAACTACTGCTATATGAGGGAGCACCAGAGAGTATCTGTAAATCAGTCACTGAACATACAACTTGCAGACCACCTCATAAGTCATCATTCCCAAAAGCATACCTCAGATGTTACAGGTTATTCTGCATTAAGTGCAGATACATGTTTCTGTCTGTATCTGTACTTCAATGGGGCTGGTTTGTCTGTAGCCATACCACTGCATGTGGAGAAAATCTCCTTTTTACTGATGGACATGTATGTATGCATTATGCAAACAAATTGTGGATGTCTACCCCCCTTCTTTATGTAACTGACAGATTGTAATGCAGAGAATTTCAAACCAAATATGCATGACAACATGTTTTTGTTGTTTTACACATCATAATGTGAACATAAGTATGTGATAGTAGCTGTGTATTCCACCACAACAATGCAAACAGTTGGCGTCTTATCTATGGAAGCTAGTTCTGATTTAGCTATATCGCACAGTGATGTTTAACTAAGTGCACGCAGCTTTTAAGTACCATTTGCACCATGCATAATTAAGGAGGTTAATTAGCATTCAGTCTTTTGGAATCCCATTAGTGAATGTCCGTGTACATTCCCAAATCTTGTCACATTAATCAGTAGCTTAGCAGAAGTGTACAGTGCTCAGCGGCACAGCCCAATCGGTACCAGTAAATGAGAATATCCATAATGCACCTGATGCCCTTCTATAGTCTGCCACAATTCTATATGCAGCAACTTTAAAATGCAATATTGATACATATTGTTATCATACCATTGTTACCTGCAAACTGAGTAGGAATGTTTTTGGAAGGCATTCTTCTACAGTGTAATATTGCTTCAGTGAGGATGTCAACTGAGACAAGGCCTTGGTGGGTTCGGGTGAAGAACTTGACAGAAGAGGAGATGACACAGATGCTCACTGTCTAGGCTGGACATAAGCAAAAGGTATGAGCACACCCGAGGAACTGCGCTGAACAACATCTGGAACCAGATTGCAAGGAAGCACCACAAACAAACTGGGATACTGGACTGGCATGCAGGTCCACCACTACTATGATGATCTACATTGGGGAAATGCAGGGGATCTTCACTATCAGGTCCAACATCAGCCACTATATACCTACAGTAAGTGAAATACTCCACACCTCAATGCCTACACTATCATATATGTCTGTACTAAGCATATCTGTTTATGTGATGTATTGCACTTAAAGTGTATTTTATGGGTATCTGTATTAATCATACAAAATTTTCTTCTGCTCTTTAAAGTTAATAGTTGCATGTTGACACATTCTGTGGTTATCCCCAACTACACTAAGCCAGTGTAAACATTATGCAGGACTGTCGGTCATAACTGTATATTAATATTGGCTTCAAACTACTTGTACTGCCATTCTATAATATCTCCTTTTAAAACATCTAATGAGCTTTGATGTCCCTTATCTCAACTACTTAGCAATATGGCAAAGTGCCTTTTTTTGCCTATGTGTAGCTTCAAATCTCAGTGTAGCCTATTTTTCAAAAACATTATCGGCAGTAATTCATTGAATTTCATACATCACATATGGAAGATCTGTATTTGTTTGGTAACTTATACAGCACAGATTTTTTTCACTGCACATAGCTCTCTTATCAGCAAAGTTTCTAGAAACATTATACAGTATACTTCAGCTTCTAATGCTGTATGTGTGAATGCTGAGTAATACATGCATATGTTACCGCTACACTTTAAATTACTCAGCAGTTTATTAGAATCCATTGCTTCTTTTAATTGACTACCCTCCTACATAATGTAAATGTGTAGGTTCAAATAACAAAGTCATACAGTAATTCCTATAATGGCTATTTATGTGTTGTCAGTGTAAACATTTTCTTGTAAACTATGACTGCTTGAAACCTGACATGCAAAGCTGAGGGGTAGCATAGTCATGATTGAATAGTTTGTTGTTCGAATCTCACCACAGATATTACATCTGTCATTGACTCTCATGTGAGTGAGTTTCTGCTTGTTTGTACGTAGCACAGCACCACTCACTGCAGAGCAATTGTGCGCCATAGCAGGACAGATAATTTCGACAAGTTATCCCTTAGATACAGCTGTAGTACATTTGTGTAGTCCTCATCCTTAGTATATTTATGGTCTAAGAAGTATTGCTAGTGAGGTGTGACCTGTTAAACCACCAGCCAAAATCCTCATCAGAAATACTTATCCACAGACCACCTCCTAGATCAGAGCTGAAAGCACCCCCTTTGTGATAAAAGTTCTTCAAACCTAGCATTATGGACAGATGGACTACCCTTGTTTCTCCTGCTAGCCTTGTTGAGCTGGGTCTCCTGAGGCAGTGTAGCAACTGCCTCATGTATCCTGACAACCCCCTACTAATAAATGACTCTATTACAGAGTGTGAGAGATGTATCTACACCAAGAATCTTGAATCCCTGCTCTCTAGCACTCGAAACAGTAACACTGAAGAGGTTGTAAATTCACCCACCACTACTCATGCACATAGTACCAGTACTCATATACATATTATGCATCCAACACATAAATCAACATACGCAGAGGTTCTCTCAAAAAACTTACCTAAATACCAGAGACCTCCAAAACACAAGACTGCTACAACTAACACAGTTCCCACAGCACCCAAGACACATAGCAACATCAGTGTCTCACCTACCAAGCCCTCAAGGCGTAACACTCATAAACCAAATGTTCTTGTCATTGGACACTCCATAGTGAGACATACAGATGTCCCCTCACCAGGTTGGATAAGGAGACAGTCATGGTCAGGTGCCTGTCTGGTGCCGGGATTTTGTCAGATCTCACATGCACTCAGGTCTCTTGGCAGCAACTACTATTATGACTCTGTCATAGCTCATGTTGGAATGAATGATGTGAGATGTACCTCACTGGACTATATAAAGAGAGATATGATTGAGCTCGCTACTTTGCCAGAAGCAGTTTGCACTTGGCACCACTAGACTTTCAGCTGCTGCCAAAGGTTTTTGTCTCCCCTGTAGTGCCTTTTTTAGGCAAGGTCTCAAAAACAAAATTGCCGATGTGAAAATTGCCAATCATAACAAAATAAGAGTTATGTTGCTAAATGCTAGGAACCTAAATGAAAAACTGCACACCCTGGAAGCACTCCTGTCACTGGAAGGTGTAGATGTCTGTGCAGTCACAGAAAACTGGTTCAAGGCCTCAGAGAGTACCCTGGCTACCCTGGCCTTGCAAGGCTACAATGCCTTCCCCACCATCAAACTGAAAAATGAATGTGAGAGAACGAAAGGAGGTGGTGTTTCTATCTATATTAGAGATAAATTCACCTCCCGACTATTTAGACAGGACAATTCCATGGAGTTTCTCCAAATTCAGATTACTGTGGCTAAGACCCCCACTTAATTTATAGCTAGTTATAGATCCCCATCCATGAATCATGATGTGCACGAGGCCAATTTGGCCAAAATGGAGTCAATCCACTTCTTTGTCTGTAGTCATCCTTACTTGCACAAGACTGACAGTGAAACATCAATGACTGAAGATGCAAAATGTCTTTTTGTATGGCAACCTTTTAAAAGATTTTATATTAGTGGACCTGGTTCTGGTTCCTTTGTGTATTTTCATTCAGCAAACAGTTCTTTTTTTTTTTTACTGTGAATGTTTTTAGCAGCCTTTTACCATGTTACAGCTGTCTTGTCTAGCTTGAGGAGTATGGTGGTAGTTGTGCTGCTGTTCTAATTTCCATTTTACCCTACAACTTCTTTATGGTTAATGTAATTTTTCATTTCTCCATCAGTTTTAGGTTAAAACCTATTATGTAAGGAAAGTGTTGTGTTCCTGTGTTCAAAATTGATTGAGCATTGGAAATATGCCAGATTACCAATTGAACAATGATAATGATAACACATCAAACCATAGCTAGCTGACTCAGATGCCAAAACCAGGATGATGACTATAATGGGAACGATGATGATGATGATGCTGATGATAGACCAGGACATCCATGTGCCATTGTTCCTGTGGCTCAAAGAAGAAGATGTCCACCACTACACCAGGCAAAGGATTTTCAGAACTGAATCCAGGACAGGACATAATGACAGGCTTCTTCCAGATGCAGGTGAGGAACATGATGGGTAACTTCTTTCAAGACTTGCTGCGTGCCACGCGTCACTCCTTCTAGGAAATTGCTAGAGAGATCTTTGTTCAATCCCATCAGGGTAGCCCATCAGGAATGCAAGTATTTTCTGTGTGATCCACCTTTGTAATGCTGCTGTGATGACCTCTCTTTACCCTGGTCCAGTAATTAAGGAGCCTCAATCCTCACCACTGACATCAGTGAGAGACTGTCACTTGAAACAGGAATGAATTTATACAGCATTTCAAAAGCAGCTCTCTGAATGAAGCACAGTTTACCCCAAGAGCACACAAGGAACCTGCTGCAGACCTTGGACTGAATTCTCTGTCTATCCAGATCCCAGACAAAACTCACTTTGGAACACTGTGACCCAGTTCCAAGTAGATGACACATCCACACCTGGATAATTAATTCACACACACACACACACACACATTGACACACACACACACACACACACACACGCATACAGAGAGAGAGAGTGTGTTTGTGTGTGTGTGTGTGTGTGTGTGTGTGTGTGTGTGTGTGTGTGTGTGTGTGTGTGTGTGTTAGCGAGAAAGAGACTTCATAAAAATCACTGACAGTGTAATCCCAGTCCATGTGATGCAGAGCCCTCACTGACTCTGTTCAAGAGAACTCTTGACGAGTGGATGGGAGATTGTAGGTTTACCCTGGGAATCATCTCTGTGTCACTGCTGGACAGAGGCACAGCAAACCAATGGGTATAGTATTCTCATCCTAAGGGGTGAAAGCCACACACACCTAGCTAGGCTTATAAATGCCCTAGGGCAGATAGCCTAGTATGAACCTATGAACCTATGAACCTACAGTGCTTTCTAATAGATTTGTAATAAGAAAAAAATGATCTGGAAATTCATCATCAGACAGATGAATGCAGTGAATTTTTCCTCATCCACTGTACATTCATATAGGCAATGATGTTTAGCAACGATCATATAGTCACAGAGACATCTTAAATATTTTCCAGAGCCATTGTGGTGATATTCTGCATTGCTAGCATTATTAATTCACAGACATAGGATGTTTGCCATTTGTATCAGAAACAAACTAAAATGCAATACCAATTATCCATTTTCACAGAAAAAACATCAATAGTATTCAGGAGTAGAGATGAACAAAACTGACTTATTTGTATTATTAAGAAGCATTTACAGCTAGACGAATCTGTGAATATCATGGCTGCAGTCTTGAAGCAAGATAAGACTGCTATTTGCAAGACGTAAATATTGCTGGTGTTTAAGATACAACAACGTCAATGCCAAGCTGTTTTTAGTACAAGAGGCAAAGTAGGGATTTTGGCAATTAATGTTAGACAAAGAAAGCTCCAAGTTACCTACATGTAATAGACTATTAGAAATGTACAGATTAATTCAATTACTGTTTGGTATTTCATCAGCAGCAGAGATGGTTCAGCATTCTGAGGCTAGACGCAAGAAAAGTATGAGAGGAGACTGCTACAGCTCCTACATAGATTAATACAGCACAGTTTCAAGGTGAATAAGATGAAATATAAAACAAAAGTGAAAAATTTGAAATAAGTGACATACTCTAACATTAAAAAAGATTAAATTCTGGAATAATGGAAAAAACTGAGACTTTTGATGGCAGCAGACAACCAGACATCTCTGATATCTTCAGGAAAGTTCTAATATAGTATACATTTTAAACCTAATTTGTTTGAGATAAGGATGCATCTAAGAAAGCTGTTAGAACAATATCTATATATATATATATATATATATATATATATATTTATATAAATAGATACAGATGTTGATTTATATCCCAAAGATAAGGGGCTGTGTACATTAAAGAGTTAAAATTGTCAAATAACTAACTAAAGATGTGCCAACATTAAAATACTATATGTTGAATGATACAACTGCCTTTAAGTAAACTTCTCCTTTCCTAAACTTTCCAGCTACTTGTTCCAGTGATCAGATTTTGCTGATCCCTGGGCTTTATTTGGTTTCTGTGTTCCTCCATTTTCTTGTGTGGCCAGAGGTAGTTTTTTTCTCTTCTACCTAGCCAATCTGTTGTTACTAAATACTTATGATCTGTAAATGCTTTTGACCCATAGGCAATAGGTCTAGTTTCTTTAGTGATAACAGTACCTGTATCTTTCTTGCTGCAGTTTACTTAAAAGGCAGTTGTATCATTCAACATATAGTATTTTAATGTTGGCACATCTTTAGTTAGTTATTTGACAATTTTAACTCTTTAATGTACACAGCCCCTTATCTTTGGGATATAAATCAACATCTGTATCTATTTATATAAATATATATATATATATATATATATATATATATATATATATTGTTCTAACAGCTTTCTTAGATGCATCCTTATCTCAAACAAATTAGGTTTAAAATGTATACTATATTAAATCTTTCCTGAAGATATCAGAGATGTCTGGTTGTCTGCTGCCATCAAAAGTCTCAGTTTTTCCATTATTCCAGGATTTAATCTTTTTTAATTTTAGAGTATGTCTCTTATTTCACATTTTTCACTTTTGTTTTATATTTCATCTTATTCACCTTGAAACTGTGCTGTATTAAACTATGTAGGAGCTGTATCAGTCTCCTCTCATACTTTTCTTGCGTCTAGCCTCAGAATGCTGAACCATGTCTGCTGATGATGAAATACCAAACAGTAATTGAATTAATCTGTACATTTCTAATGGTCTATTACATGTAGGTAACTTGGAGCTCTCTTTGTTTAACATTAATTGCCAAAATCCCTACTTTGCCTCTTGTACTAAAAACAGCTTGGCATTGACGTTGTTGATCCCGTATCTTAAACACCAGCAATGTTTACGTCTTGCAAATAGCAGTCTTATCTTGCATCAGGACTGCAGCCATGATATTCACAGATTCGTCTAGCTGTAAATGCTTCTTAATAATACAAATAAGTCAGTTTTGTTCAGCTCTACTCCTGAATACTATTGATGTTTTTTCTGTGAAAATGGATAATTGGTATTGCATTTTTAGTTTGTTTCTGATACAAATGGCAAACATCCTATGTCTGTGAATTAATAATGCTAGCAATGCAGAATATCACCACAATGGCTCTGGAAAATATTTAAGATGTCTCTGTGACTATATGATCGTTGCTAAACATCATTGCCCTATGAATGTACAGTGGATGAGGAAAAATTCCTGCATTCATCTGTCTGATGATGAATTTCCAGATCATTTTTTTCTTATTACAAATCTATTAGAAAGCACTGTAGGTTCATAGGTTCATAGGTTCATACTAGGCTATCTGCCCTAGGGCATTTATAAGCCTAGCCAGAGTGTGTGTGGCTTTCACCACCCCTTAGGATGAGAATACTATACCCATTAGTTTGCTGTGCCTCTGTCCAGCAGTGACACAGAGATGATTCCCAGGGTAAACCTACAATCTCCCATCCACTCGTCAAGATTTCTCTTGAACAGAGTCAGTGAGGGGCTCTGCATCACATGGACTGGGATTACACTGTCAGTGATTTTTATGAAGTCTCTTTCTCGCTAACACACACACACACACACACACACACACACACACACACACACACACACACACACACACACACACACTCTCTCTCTCTGTATGCGTGTGTGTGTGTGTGTGTGTGTGTGTGTGTGTGTGTGTGTGTGTGTGTGAAAATTAATTATCCAGGTGTGGATGTGTCATCTACTTGGAACTGGGTCACAGTGTTCCAAAGTGAGTTTTGTCTGGGATCTGGATAGACAGAGAATTCAGTCCAAGGTCTGCAGCAGGTTCCTTGTGTGCTCTTGGGGTAAACTGTGCTTCATTCAGAGAGCTGCTTTTGAAATGCTGTATAAATTCATTCCTGTTTCAAGTGACAGTCTCTCACTGATGTCAGTGGTGAGGATTGAGGCTCCTTAATTACTGGACCAGGGTAAAGAGAGGTCATCACAGCAGCATTACAAAGGTGGATCACACAGAAAATACTTGCATTCCTGATGGGCTACCCTGATGGGATTGAACAAAGATCTCTCTAGCAATTTCCTAGAAGGAGTGACGCATGGCTTGCAGCAAGTCTTGAAAGAAGTTACCCATCATGTCCCTCACCTGCATCTGGAAGAAGCCTGTCATTATGTCCTGTCCTGGATTCAGTTCTGAAAATCCTTTGCCTGGTGTAGTGGTGGACATCTTCTTCTTTGAGCCACAGGAACAATGGCACATGGATGTCCTGGTCTATCATCAGCATCATCATCATCATCGTTCCCATTATAGTCATCATCCTGGTTTTGGCATCTGAGTCAGCTAGCTATGGTTTGATGTGTTATCATTATCATTGTTCAATTGGTAATCTGGCATATTTCCAATGCTCAATCAATTTTGAACACAGGAACACAACACTTTCCTTACATAATAGGTTTAACCAACTATGGAGAAATG
>NC_056751.1:692935144-692950432 GCF_019279795.1 Protopterus annectens
ACTATGTTATCTGAAACTAGAAATATATGGACTGGAAATCTTCCACACAGAAAAGTTATAATGTACAAGACAATAACATTGATTCAGATAGTAAAACCAGTGTAGAGTTGTGTCTTATGCATTACAAGCCTCAACAACAGTTCAGAAGAAGAAATGTTAACTGACATGCTCCATGGTCACAGTGGTAGAAAAGTGAATCTTGTCCATGGAGCAAAATGGACATTGATTTGTTCACTTTAATGAAACCACATATCTCTGAGTAAATTATTTTCAAGTTCCCTTAAATAATCACATTGACAGACACAAGTAGAGACATGATTAATGGATTAATGCATATTTTTGAAAAATAGTATTCCTGTTACTTACATATCAGACAATTGTCTGCAGTGTGAAAGTCAATAATTCAGAATATCATAGAATCATAGGATTTTACTAGGCTATCTGTCTGGAGGTCATTTTAAGCCTAGCCGTTTCATCCCAATGTAATACCATATAACCTCAAGTCGATATCCAGGATTGTATTTAGTAATGGATGCCAATGCCTCAGAGGGTTGTGGGCACTATGTCTGGTCAGTATTTATGGTGCCCCATACATGCATCTGGGTTCCTTTTGAACAATGTCATAGAGGTGCTCCGTTTCACATGAAGTGGTAGCCTATTCCAAATACACGGCAGTTGCTAGGAGACAACTCTGTCCCTCGAGCATATCCTATTCAAGTCACAGGGCATATTTAGGTCTCTGGAATGGGTAGTCCCGTTTGATTTGCTTATGTGCAGCAAATTCATTAGGTTTGGGTCTGAGATTGCTCTGTAAGCCAGACATAGGTCTCCCCTAAGAAGTCTATATGATACAGAATATAGTGACAGAGACTTTAATCCATCTGTGTAAGGCATGTGCTAAAGTTCCTTCATCTTCTTTGTTAGAAACCTCTGAGGTCTCTGAAATTGCTGCAGGTGCTTTGTATGGTATATGCCAAAAGGGGCATTATACTCAATTATGGGTCTAATTAGTGATGAGTATAGTGGGGTTATAAACTCCTTTGCTCTAGAGGAAATGTCTTTACTAATCAAGTGTGCTATGTAGAAAGCCTTCCTTACTACAGTAGGCACATGGTTGTGAAAGTTAAGGTTGCAGTCAATTTGTGATCCCAGATCGCTTACCACTTTGTGGGTTACTTAGGGTATTGTTGTTGATTGGAAAGTGTGATGGGACATTATTTTTGCTGAAGAGAAAGATAATGCATATTTTTCCATTCAGTTTGAGATCATGACTAAGATACCAGTCACTGGTCTGCATAAGAACTTCCTGAAGTATGCTGACACCATTTGGAGATTCTATAATAATTGCACCTAGTTTGCAGTCATCCATAAACTTGGGCAGCCACAACCCTTTAGTTTTGGCCTGTACTTCTGGGAAGTATATACCAAACTGTAGGGGGCCCAGAAATGACTCCTGTGGCACCCCACTGGTGGCAGGTCTGCTGGTTGATGTGGAGTCACCCACTATGACAGTGTGTGTCCAGTTTGTGAGCCAGCTGGTAACCCATCTTGCAACAGAGGGATTTACATTCAGTTTGCTAAGTTTATTGGTAATGCCTGAGACTGAGATAATGTCAAAAGCTAGGAAGGGACCCTTCAAAGTGGTAAGGAAGGTCAGTGACATTAATTATATTGTAAACCTGTTAGGCAGGAGGCAGGGGCACAAATTGCACTATGTTAACATAATGAAGCCTCAGCATGCCAGGGAGGTCCTGGGCAGACTGCAAAGGGCAGGGTTGACTATGAAGTTCAGTAAGTGTCAGGTGGGTATGGCAGAGGTCTCCTATCTGGGACATAGAGTGGGGAGTGGTAAGATTAGGCCAGAATGTGAAAAAGTGGAAGCTATTCAGGAATGGGCTGCATCTGTTAACAAAAAGTAGGTGCAGGCATTCTTGGGGACGCCGGGGTACTATAGAAAGTTTGTTCCCACTTATAGTCCAATAGCTGCTCACCTCACAGATCTGACAAGAAAAACTGGCCAAATAAGGTAGTATGGACCCCAGCCTGTCAGCAGGCACTCCAAAAGCTTAAAGGGCATTGGGAGGTCCCCCTGTGTTAGCCAGTCCAGATTACAGAAATGTCAATGCAGATGGACTACCAAGACAGAGTATAGGTTAATGTGTTCCCAGAAAGGCCATTTCTCTCAAGCAATGCTTTTCCAGGTTCACTTAAACAACTAGCTTGATTCCTCAAAGGGAGGAGAGATGTGATGATGTGAGGTATTGCCCTCTGTGCCAGGGAGAATAGAGCAGTCCATGTGTAACATATACCAGTGTAGTTAGCTGGAGTTTTGTAAATGATTTTGTGTCATTTGACTGTCACACTTGACTTGTAGATAGATTAGTCTCATTTGACTTTCAAACTGACTTGTACAGATGCTTGTGTTAAAAATGTATCAACAGTGTTATTTTAACTGATTAAATGTATATGTTTAAACAAAGAATTCTGGAAGGGAAGAGAAGAAGTTTCTGAAATTGCTCTGTAATTTTCAAATACTACTTAATGAAAAGATCTGAAGAAGCGTGCAGGCGGCACGTGAAAGCGCTTATCAATTTTTTATTGTTCAATAAAAGTCTGTGTATTCCAGCATTGATTCCTGTGTTTTCATCTAATTTTCAAATACTGCAACAGATCTTAGCAAAGCTCTGAATGTGTATTGTACCAGAGTCAGGTGATCAAATGTGATGTCATTCTATAACCATCACTGAGAGGATGGAATTCTCACAGCAGTTTGTTTTGTGTTTTTTAGAACCTGATATAAAGACATATGACATTTATTGCAGTCAGTCAGTTGAGTTAGTTCAGTTGTTAGTTTAGTTCAGTTGTTAGAACCCTGCCTTGTGAAAGTAAGCATCTCAGCATCTAATCTTGCTGTGCTGTATTAATTATGTTAGCTAGGGTACCGTTAATCTTTAGACAATTAGGAAATACAGTGAGATTAGTTAAGTATTGTTTTTCTGCATCAGTTAGAATCTGTCCAACTGAGTTATTTTTATTTCTTCAGCGATTGAAACTCTGATGCTTACTGTACTTAGATATTTAGTATTTTCTATTTTATTATTTGTGATTAAATATTTTATACCGTTCATTGTGGCTGGTCTTTTAGCAAATTCTTTTAACATCTTGAGAGTATCTGTGCTTATTGTAGTGATGTCTTGGCTACTACGAAGAGCCTGTCTGATTTGGTTACACTCTACCATTTATGTTAGTACTGATTTTACTCAGTATAATTTGATACCCTTGTAAGAGCCTTACAGTGGTTGACTGGTGGCAGCAAGATTACATTATAGTCCGGGCAGAAGGGGTACAGCTAGTAAATCTGTACCAGCCTTTCCCAAGAGAGTGTGTGTGTGTGTGTGTGTGTGTGTGTGTGTGTGTGTGTGTGTGTGTGTGTGTGTGTGTGTGTGTGTGTGTGTGAAAATTAATTATCCAGGTGTGGATGTGTCATCTACTTGGAACTGGGTCACAGTGCTCCAAAGTGAGTTTTGTCTGGGATCTGGATAGACAGAGAATCCAGTCCAAGGTCTGCAGTAGGTTCCTTGTGTGCTCTTGGGGAAAACTGTGCTTCATGCAGAGAGCTGCTTTTGAAATGCTGTGTAAATCTATTCCTGTTTCAAGTGACAGTCTCTCACTGATGTCAGTGGTGAGGATTGAGGCTCCTTGATTACTGGACAGGGGTAAAGAGAGGTCATCACAGCAGCATTACAAAGATGGATCACACAGAAAATACTTGCATTCCTGATGGGCTACCCTGATGGGACTGAACAAAGATCTCTCTAGCAATTTCCTAGAAGGAGTGATGCATGGCTTGCAGCAAGTCTTGAAAGAAGTTACCCATCATGTCCCTCACCTGCATCTGGAAGAAGCCTGTCATTATGTCCTGTCCTGGATTCAGTTCTGAAAATCCTTTGCCTGGTGTAGTGGTGGACATCTTCTTCTTTGAGCCACAGGAACAATGGCACATGGATGTCCTGGTCTATCATCAGCATCATCATCATCGTTCCCATTATAGTCATCATCCTGGTTTTGGCATCTGAGTCAGCTAGCTATGGTTTGATGTGTTATCATTATCATTGTTCAATTAGTAATCTGGCATATTTCCAATGCTCAATCAACTTTGAACACAGGAACACAACACTTTCCTTACATAATAGGTTTTAACCTAAAACTGATGGAGAAATGAAAAATTACATTAACCATAAAGAAGTTGTAGGGTAAAATGGAAATTAGAACAGCAGCACAACTACCACCATCCTCCTCAAGCTAGACAAGACAGCTGTAACATGGTAAAAGGCTGCTAAAAACATTCACAGTAAAAAAAAAAAAAAGAACTGTTTGCTGAATGAAAATACACAAAGGAACCAGAACCAGGTCCACTAATATAAAATCTTTTAAAAGGTTGCCATACAATACGACATTTTGCATCTTCAGTCATTGATGTTTCACTGTCAGTCTTGTGCACGTAAGGATGACTGCAGACAAAGAAGTGTAACACAGATTCAAACCTACAACTATCACCTGCAATCATACTACAAACCAGAACCCTACCTGTCTTGCTAAGCAATGCTTGCTGTCTTTGCATGAATTGATGGAAGTCAAACAACTTACAGCTATGACTATGCAGGGAAACATTACACATAATAGGTGTGTCACTCTAAGATGACATTGTGTAACTATACAGACATACCTAGTAATTGCTGCCGGGTTGTGGGCACTATCTCTGGTCAGAATTTATGGTGCCCCATGCACTCATCCAGGTTCCTTTTGAACAGTATCATAGAGGTGCTCTGCTTCACATGAATTGGCAGCCTGTTCCAAAGAAGCAGCAGTCACTTGGAGTCAGATCTTTCCCTCCAGCACATCCTATTCAAGTCACAGACCATATTTAGATCCCTGGAATGGGTGACTCTAGTCCTGTTTCATTTACGGATGTGTAACAAATTCATTAAGTCTGGGTTGGAGATTACTTTTTAAGCCAGGCATAAGTCTGCCCTAAGAAGTATATACAATACTGAGTACAGTGAGAAGGACTTTAGTCACTCTGTGTAAGGTACGTGCTGTAGTCTGTTGATCTTCTTTGTTAGAAACCTCTGAGGTCTTTCCAGTTGCTGCAGGTGCTTTGTATGATAAATGCCAAAGAGGTCTTATACTCAATTATGGGTCTGATTAGTGCTGAGTATAGAGGGGTTATAACCTCCTTTGGTCTAGAGATAATGCCTGTGCTAATCAAGTGTGCTGTATAGAAAGATTTCCTTACTACAGCAGACACATGGTGGTCAAAGTTAGGGTTTCAGTCTACTTGTGATCCCAGATCCCTTACCACTTTGTAGGTACCTAGGCCATTGTTGTTAATTTGATAGTGTGAAGGGACATTGTTTTTACTGAAGGGAATGATGATGCATTTCTTTGCATTAGTTTGAGACCATGACTAAGACACCAGTTGTTGGTCTGCATAAGATCCTCCTGAAGTACACTGACATCATTTGGGGATTCAATAATTACACCCGGTTTGCAGATGTCCACAAACCTGGTCAGCCACAGCCCCTTAGTTTTGGCCTGAACTTCTGAGAAGTATATACCAAACAGTAGGGGGTTCAGCACTGACCCTTGTGGCACCCCTCTGGTAACAGGTCTACTGGTTGATGTGGAGTCACCTACGTTGATAGTGTGAGACTGGTTTGTGAGCCAGTTGTTAACCCATCTTACAACAAAGGGGTCTACATTCAGTTTGCTAAGTTAATCAGTAATGCCTGAATGTGGATTTGTGTTGAAGGCCTTGGCCAAGTCGAGGTATGGTGTGTGCACAGATTTGCCTTCATTAATGGGACTGGTCACATTTCTGAAGAAATCTACAAGGGTTAACACGCAGGATCTGCCCTTGATGAAGCTGAATTGCTGAATCCAGGGTTTGGAGGTCGCCTATATCTTTATTAATGAAGTCCATTATGATACATATGTTTCATGACCTTACAGATCAGACTGATCAGACTTATGGGTCTGTAATTGCCCAGGTCTGTTACTAGTCCACCTTTGAGGAGGGGAAGAACTGTTGCTGTTTTCCATTCCTCAGGAACAAAGCCTGTGGTTAGGCTATGACTGAATAGGGTACTTAATAGTGATGCTAGTTCACGTTTTAGCTTGTTTAGAAGAGTTTTTTTTTTTGCCTTGGGCAAGGTTTTAATCATCTGCTCTTCAGATATGTAGGGTAGGGGATAGTTGGGAGGAAGTTTTGTGATAAGTTTATAGGGGATAAGGGAGTGAAATTTGCACCAAATCTGACCGCCAGCAGGTTTGCTATTTCTGTCGGGTCAGTGTGTGTGATACTGTTAGTCACAAGTTCATCACATGCTTGAGTCCTACCTTTTAGGCTACATACATACTGTTAAAGGCCTTATAGTTATTCTTGTCTGTGCTAGCTAGGTTTTTCTCAAAGATGCCCTTAGAGGATTTGACATGTTGTCTTGCCTATTGAGGATGAGGAGGGTGCTTTTTCATTGCTGGAGCCTCACCTTGGTTTTCTTGGACAGCAAGATTTTGTATTTGTTGTAAAGTTTGTTGATGCTGGATGTCCACAAGGGTGGCTTGTTTTCACTTGGGGCTGTGGGTTTGATTCTCTTTGGAACAGTAAAGTCTATACACTTATACAAGTGATTGTGCAGGGCGTTAATGTAAGCTTTGATGTAGTTACCACGTCCAGCTGGGTGTGGAGCTTGAAATGCTTTCACACCTTCCTCTAGGAGGGTATACTTGTCTTCTTGAAGTTTTTTTAGTTTGACTTTTCCCTTTATAAGTTCCGGTGTTAGCGCCAGTTCAAAAGTGACTGATTTTTTTGTCAGATTTAACTAGTGAGGGTCCAACAGTTCAGGTGGTGCATTTGTTTGTCATGTTAGTGAGGACCAGATCTAGTATGTTTGTTCCTCCTTTTGGGGTTTGAACCATTTTCTTCCTTTTGGATTGTTTGAACAATTTGTTCCAGAACATTTGAGTTAACAAAGTCAAGGAACTTTTGCACTAGTGAGTTAGGGCTAGAGTAGGTTTCCCGGTTCATGGTGGAATAATTGAAATCCCCCATGACCAGAGTGTTTGGCAATATCTGGATTGACTCCATTTTGGTCAAATAGGCCTTGTGCACATCATGATTCATGGATGGGGATCTATAACGAGCCATAAATTAAGTGGGGGTCTTAGCCACAGTAATCTGAATTTGGAGAAACTCCATGGAATTGTCCTGTCTAAATAGTCGGGAGGTGAATTTATCTCTAATATAGATAGAAACACCACCTCCTTTCGTTCTCTCACATTCATTTTTCAGTTTGATGGTGGGGAAGGCATTGTAGCCTTGCAAGGCCAGGGTAGCCAGGGTACTCTCTGAGGCCTTGAACCAGTTTTCTGTGACTGCACAGACATCTACACCTTCCAGTGACAGGAGTGCTTCCAGGGTGTGCAGTTTTTCATTTAGGTTCCTAGCATTTAGCAACATAACTCTTATTTTGTTATGATTGGCAATTTTCACATCGGCAATTTTGTTTTTGAGACCTTGCCTAAAAAAGGCACTGCAGGGGAGACAAAAACCTTTGGCAGCAGCCGAAAGTCTAGTGGTGCCAGGTGCAAACTGCTTCTGGCAAAGTAGCGAGCTCAATCATATCTCTCTTCATATAGTCCAGTGAGGTACATCTCACATCATTCATTCCAACATGAGCTATGACAGAGTCATAATGGTAGTTTCTGCCAAGAGACCTGAGTGCATGTGAGATCTGACAAAATCCTGGCACCAGACAGGCACCTGACCATGACTTTCTCCTTATCCAACCTGGTGAGTGGGACATCTGTATATCTCACTATGGAGTGTCCAATGACAAGAACATTTGGTTTATGAGTGTTACGCCTTGAGGGCTTGGTAGGTGAGACACTGATGTTGCTATGTGTCTTGGGTGCTGTGGGAACTGTGTTAGTTGTAGCAGTCTTGTGTTTTGGAGGTCTCTGGTATTTAGGTAAGTTTTTTGAGAGAAACTCTGCATATGTTGATTTATGTGTTGGATGCATAATATGTATATGAGTACTGGTACTATGTGCATGAGTAGTGGTGGGTGAATTTACAACCTCTTCAGTGTTACTGTTTCGAGTGCTAGAGAGCAGGGATTCAAGATTCTTGGTGTAGATACATCTCTCACACTCTGTAATAGAGTCATTTATTAGTAGGGGGTTGTCAGGATACATGAGGCAGTTGCTACACTGCCTCAGGAGACCCAGCTCAACAAGGCTAGCAGGAGAAACAAGGGTAGTCCATCTGTCCATAATGCTAGGTTTGAAGAACTTTTATCACAAAGGGGGTGCTTTCAGCTCTGATCTAGGAGGTGGTCTGTGGATAAGTATTTCTGATGAGGATTTTGGCTGGTGGTTTAACAGGTCACACCTCACTAGCAATACTTCTTAGACCATAAATATACTAAGGATGAGGACTACACAAATGTACTACAGCTGTATCTAAGGGATAACTTGTCGAAATTATCTGTCCTGCTATGGCGCACAATTGCTCTGCAGTGAGTGGTGCTGTGCTACGTACAAACAAGCAGAAACTCACTCACATGAGAGTCAATGACAGATGTAATATCTGTGGTGAGATTCGAACAACAAACTATTCAATCATGACTATGCTACCCCTCAGCTTTGCATGTCAGGTTTCAAGCAGTCATAGTTTATAAGAAAATGTTTACACTGGCAACACATAAATAGCTATTATAGGAATTACTGTATGACTTTGTTATTTGAACCTACACATTTACATTATGTAGGAGGGTAGTCAATTAAAAGAAGCAATGGATTCTAATAAACTGCTGAGTAATTTAAAGTGTAGCGGTAACATATGCATGTATTACTCAGCATTCACACATACAGCATTAGAAGCTGAAGTATACTGTATAATGTTTCTAGAAACTTTGCAGATAAGAGAGCTATGTGCAGTGAAAACAATCTGTGCTGTATAAGTTACCAAACAAATACGGATCTTCCATATGTGATGTATGAAATTCAGTGAATTACTGCCGATAATGTTTTTGAAAAATAGGCTACACTGAGATTTGAAGCTACACATAGGCAAAAAAAGGCACTTTGCCATATTGCTAAGTAGTTGAGATAAGGGACATCAAAGCTCATTAGATGTTTTAAAAGGAGATATTATAGAATGGCAGAACAAGTAGTTTGAAGCCAATATTAATATACAGTTATGACCGACAGTCCTGCATAATGTTTACACTGGCTTAGTGTAGTTGGGGATAACCACAGAATGTGTCAACATGCAACTATTAACTTTAAAGAGCAGAAGAAAATTTTGTATGATTAATACAGATACCCATAAAATACACTTTAAGTACAATACATCACATAAACAGATATGCTTAGTACAGACATATATGATAGTGTAGGCATTGAGGTGTGGAGTATTTCACTTACTGTAGGTATATAGTGGCTGATGTTGGACCTGATAGTGAAGATCCCCTGCATTTCCCCAATGTAGATCATCGTAGTAGTGGTGGACCTGCATGCCAGTCCAGTATCCCAGTTTGTTTGTGGTGCTTCCTTGCAATCTGGTTCCAGATGTTGTTCAGCGCAGTTCCTCGGGTGTGCTCATACCTTTTGCTTATGTCCAGCCTAGACAGTGAGCATCTGTGTCATCTCCTCTTCTGTCAAGTTCTTCACTAACCCACCAAGGCCTTGTCTCAGTTGACATCCTCACTGAAGCAATATTACACTGTAGAAGAATGCCTTCCAAAAACATTCCTACTCAGTTTGCAGGTAACAATGGTATGATAACAATATGTATCAATATTGCATTTTAAAGTTGGTGCATATAGAATTGTGGCAGACTATAGAAGGGCATCAGGTGCATTATGGATATTCTCTATTTCACTGGTACCAGGCTTTGATCCAAGGCAGCTTACTGTGACGCTTCTCCTTACGGGCAGTTTTTTGGTAAAGGGCGGACGTCAGCCTGTGTCTGACAATTGATTGAGTCGCTGACCTGCTGTGAGAGACCTGAGTGCATGCGTATGTGGCGGATTCTAGCACCGACAGCAGCTTACTGTGACCTTCTCCTTACTCAGTCTGGTGAGCGGCGCAGTGTGTCTGACTATGGAGTCACCAATGACTAGTGTGTCTGGCATTGTGTTTGGCCTTAAGGGCTGTGACTGCTTGACACTCTGACTGTGTGGTCTATGTGTTGCAGGTGTTGTGTTCTGAGGTGGTAGTTGTTTGGGTGTCTGCTTTGGTGGCCTCTGCTGTTTTGGTAGATTTTTGATCAGAGCCTCGAGTATGTCTTTGTGTGTTTATGTGTATGATTTGAGGTTGTGATGGTATTATGTGAGACTGGGTCTATAGTGTGTGTGGTTACCTTCTCCTCCTGTCTGGTCATGCCAGTCCTATGTTGAGAGAGCTCAGCCTACAGTTTGGCCGTATAGTTGCATCTCGATGTATTTGTGTTTTGTGGGAGGAGGAGAGGGTTGTCGTGTACATGAGGCAATTGTAACATTGCCTCAATATTCCCAGGTTCACCAGCTGAGCAGGAGAGGACATTAGCAACTGATCCCTCGACATGCTAGAAGGAATAGACAGAAAAACTTAAGAAAAGGTTCTGGGGATGTGGGTGACCGAGAAATGGGGTTTGCTTTTTGGGGTACTTTCTATAACAAGAGTGCTGTATCGAGGTGATAAGTACTGTAGGAGCAAGTGCCTATACAGATAGAGAATAGTCTACTTGGAGTCAAGTAGAGATAATTTATAGTTGTAGGATACACTAAATAGGACAGTAGTATACTTTGAGGGAGGTAGTTTTAAGGGAAAGATTGAAGAGTGGACTTTAGGTAGCCCTAATAGTTTAAATCTGATTAACCGCGCTGCCCTAGTGTGCAACGGTGCGCTCAGCTAAAAGCTCGCGCTTTATAGCAGGGGCTGGAAAACAGGAAATGACCCAAAATGGCCGAATTACTAGTTGCTGCTTCTAACCACTCCTCTGAGGACAAACAAGCAGCTCAGTACTCCCCACTCCCACTGGTGAGTAAAGAAACTACCTCTGGCCACACAAGAAAATGGAGGAACACAGAAACCAAATACAAAGCCCAGGGATCAGCAAAATCTGATCACTGGAACAACTAACTAGGAAAGTTTAGGAAAGGAGAAATATTTTTGGGTTTTTTTTTGTTTTTCAAAACAAATGCGTATGCGTTCTAAATGCTGGGGACACTAGTAGCATTTTGTAAGAAATTCAAGTGGATAACAAATAGCAAATACTGAGAAGGTATAAAATAATATGGAAAACTATAGGAAAGTAAAAGTAAATGAAAAGTTTTATTTATGCAAAATATTAGAATGCTGTTCGGCTGCAACAGATGGCATGTGTATTATGTGTATCTAACCAACTGCAACAGGCTCAAAATAATCACCAAAATGGAAAAAAACTATGCCAAACATAGAGGCAAAAAGCAAAAGCCCAATCCAAAATATAAAATACTATGCAGAAAGTTATAGGACATTTTTGAATCTGGGTGAAACGACAAAACTAGCAGAATTTGAAAATGCTTTTATGGTTTAGAAAGACAAAATGCGTAAATACTTTGCACTAATCTTCAAATAGTCACAGACATAGGTAGTATGTAAAACTACCGAGTCGAAAAGCAAAGACAAAAACAAATAAAAAGGTAAAAATACTATATCAGAAATGTTTTCACTAGCTAAGGAACTGCAAAGGACAAAGTAGTATCCTTTTTCAAGACAGAAAATCTGCCATGCTGCTTTTAGCAGGGGTGGAAAACAGGAAATGCCCTAAGTGTATTACTGTTGTTAGCTTCTAACCTTTTAGACAGGAACAAAAGTAACCCCACCAAACTGGAATAAAGAAATACCTAACACAAAAAAGGAGAAACAAGAGATAAAAATCAAACTCGGATAGAAAAATCTACACTGGACACAGAAAGTGTAGGAAAGAGAACTATTTTTTTTTTTTGCAAAAACACGAAAAATGCAGTAAAGTTTACTAAATGAAATCAAAGGTGTTTATTGGTGTATTAGAATTGACTAAAATGCGAATTTAGTTATAATCACATATAAGCAACAAAGTAATACCTAATAACGTATAAGCACAACTTTAGCCAAAAGAAATAAAGACACAAAACAAAAAAAAGGTAAAAACTAAATAGGAAAACTGTATTGCTCTGGTTAGAATGCAGGGGAAAGAGAAATATCTATGTTCAAGCCAGAAAACCTGCAAAGCTTGCTTTAAACAGGGCTGGAACACAGGAATACCCTAATTGGCTACAATTAAGCTTCTAACCACTCCTAGGGCAAACAACAGATACCCACAATCCAGTGGATAAAAAACTACTTGGCCAACAATAAGGAGGAACACAGAACCAAATCAAACCCAGGGTAGAAAAACTATCATCTGGACACTAGTAAAAGTGTAGAAGGAGAAAATTTTTTTTTTGCAACGGAACAATGCTAGATCTTTGTTGAAAATTCTTTAGGTGAAATTGAGTGAAATTAGCCTGTTATTATTAAGCAATGCTTTAGCCCACATGCAATCAAAGTTAAGCTAAAACGAAAATAGGTAATAAACAGTAATATAGGCACAAACAGTAGCAAAAGAAAAAAATGCAAACTAAAAAGTTTAAAAAATACTTATGATCAAGAAAGTTGCTTTTTCTGCTTTTCGCTTGCTTAGGAACTCTGCAGGGGACCACGAGGAGCTATGCCTAGTTCTCTAATGCCAGAAAAGCCTGCCAAAGCGTCCTTTATAGCAGGGGGCTGGAAAAAACAGGAAATGACCCAAAATGGCTGACGAATTACTAGTTGCTGCTTCTAACCACTCCTCTGAGGACAAACAAGCAGCTCAGTACCCCCCACTCCCACTGGTGAGTAAAGAAACTACCTCTGGCCACACAAGAAAATGGAGGAACACAGAAACCAAATACAAAGCCCAGGGATCAGCAAAATCTGATCACTGGAACAACTAGCTAGGAAAATGTAGGAAAGGAGAAATATTTTTTTGTTTTTTTTTTTTTGTTTTTTTGCAAACAGACAGAAAAAAATGCAGTAAATGCTTTGTTTTCGACTAAATTGCTATCAAAGGCTGGTACACTTGAGTGTATTAGCCTGTTTGTTACTTTTAAGAAATACTTTAGCCCACAAGTGCAATCAACAATATAAGCTCACAAAAACAGGAAAATAAGGTAATAAAACAGTAATATAGGCACAAACAGTAGTCGAAAAGCTCAAAAGATCGAAAAATGCAAACTAAAAAGTTTAAAAAATACTTATGATCAAGAAAGTTGCTTTTTCTGCTCTCTGCTGGCTTAGGAACTCTGCAGGGGACCACGAGGAGCTATGCCTAGTTCTCTAATGCCAGAAAAGCCTGCCAAAGCGTGCTTTATAGCAGGGGGCTGGAAAAAACAGGAAATGACCCAAAATGGCCGGCAAATTACTAGTTGCTGCTTCTAACCAGTCCTCTGAGGACAAACAAGCAGCTCAGTACTCCCCACTCCCACTGGTGAGTAAAGAAACTACCTCTGGCCACACAAGAAAATGGAGGAACACAAAAACCAAATACAAAGCCAAGGGATTATCAAAATCTGATCACTGGAACAACTAGCAAGTAAAGTTTAGGAAAGGAGAAATATTTTTTTGTTTTTTTTGTTTTTTTTTTGCAAACAGACAGAAAAAAATGCAGTAAATGCTTTGTTTTCGACTAAATTGCTATCAAAGGCTGGTACACTTGAGTGTATTAGCCTGTTTGTTGCTTTTAAGCAATACATTAGCCCACAAGTGCAATCAACAATATAAGCTCACAAAAACAGAAAAATAAGGTAATAAAACAGTAATATAGGCAAAAAACAGTAGTCGAAAAGCTCAAAAGATCGAAAAATGCAAACTAAAAAGTTTAAAAAATACTTATGATCAAGAAAGTTGCTTTTTCTGCTCTCTGCTGGCTTAGGAACTCTGCAGGGGACCACGAGGAGCTATGCCTAGTTCTCTAATGCCAGAAAAGCCTGCCAAAGCGTGCTTTATAGCAGGGGGCTGGAAAAAACAGGAAATGACCCAAAATGGCCGACAAATTACTAGTTGCTGCTTCTAACCACTCCTCTGAGGACAAACAAGCAGCTCAGTACTCCCCACTCCCACTGGTGAGTAAAGAAACTACCTCTGGCCACACAAGAAAATGGAGGAACACAGAAACCAAATACAAAGCCCAGGGATCAGCAAAATCTGATCACTGGAACAACTAGCTAGGAAAGGAGAAATATTTTTTGTTTTTTTGTTTTTTTGCAAACAGACAGAAAAAAATGCAGTAAATGCTTTGTTTTCGACTAAATTGCTATCAAAGGCTGGTACACTTGAGTGTATTAGCCTGTTTGTTACTTTTAAGCAATACTTTAGCCCACAAGTGCAATCAACAATATAAGCTCACAAAACAGGAAAATAAGGTAATAAAACAGTAATATAGGCACAAACAGTAGTCGAAAAGCTCAAAAGATCGAAAAATGCAAACTAAAAAGTTTAAAAAATACTTATGAGTGTTACGCCTTGAGGGCTTGGTAGGTGAGACACTGATGCTGCTATGTGTCTTGGGTGCTGTGGGAACTGTGTTAGTTGTAGCAGTCTTGTGTTTTGGAGGTCTCTGGTATTTAGGTAAGTTTTTTGAGAGAACCTCTGCATATGTTGATTTATGTGTTGGATGCATAATATGTATATGAGTACTGGTACTATGTGCATGAGTAGTGGTGGGTGAATTTACAACCTCTTCAGTGTTACTGTTTCGAGTGCTAGAGAGCAGGAATTCAAGATTCTTGGTGTAGATACATCTCTCATACTCTGTAATAGAGTCATTTATTAGTAGGGGGTTGTCAGGATACATGAGGCAGTTGCTACACTGCCTCAGGAGACCCAGCTCAACAAGGCTAGCAGGAGAAACAAGGGTAGTCCATCTGTCCATAATGCTAGGTTTGAAGAACTTTTATCACAAAGGGGGTGCTTTCAGCTCTGATCTAGGAGGTGGTCTGTGGATAAGTATTTCTGATGAGGATTTTGGCTGGTGGTTTAACAGGTCACACCTCACTAGCAATACTTCTTAGACCATAAATATACTAAGGATGAAGACTACACAAATGTACTACAGCTGTATCTAGGGAAAATTTTTAAATTATCTGTCCTGCAGGGACAATTGTCTGCAGTGAGGGGGGACATACAAAAAACAGAAACTCA
>NC_056751.1:692950932-693058217 GCF_019279795.1 Protopterus annectens
GTTTGGGGGGTTTAGTGAAGTAAAACCCTTAGAAATAAGCACAAAAAGAGCCAAAATAAAGCAGTTTGAACAGAACCCACGAAGACTCTTCTATTGTGTCCAAAACAGGACAGCATCATGGTGTCAGAACTGGGAATGCAGAGAATAAAATCCAAAGCCATGAGGTGCAGCGACAACAGTGAATGTAAAACTTAGAGAAATAAGCACAAAAAGAGCCAAAAAAGAATCAAAGGTATTGAGAAGTGGCACCAACTGTTTACTTGATAGAAAAGACAAAACGGGACATTACAAGGGCACAAACCACATTATTAAGCAAGCAGAAGGCACAAAAAGTTTAACTAAAGCAGATGTTTAAAATAAAGGTATTTGAAGAAACGATTAACAGTAAAGCAAAGCGGGTGGGTTTAAAGCAAAGCGGATGCATTTAAAGCAAAACTCTGCATGTTTAGAGTAAAACAAGCACAAGAAAAGTACACTGGACATGAAAAGGGCTTGTACGAGTAAAACAAATATAATAAGGGCAAAAAGGGCACATTAAGCAAACATAAAGCAAAGCGACCGCATGTGTTTTGGCAAAGTGCTATGTTCTGGCATAACTATGACTTCGTATTGCATCAAGGGCATAACTAAAGTTATTTGAAGCATCACAAAGTGTGTAAAAGTGCTTACAGTGTGTGCTTATTACTGTACATGCATTTTGAAGAGTTTAGTGTGTAAAGTGCAACAATTTTGTGAAATACTGTCAAAGTATAGCCATTTCGAAAAGTTTCTTGTGCTGGGTGTGTCTATTCACAAAGTGCTGCCATTAGAGTGCTTCTTCCACTGGAAGGAATTGCCTAGCAAGGAACCGCTATTTTGGGGACATTTCAGTCTGCTGTGTGCAGTTATTCACAAAGTGCAGTTACTTTGAAATGTTATTGAGTTTAGGGCAAGAGATGTCCAGTTTATCTGCATTGTGCAGTTATTGGAAATGCTTTTTAAAATGTTGATAAACGACTTTAGTGTTGCAAAAAAAAAAAAAAGATATTAAAAGAGTATTACAGTGCTCGAGAGTTTTTGTTCGCATCGCAAAGCTGTTTGAGATGTTCCTTACAATGATGACAAATGACTTTAGCAATGCAAACCGATATTACAAGAGTGTTAATTGGCCCGAGAAGTTTATTTCGCAAAGTCCGGTTATTCAAAGGTACTACAAGTTGGTCCATTAGCATAATTTTGAAAAGCCCCAAAGGTATAAAATTCAGAAAAGTAGAACAACAAACTCAGAAATGTATTAAACCAGCACACAGAAGCCAGCCAACAATCCAAGACGGCTTTAGTAAATGTTTAGCGCTTTCTTCCCCTGATAGGGACTTCCTCAGAACAATCATCATTTAAAATAACCAGCCCTTGTTATACCCATTTTTGATCACATTACTTAAAAGTCACATCCCAATTAAAGTGAATGCACACAATAACCATTAAAAGTACTAAAAAAATATTAAAAAGCACATGTATTACATAATAAATATATGAATAAATAATATATATATACACACACACACATTATGCAAAACACTAAATATTACAAAAATGTATGAAAACCATAAAATAATGCACACAGTGATATGCATATATATTTATACTAAATAATGTACACTAATCAGTCCATAATTTGTTTTAGCTTCAAAATACAAGCTATATTGGTAGTTTCATTAAGCTCTGGAAACCTAGCTGCGTCCAATTTTAGCTGCCACTTTAGTTCATTAAAATCTAAGTGCAAATCAATCACTCTCCCCTGAGGGTTCTTACATAACTGTTCCACAATTAAAAAAGTTTAAACTATGATCTCTATAGTCATTAATATGTCTGTAAAGGGCATTGGTGGCCTTGGCTTTCCTAATATCATAAACATGTTCACCAATTCTATTCTTAAAAAGTCTACTGGTTTTCCCTATGTGAAATGCGAAACAATTTTGACACTTGGCCAAGTAGACTATATTAGAACTACAACAATTATAATGACCATTGATATAAAAATTAAAGACACATTAATTTTTATCCTTTCCTTGGTCTCCAAAATGTAACTACACCAATTACACCTTCCACATTTATAATTTCCTACTGGTCTATTTGAACAGCCACCCCAAATTAGATTCAAATAAGTTTTTCAGGGATCTGTCTCTCCTGGATACAATTTTTGGGGGGACCTTTCCCACTTTTTGCCCAATGGTTGCATCGAAACTTAAAATATCCCAATTTTTGAGAATAACTTGGGATGCCAAGCTGGCATCCAAATTGAAAGTGGTGATAAAACTCAGAGCATATTCCTTAGGGATATGTTTCCCATTCACTTTCCCCATTGTACTGATGTACTCGCCAATCTGCTCCCCTACAACCCTTTGAAGGGAGCCTCTTAGTATGGGTTTATATACCCCCCATATGCTTCTTTGTCACCTCTTCAACTATTTTTGCCAGAAATTACAACGGATACCCTCTTTTAGAGAGCATACCAATAATGACCCTTACTTCTTCCAAGAACTCACTATCAAGGCTGACCATCCCGATCGCCCTAACAAGTTGTCCTTTTACAATAGACTTTTTTTGATTCTCAGGATGCCAGCTGTTGAATTCCAAATATGAGATGGAAAAAGTGGATTTATGATAACTTTTAGAATGCAATTTACAACCATGATTAGCCAGGGTTAAATCAGCATCCAAGTATGAATTTTTTTCATTACTATAATGATAGGTAAACTGCAAAAACTCAACAGTGTTGTTAATAAATCTCAAACATTCTTTAAGCTGACTTTCAGTCCCCTTCCGTAAGAGAAACAGGTCATCCAAAAATCTTGTATAGTGCATAACATTATCCCAATATTCACTCTGCATTAAATATTCTTGCTCCCAATATGACATAATCAAATTAGCAAACACGGGGACACAAGAGGCCCCCCCATGGCTAGTCCGGTCAGCTGTTTAAAGAACTGGCCCTCAAAATGAATATAATTATTCTGTAACACTATATCCATGAGGCAGTGATTTTATTAATGGCATCTTGATCATGCAATCCTGTTTTTTGCAACTGTTTTTCCAACCATTGAGTACCCATCTCATGGGGAATAACAGAAAAAAGGTTTACCACATGACTACAAGAACAATCCCGGAATTATTTTAATCTCGTCCAATTCCTCAAAAAAATTCCAGGAATCCTTGGTAATAAGAAAATTGCTGTAAGCCCTTTTGCATAACACTATCCAGAAACTTACTCACATAACATGTCTTTGACCTGTGCCCATCAACTGTTGGACAAAATTTCAGCCTAGCTAAACCCTTATGTATTTTTGGAATACCAAACATATTGGGTACCATGGGGTAATCATTTTAAGATAATCAAATTCATCCAAGGTAATCTGGCCTTGAAGTACCATATCATCCAATGCTATATCAACTTTCCGATAAACTATATGAATTTCATTCAAAGAGCTCTCCTGATAGGTGCCATCAATTAACAATACATTCATTTTATCTAAGTACTCACTCGTATTCATTAACACTACCCCACTTCCCTTATCTGGCTTCATAATACATATTGTTTTGTCATTGATAAATTCCTGCAAAAGCTTTTCTTCCTCTCTAGTTAAGTTATTAAAATGTGAATATTGTTGATTAAACAATTCTCTAATTTCTTTTTCACACATACTTTCATAAAGATGCAGCACATTGTTCAACGGTGGGTTGAATACACTAGGTTTTTTTAATACACTACCTGCCTCTCTACAATAGGATTGGCCATTAAACCAAATTGTTAAGTTCACCTTCCTAATGAAACACTTCAATTATGTCAACTAAATGTCCTTTCCTAGAGGGCAAGAAAGTGAACCCTTTAGCTAAGAAATTAGCATGGTTCTTCTACTACCACTTTGGTGGAATAATTATATATTTTGAAATCCCTCATACTATTGTAAATAACTACACAACCATTATTTTCATCACTACTAATGAGGTCCTGGGTATTATAATCAGTCTTACATTCAACACCATTAATTAACTCATTACTATGACCATCAATTGCATCTGGGTTGGCAATAATAGTATCTAAAAATGTGCTATCAAATTCGAACATCAAATTGCTTTTCTGGTGTACATCATTACCATTAATTAAGCTAACATTTGTCCCCACTTTTAAATTCTGAAACGATACAGTATTGAAAGCACCAGTAAACACATAATTTACACTAACACTACTATCATTTTCAAAAAAGGCAATAGCATAGTCCAAAAGTTAGTCGGCAGTCTTTTGATCAACTACCCCATATGTTAAACAAGAAGCATCAAGTCAAAATCACCAGTCTCAACACTAGGGGTTAATTGACCCAGTGCTCCATCTTTAACATGAGCTCTGTTGTCAACAGACCTTGCCTCATAAATACCATCATGCTTTAATGAACATTTATTCACAGTAGGAGCTTTGGGCTTTAAAGCAGAATTTAATGCACTTGCAACACCCCCCAACGGCTCCAACTCTGTTTAAGATTTGTTTGCAAACTTCAACATTAGACACTGGCGAGGCTATTTATTTATTTAAATTTGTTGATCGGGAGTGTCCGACTGGACGTAGGTCCATTTTCAGCGGAGGCCCGGGAAGAAAAGCTCCACAGTAAAATAAACAGACAGTAGTTACATTGGATTACATAGCGATTAACAATTTAACATAGCAATTACTTACAACATATTTACAGATGAAGAACATAGTACATCAGTAGACAACTAGAATCTTTATCTGTGAAGTACATAACGGACATTAACAAATGTTACAATGAGAAGTTCCTGCTGTATAATAAGTACTAGGCTTATGAGCATCTGAGCTTGCTATAATCAAGGTAGTTAGTGGAGTGGAAAGAAAGGTAGTGGTTGGAAGGGGTGGATGATATTAGAGTGGGAGTTGCAAGGGCATAGCCAGCATGTTTTTAGGTGCGCTTTTAGTAAAGTTTTGAAGTGGGTGCATGATGGTACGGAGGTAATTGTGGGTGGGAGTGAGTTCCATAATTTGGCTATGGCGCAAGAGAATAGTGCTTCACCAGCAGAGTTATTGGCTTTAGTGATCTGCAAGTGATTTTTGTTGCTGGATCATAGTGGTCTGGTGGTGCGATAGAGTTGGAGTAGATTCTGGAGGGATGGGACATTTAGTGGATGGTTTATTAGTTTGTGGGCGAGTGAGAGTTGATACCACTGAAGGAGGTGAGGGAGTTCAAGCCAGCCCAGTTCAGCAAGTGAGAGACGGTGGTGACTACGGTAGGATGCCCCTATGGCGAATTTGGCGATTTTGTTGTAGCAGGTCTCTAGCTTGATTAGATCACATTGCCTTAGGTTGGTATATATTGGAGAGGCATAAAGTAGGGTGGAGATAAGGTGGGAATTTGGTAGTGAAATCTTTGCTGCTTTGGTGAGAAATTGCTTATTTCTGTACAACGCTCCTAGTTTTTTGTGGACTTTTTTTATGGTCAAGGATATGTGAATGTCAAATTTTAGTTTATTGTCTATTTCCACTCTTAGCAATTTGGTGTGTTCAGTTGGGTATATAGTGGTGTTGTCTTTTGCTGTGATGTTAAAGTGAGAGTTGTTTTGAGTATGTTTGGTGGGTTGGAAGATGAGTAGTTTAGTTTTGTTTGGGTTGAGTATTAAGTGGGCATCGGATAACCATGTTTCAACAGAGGAAAAGGCTTCCTGTGTGACTTTTTGCAGTTTTAGTAGGGACTGGGCTGAGCAGATGGTGGTAGTCATCTGCGTATTGTATGAGTGTGCCATGTTTGGTGGCAGAGGCTAGATTATTGGTGTAAACAGAGAAGAGTAGGGGTCCAAGGATGGATCCTTGGGGAACCCCTATGGAGACAGGTAGTTGGGGAGATATGTCATTCTGCCATACAACGGATTGTTGGCGGTCAGACAGGTAACTCTGAAACCAGTTGGTGACTGATTGTGAGAAGGATAGGTTATTGAGGACAGAGATAAGTTGTTTGTGTGGGACCATGTCAAATGATTTAGATAGGTCTAGGAAAGTAGCAGAGGAGAGATAGCCATTGTTTTTGTTCTGAAGGATGGTGTTAGTAAAAGAGAGTAAGGCAGTGGTGGTGCTATGTTTTGGTCGGAAACCATGCTGAGTACTGGAAAGGAGGTTGTTAGTAAAGAGGTAGTCTGAGACCTGAGTGTATGCATCTCTCTAGTATTTTGGAGTGGAGAGAGAATAGCTATGGGGCGGTAATTGGTTAGTTCTGTGGAGGGTCCGCCTTTGTGAAGGGGAATTTTATGTGATACTTTCCACAGTGTGGGAATGCAACTTTCTGACAGAGATCGGTTAATCAAGATGGATACTGGGTAGGCCAGAGCATCAGCTGCGATTTGTAGGTATTCACTTGGGAGGTTGTCTGCTGCTAATTTGGTGGGTTTAAGTTTAGTTAAGAGTTTTTTTATGTTGAAGGTAGGTACAGGAGAAAAAGAGAAGGCAGTGGGGAGATTACTAGTTGAAGGTGTGGGTTGGAGGGGAGGGGGGTTGTGTTGTTTAGCTAGTGATAGTATGGTTTGGGTGAAGTGTGTGTTGAATGAGGTAGCAATATTTTCTGAGGAGTGAGGGATGTTAGGGGGAGGGGTACTTACTTTACCTGGGTGGAGGATGGAGTTTATGGAGGACCAGAATTGTTTGGGGCTGTGTTGTGAGGAGTCTAGGGCAGACTGGTAGTATTGGAATTTGTCCTGTTTTATTAGCTTTTTGACTATTACGTAGTTCTAGGAATTTCTGTCTAGCTGAGGGGGTTTTGGTTTTGCACCAGTGCTCCCAGGCTTTATCCCCGTTTTTCATTTCTGGTTTAGTGGTTTTCTGTAGCCATTAGGAGGGTTGTGCTTTGGTTCTGGAAAATCTTATGGGGGCATGATAATTAAGGATGTTCAAGAAGGTAGTATTAAAAAATGTAACTGCGTCAACTAGACTGAGGTACTTTACAGGATGCCAGTTACATTCTTTGAGGGATGAGATGAATGTGAGTGGGTTAAAGTTTAGATTTTTACGTATTTGATGGTAGATGACAGGTTTAGCTTGGTATAGGTATTTTTTGAATAGGAATGTTGGGGAGTGATCACTGAGGCTATCTGATAAGCAGCCTGTTTATATATGACTGGGGGCTCCTACTGACTAGTATCCAATCCAGGGTAGTGTGCTTACTGGAGTTTTTATTTATCCTGGTTGGTGACTTGACTAGTTGGGTGAAGCCATGAAGGTGTACATGATGGGTTGGATTGTTGTCAGAACAGGATTGCCAGTCAATATTGAAATCATCTAAGATGATAGTTTCTTGGGGGAGAGATGGTGGGTAGACCAGCTGAGGAGGTTTTCTAGTGGAGGGATGTTTTGGCCAGGTGGGAAGTAGCATCCAATTATGTTGATGGTTTTGTTTTGGTTAATTTTGAGGTTGGCATATATTATTTCTTCATTGCCTATTTGTGGAGCTGGTGATTTTAAGATCTGGATGTTTAGAAGCTGTTTAAATATTATAGCTACACCACCTCCTTTTTTGTTTAGCCAGTCTACTCTTAGTATGCTGTAACCTGTAGGGAGTATTTGCTCACTGGTAATGTGAGGTTTTAGCCAGGTTTCTGTCAGGATGACTATATCTGGGGAGTACAAGTCTATGGTGGCATGGAGTTCATGGACTTCGTTGGATATGCTTCTAATATTTAGGCTTAGTAGAAGGATGTCACTTGGCTTTCTACTGGCTGTAATATGGGAGAAGTTGTGGTTTCTAGTCTGATTATGAGGACTGGGGTTGGAGATGGTAGGGCCAGGGTTGGGGTGGATGTCTCCACTTAGGGCTAGTTTTGATATGCATGAGATTATTAGTTTTCTCAGTTTTTGAATGTGTTTGTTTATAAGGGAAACTTTATGATTGTGCTCTGTGGGTAATAGGTATGGTGGGAGGGTTACTATGTTAAGTTGTAGGGATGCTTTATGGTTGAGTAATATAGTTGGTAGAATATGTGGGGGGGTGCATAGGGATGGTTCTTAAGCTGGTGGGAGTGGAGCTGAATGTGGGTGAGACATGAGTGGTGGTGTGAGTAGTAGTACAGTGGTAGTGGTTGAGTGGGGGAATGATGGAGCTTTGGTAGGATGTAAGATATGCAAGGAGAGTGCATGCAGTGAGCATGGGAAAGGTATGCTTGTACATGTTAGTTGAGGTGGTGTGATAGTAGTGGGAAGATGGAGGAGGTAGTGTTGGGTTAGTGCTGTGGTTGGCTATTGCAAAGATGGGAGGGGTTTGAGTGCAATAAAGGTGGGACCACTGGGGGCGGGAGGGAATAGGAGGCAGGGTGGGGAGCGAAGCAGGGTAGAGACCCTGTCAGTTGCTCGTATGAGGGGGCTGGAAACAATCACAAAGCAGAGACAAGTATGTGTTAAGAAACAATCACAATTGACCAAGGACTGCTCTGAAACTGTAAGTCATTTCTTAATTTCTCAGATGGAAAAACAGGATAACCTTGTATCAGTAGGCTACTGTAGTCATAGTTTAAATTAACAAACACACAGTATTAATCAGTTATGGATACTATGTGCTAACAGAAGGGAATAAGAGAAAGTGGAATGGGTGTGTGTGTGTGGGGGGGGGGCTGCTTACAAGCCAAAGCAGAGTGCTCTCTAGGGGAAAATGAATATTGGCTCAAACAGGTAGACACATACTCAAAGTTAACTGTAGCTGTTTGCAGACAGTTCAGACCCGGACTGCACTTTTCTTACAAGAATGTTAAAGGTGGTACCGCAGTTGAATTAAACCATCTTCATCTATTAAACCATCTTCGCCCATAACGCCATTAAATTGTTATAGCACCTATCCCTTGAATATAATCAACTTTAAATAAGGAACCATTATCATTTGGGGCTACTTGCAAAAATGTACCTGCCAAATCACTTGCGTTGGCGCCAGCAGCTCCAGCGCTATTACAGGCAAAGTCACAGCTCAGTACTTGTTTCTTGACTTCTTCTGTCTTGCTCCTTGTTTTACATAATCTCTGTAATTTCCCTCCGAAAAATGGGGCTGTTGATTTTTACCCCACAGTGTGTGCTTATTACTGTACATGTATTTTGAAGAGTTTAGTGTGCAAAGTGCAACTATTTTGTGAAATACTGTCAAAGTATAGCCATTTCGAAAAGTTTCTTGTGCTGGGTGTATCTATTCACAAAGTGTTGCCATTACAGAGCCTTTCTTGCACTGTAAGGAATTACCTAGCAAGTTACCACTATTTTAGGACAAGAGATGTCCAGTTTATCCGCATTGTGCAGTTATTGGAAATGCTTTTTAAAATGTTGATAAACGACTTTAGTGTTGCAAAAAAAGAAGATATTAAAAGAGTATTACAGTGCTCGAGAGTTTTTCATTCGCATCACAAAGCTGTTTGAGATGTTCCTTACAATGATGACAAATGACTTTAGCAATGCAAACCGATATTACAAAAGTGTTAATTTGCCTGAGAAATTTATTCCGCAAAGTCTGGTTATTCAAAGGTACTACAAGTTGGTCAATTAGCATAATTTTGAAAAGCCCCAAAGGTATAAAATTCAGAAGCACAAAGGCATTGAACAAAGTTACAAATACTGGCATAAGTTTCTGGCATGTGTGTATGTTTGTGCTTATTTGCAAAACCCTTCACTGATATGTGTTAATATGGCAGATGGATTTCAGAAGCCCCTAACAGTTGTATTTGATCAGAATATTTCAGAGAATATTTGAGCAAGAGTACAATATTTTATACAAGCAGCTTATGCAGATAGAGATGTACACACCAAACATTACATTAGAGAGGCATTTGTTTTACATGAGAGATCAGAAATCAGGCAAACATTTAAACATGTCTGTTTGGTGACTTAAAAGATGAGTTGATAATGGACAGGCTTGTGTGTGGTATTAACAGTGCTGCTGTGAGAAAGATTTTACTTCATGACCGTGATTTAACGTTGAGCAAAGCCATAGAGATTTGTCAAATCCATGAGGTGACAGAAAGAAACACAAGTATGCTTGTGAGTGACAACAGCATGATTTCAGTTGGCTCCAGATAAATTGTAGATAGCATGCAACACGTGGCAAACAAAAGCAGGCCCAAGCACATGATGGTAGCGACAGGGTTTCCAGGGAAGACGTGTAGCTTTCCAGCAAATTCTAAGAAGGGAGCTTGCTCCAGCTGAGTGCAGTGCAAGTGTGAATCAGCAAAACCCAAGTCTAGCTTTATTGTTAACTGTCACAATTGTGGTGCAAGTCATAAGTTTAAAAGAGAAGAGTGCTTAGCATTTGGTTAGCAATGTCACAAGTGTAAAGAAATTGAACCATTGCCAAAAGTTTTGAAAATCAAGTGAGCCTCGCAGTTGTAAAGAAAGGTCACAAAAAAGCAAGTTAATCAAGTAGAGTTGAAGCAATCAGCATTCTGTGTAGATGGTGTATCGGTGCTTGTTGAAAGAGTTGATGCAGTGAATTTATTAACAAGGAGCAAAGTGTTTTGTACTGTCTGGATTAATAGAAAATCCATAAAGCTTAAAGTAGACAGTGGTTCAAAGTGTAATGTTATATCAGCAGACATATTTGAGTGACACAAAAGATCGGAACAAAGCATTAAAAAGACTGTATCATCCGATGTGCACAGTTGAAGTTGCAGCTCTAATACCGAATGCCACTGTTTTCTCTGTTTTGGATGCAAACAGTTCATTCTAGCAAGTGATGCTTGATCGCAAATCTTCATTTCTAACTACTTTTGGTACTCCGTTTGGCAGATACAGATTCCTAACAATGCCATTTGGAATACATTCAGCAAGTGAAGTCTTTAATCCTGCAGTGGAGCAAATTTTTTCGGGTTATCCTTGTGCCATAATAGTAGATAATTTATTGGTTGGAGGCAATGGTGAAGCAGAACATGACAGAAACCTAAAGAAAGTTCTAGACAGAGCACATGAAGAAAACTTGAAGCTCAATCCTCTGAAGTGCAAATTCAGACTTCCAAAAGTTACCTATGTAGGTCATTTGTTCATAAGTATAGGCTTGAGACCAGACCCGACCAATCAAACAGCTATTCTTGAGATGTCAGTACCAGATAATGTACAAGCTCTATGTTTTCTAGGTATGGTCAACTATTTAGGCAAGTTTATACCAGACTCCAGTGAGTCGATATTACCTTTAAGAGAGCTAACGTGCAAAAATGTTGCATGGTCGTGGTTGGAACAGCACCAGAAGACGTTAAGCAGAAAATTGCCACCCCCACCTACATTAAGACACTATGATGTGAATAAACCAGTTGCTCTTTGTGATTCTTCAAAATTTGGTATTGGCGCAGTTGTACTTCAAGAGGGCAGATCAGTAGCCTATGCATCTAGAACACACTTACCCAAACTGAGATGCAATATGCTCAAACTGGCAAGGAGCTTTTGGCAATAGTATTTGCATGTTCAAAGTTTCATGATTATATTTATGGTTGTGATATTCAGATTCAAACTGACCACCAACCTCTAGTTATATGCTAAGGAAGCCTATGCATTCAACTCCAGTGAGATTACAAAGAATGATGCTCATATTGCAAAAGTACAATTTCAAAATGGTCTACACGAAAGGCAAATTGCTCTAGCTGGGCTGATACCCTATCCAGATGCCCAGAAATACCATAACAGCTTGATGCAGAGAATTTTGACTTTGATGTGATGTCATTGCGTAATTTTACCACCACTAGACTTAATGAGTTAAGAGAGCACACTCGGACTGACCCAATTTTACAGAAGCTTAAATCACTATATTAATGTTGGATGACTATCAAAGCAATCTAGTGAACCATCTGAAGTGCAAATATATTTTCCTTACAGAGATGGATTGTTGATGGAAGATGGTATTCCTAAAATTGTAGTGCCTGCTTCCTTACAAGGGTATATCCAGATTTTGCATCATGGTCACCCAGGATTCACATCCACTGAGAAGAGTGACAGAATTAGTATTTTTGCCTTCATTGCCAAAAGACATTTACAACATACTTTCTTCTTCAGTATGCAATAGTACTAGACTGCATTTGCAAAGAGAACCACTTCAGCTAAGTCCAGTTCCTGAACTACCTTGCCCAACCGTTGCAAATGAGAGTGGAACAATCAACACTACTTGGTTTTGTTAGACTCTTATTCAAATTGGTTTGAAATTGATCTACTACCTAACCTAACATCCGCTGCTATTACTACATTGAAACGTCATTTTTCAGTTCGTGGTAGTCTACACAAAGTTCTTTCTGACAATGGTACTCAATTTACTAGTTAGTTGTTTCAGAAATTTGCAAGAGAATGGGACTTTGTACATGTTACTAGTGGTCCAGAATATCCACAGTCAAATGGTCTGACTGAATGAGCAGTGCACAGTGCAAAGCAACTACTTGCAAGGTCAAAGCGTGACAATATCGATGTATTCTTGAATTTACTAAATCTCAGAAACATACCCAGTGACGATATTCTTGGCTCACCTGCTCAGAGACTACTTTCCAGGCAAACTAGAACTAAGCTACCTATTACTTCCAGTTTATTGAAGCCTAAACCTAAGAACAAAAAAAACATCAAGGCTCAACTGTTTTAAGCAGCATCCTTTGAGGAAAGGAGAGACAGTATTAATCCAGACAATGAAAGGTTTTGATCGGACAGATTACAGGCATCTGTGCTGAGCCAAGATCCTACCTGGTAGACTCCCAGGGTGTGGAATATAGGAGGAATCAGACATCTTCCTGTACCAGAATCCTCAGTACCACCACAACATTGTTTCTGTGATGCAGATTTCAAATCTAAGACTGAATCAGACACTGTTTCCATACCAGAATGTGTTCAAAATTCTGATTCCATTCCAGAAAATGTTCCAAACATTCAACAGGTCAAACATTTTGCAGACACAGTTCCAGTTGCTAAATCTAATTCTCAATTTTATGTCACACGATATGGACAAGTATCAAAGCCTAGTGTGAAATATGCAGCAATGTGGACTTGTGTGTGTGTGTGTGTATATATATATATATATATATATATATATATGTACACACACATGTGTGTATATATATATATATATATATATATATATATATATATGTACACACACACACATATATATATATATATATATATATATATATATATATGTGTGTGTGTGGACTTAGTATTGTATAATGCAGGACAAAAAAATCACCTGTGATTTCTGCATGCCTATTTGACACGTAGTGTTGTATGATCTATTAAAGAGGGAGGATGTAGATCAGAGTGCAAGTGATATGTGCTGTATCTTTAAGAAGCATGTCAAGGCTGTACATGCATGTATAAATTCCAGACACGTACAATCCCTAGTGCCATTTAGTGAGATCAGCCACAGTGAGATCATGCATGGAATCGCAGCTGTTTGTATAAAAGTTATTTAAGTTAGTCAGTAATCTTCTAAAATGATGAGTTTGTATAAAATAAAGCTCTTTGAACGGAATCCACGAAGACTCTTCTATTGTGTCCAAAATAGGAGAGTGACAGGGTTTGAATAATAATTTTTCTGCCACTCTTAAATTCTTATACACTTGATATTCAGTCCCATCTGGTCCTGCAACTGATTCCATATTCACTTGTCCAATTACCTTATCTAGCTCATATGAAGAAATCTCATGTTCCAGTTCTTTATGATCTTGCTCAGATAATCTTAATACTCTATATTCTATACTTCCCTTTCTTAAAACATTTCTTGTACATAAACTACTACAGTATGCATTATCTGTTCATGGTTTATTTTTACTTTTACATTTTTCATTTCTCTTATTACACTATATTCCTTAACAAATTCACTTAAGTATGTTGATACCTCTTTCTTATTTACCTTGTAGAAAACCTCTTCGTTTCAATAATAATTCCTTATTTCTTCTTTTTTTCCTGTATATCACTTTTTCTTTATCAAAATATTTTCTAACTTTTTCGAAATCCACTACAGCACCTTTACATATTTTTTCATATTTTTATTTTTCTGCTTTTCCTATGTCCTGCCAATCTAAAAAAAAAAAAAAAAAAAAAAACACTCTATATTTCTCTTAAAGCAAGCCACCACTAAGACCAATCTTTACAGAATATTCTCATTGTAATATGATCTTTCCATAACTGTATTATTTTCTTTCTATGTTCTCATTTATCCTTTGTATCCCTTTTCCTATTTATATACTCTTCATCCTCCTTTAACTCTATCCATATTGCTAGATGGTCCGAACGAATGTTACAACTAACTACTTCAGCAACATTTAACCCTTCTGATATTGCAAAATAATCTATTTCAGTATTGTATGTACCTCAGCTATATATGGCCATGCATTATTATTCCAAATACTTAACTTTCCGCAGTTCATAACTTCTAACATTTTAACTTCACTTCCTGTCTTTGTTTTCCTCTCAAATCACAACTGAAATATCCTGTCAGTATGTTTATAATTACTACATAACCCAAAATCTTATGAAATAAATTATCCCTTTCTTTACACATAACTTAAGAATACAGTGCTACAATTCTGTATAATTGAGCTTTCCATCCTAAATATATAACTAAGTTTCCCATCATTACTATACCCAAACATTGTTCATTTCCCATATTCCATGTTATTGGGATATATGCATGGATATCAGTTTGGTATGACAACCCTGGATTTCCAAATGTTAGCCAAACATTCCACTTGTGCTGTGCTGATGATGCCATAAGAAGGAAGAAACATGCATGTCCACAGCTAGTGGGGTTTGGCTTTATTGGCCTGAATTTGTCCATTAATACACTTGAAAGAAAAAGTCATGGGCATTAAGAAATGCAATTTAGCTGAAACACCCAATGTCCTTAAAAGGTAATTTGCATATATCCCATGTCATCTCCAATACAAGAGGTTTAAGGAATCACACAGTGGAAAGTCTAGTTTTGCTAGATTTTTCTTTTTGTGTTTTTTTAACAGATTGTTTTTTCTGTGTAACCTTTTTACTCATTGTTTTAGCATATTCCAGGTTATGTCTCTCCAAAGTTTTTCTGTTTGCAATCTTTCTTCCTCTGCTAAAAATCTCACATCTTCCAGTACTATAACATCTATATCACACTTACTGCACCCCTCTAAGTTTCCTATCCTTATCTATATTTTTATTATTTACATTTACAGTAAGTACTGTAAAGTTAGTGTTCTCTTATTTTTAACTTCCCATTTTTTTTTTTTTTTTTACTTTGGACAAATTCGCCATTTTTCTTACCTCTTCCTTTTCTCTTCTCTTTCATACTAGTACCTTTTTTCTTTCAGTCTTTTACTGATATAATTTTCCCCCCTTTTACTTTTTAGAAATAACCAACTTGTGGGCATGGATACATTGAAGATTTACCCATGGTTCATCAGGTGGTTTTGATCACTAGGCCATAGCCCAGTATGACGCTAGAAAAAGATATGAAAAAAACTGGTCATCCTTACTTATAGACTTCTGTCAAGTTAAAGTCTAAGTTGATTGAGGTCCAGAGTATTTAAAGAATATTCTTCTGTGTTAAAATGATTGGAAAAAAAACAGGCAAATTATTGGGTTGGTTCAAAGCTGATGCTGAAGCTACTTTAGGCACAAACAAAGTGCTTGGTTTAAGAGCAAGTCTTACTTTGTGACTGCAGGACAATGCTTGCAGCTCAGAAACTTTCTTGGCTGAAGTAGCACCTTCCAGAAAAGATGTTTCAAGGAGGCAAGAGGCAGTAGTTCAAATGGGGGTTGTTAACCCTTGATAAGATCAAAGTTGAAATCACATGGAGGAATAGGGTCATTGACTGGAATTCTGAACAAAAAAAGTTCTTTATATATTCATTGGTAAGTAGTAGAATAGCTGCTCTTGTGGGCTATTTAAGTCTACCCAATGTCCTCTTTTGTGCTCAAAATAACCTATTCCATTCGGTTATAGATTGGCCTTACCCATCCCATGGTTGATGAAAGAAATGTACTCACCATAACTATGCATCTGTGTATTATCCATTTTCATTCTTCCTCAATGAATGGGTCTCAGATCCAACCTTGGATCTGACTTGGTCACTTTTCTCTAGTCTCTTGGATCTGACTCTCGAGCTCTTCCCTTTACCTATAATACCCCTTAAATACTGCATTACCTCAGATCGAGTTTGCTGTTACCATATATCAATCTACAGTACAGATTATAAGAAAAAACAGTATAGGTACAGAACAGAAGCTCAAACAGGAACTATGGTGTCTAACAAAAACTTAATCAGGTCACTCCCCAAAGACATGGAAAGGGGGGGGGATGAGGAAGAATAAAAATGGACAACACGGCTGCATAGTTATGGTGAGTTTATAACTTTGACATCTGTTATTTTCATTCATTCCCCAACAAATTGGACAAGTCCACAGTTACAATAACCTTGGGTGGCCCTCATGGAGGATGCTCTGGAGGCTCAAGGAACCAAAAGCAGCCTCATTTCTGAAGATGATATCCAACTTGCAATGAGCAATAAAGGTGTGAGCGTTAGTCCAACTGACAGCTGCACAAATATCATCAATGGAAGCTCTAGCCCAAAAAGCAGATGATGTAGCCATAGATCTAATGGAATGCATGTTTGGAGGTTTTGGCAAGGATAAACCTCTTGAATAGTAAACATAGGAAATGCAATGTTATCCATTTGGCTAAAGTAACTTTTGATGCTGGTTTTCCCAATTTGTTACTGGAAAAGGAGAAAAAAAGTTGGTCAGTTTTTCTAAATTCCCTCATCCTATGAAGATAAAAACAGAGCTGCCTATGTACATCTAAAAGGTGAAGCATGTATTCTCCATTGTAAAAATTTGGAAAGAAGACTGAAATTGATAACTTGATTGATATTTGTTTCAGAGGCAATTTTGGGTAGAAAGGAGGGGTTACTAGGCAAGTTAACTGTGTCTTTGTGGAAAATCAAATAAGGCAGTTTTGAAGTGTGTGTTTGGAGTTCAGAAACTCACCGTGCAGAAGTAATGGCCACAAGAAAAACTGTTTTCCAAGAAAGGAATTTGAGACCTAACTAAGCTGAGGGTTCAAAGGAAGATTGGACCAAACACTGTAATACAATAGTAAGATATCATAGTGGAGTAGGATCTTGTACCAGGGGTTTAAGCAGAAAGCTACCTTTAAGGAATGCTTTACATAACTTGGATGTAGTTAAGGGGAAAGCATCATCTCCTATGGGTAATTAGAGATGGTTGCTAGCTGAACTTTGGTGGTGGAGAAACTAACACCACTTTGAAAGATTGAACAGCTGGAATTGGAATGGTGAAAGGATCCAGCTCTCTCTCTCTGTTGTACCCAAAAGGAAAATCTCTTCCATTTACTCTTATAAATCTTCCTCGCAGAGGGTTTCTCGGATGAAAAGATTTGGTGAACAGGAGAGGAAAACCTGGACTGTCCAGCCATCACTGTAAATGTGGAAACCATGCAGTCATTCTGAGGCCTGAAATGTCTGAGTCATCCCTGATGAAATTGACAGTAGATCTGGAATGGGGTCCACTGTCCAAGAGGGACACAGGAAGGGGAGCCAAACTTGCAGAGACCCAAAGGGAACAATGAGGATTACCTTGCTCTTCAACCAGACTGCTTTCTGAAAAATTTGGGGATTGGGGGTAAGGGAGGGCAAGTATACAGGAGAACATAGGGCCAAGTGTGAACTAGAGCATCTCTTGGTGACTTCCCCGAGGGGGAATTAGGGCAAAGAACCTGCTGTACTTGTTGCTGAGGGAAGAGGCAAACATTGCAGCAAGGCTGACCCCACTGGCAAAAGATCACTTCTGCCACTGCATGACTGTCAGACCACTCATTCGACATCAGGATAGTCCCTCTGAGCTTGTTGGCAAGAACATTGGATTTCCCCGGTATGTGTATCGCTACAAGAAATTGTTTGCCCACTGCCAGACTCTCATTGCTTCTCGGCCAATAGGGTAAGATCTGGTTCCCCCTTATTTGTTGATGTATCATACCACTGACAAATTGCCTGTTTGGATAGCAACTGTCCTTAGAGGAAGAGTTCTGAAAGGTCTCCAACCCTAAGAGGACCACTCTCATCTCTAAGACGTTTATGCACAATTTGGTTTCTTCTAGGGATCACGGTGCCTTGAACAGTCAATCCTAGGAAATGCCCCCCCCCCCCCCCCAAATTAGGAGGCATCCTTGGTCAACGTCACCTTTGAGTGAGGAAAGATAGAGACGTTCCTGACAAACTTCAACAGACTGAATCCACCAGAGTAGGAATTCCCTGCAGACCCAGTTTTATAGGATGTTTTAAAGGTTGTCGAAGAATGGAACACTGTGCCTCTAGAGTCTATTGGAGAGTTTGCATGGAAGACAAGCGGTAGGTATTATTAAAGTAATTGCTGCAGCCATCAAACCTAAGACTTGAAGAACAAATTTTGCTTGATGAGAGGGGTGAGAGAGCTTGCCTGATATGCAATCTCAAGGTAAGAATTCTGTTTTGTGGTAAAAATGCGGACCGAGTGACTGTGTCTAGACAAGCCCTTATAAACTCCAAGACTTGAATTGGCTGAAGATGGGACTTGGGAAGATTAACGGTGATTCCCAGGAACTGACACAATTAGATTAAGTAATTTCTGGCTTTTTCCAGGAGATTGAACACAAACTCCCCGCACAGACGGCATCTGCAAGGTTCCAAAACTGTAACACGACCCAAAAACAACCAGCAGAAGAGTGAAAACGCTCTTTAATGTCACAAACCGGTTTTGGTCACAATGACCTTTATCAGTGTGAATAAATGACATAGTAATGAAAAGCTGTTTATATAGTGACAATATATTCAAAAACACCAATCAGAACTCTAACCTACTGCCAACAAAAATAAGGAGATATACACACCATATCAAAAACACAATTAGATTAAAATACTAATCCTGTGATGTGAATACATATAAATAAATACATCAATAAATCACTACATATACATGTAAAATTATATATATACACAAATATACCACATATATAACAAAAAGGTATGTGTATATAAAAAATAAATATATAAACCACCATAATTCAAAACTGACCGGGAGTCAACTCATAAATGGTCATTTAAGGTCTAAAGTATAGCCCTATTTTTCACAACAAAATGATATAGTTAAGTACACTGAAAGTAGTTCTGTGAAAATGCCCATGGTCATTACCTGTACATCAGAGGTGAATAGGATTAGGGAAGTAGTCAGAAGTAACTGGCATATCTTGTTCACTGATGAGAAGGTAAAAGAGCTGGTAGGCCAGTGGCCTATTTTCGTGTATAAAAACAAAAAGAAACTTAATGTGATTATATTGATCAGTCTATGTATTTTAAGCATCCAGAGACAGGCTATTTATGGAAACTTAGGGTTTCAGCAGACTGCAGTACACAGAATGTTATTTATGCAGCACATTGTGTTTTGTGCTTCAAATTTTGCATAGGTAAAACTTTCCGGAAACTGAAGGAGAGTGTGCAGGATCATTTGTATTGCACGAGGAGATGGAATGACTGTAGTGCTTTAGCGAAACACACACATTTGTATTCCAAGTTTTGCAAGTTGTGACTGAGAATGTGTGTGTGTGTGTGGGGGGGGGGGCGACTTAGTAAACATAACAGAAAATGCAGTATTACAGTGGATTTTAAGGCTAGGAGCGCATAGGGGAATGGGTCTGAATGACCATGTACCCCTAAAACCAGTATTAAAGGCAATGAAAAATAAATGTTTGTGTTTTTACTTGTGGCTTTTATGTGCTGTTTGTAGATGCTGTTGCTTTAAAAGTAAATGCCTTGTGGATCAGTTAGGTTTTATGCATTGTCATGTTAATTGATACTAAAATTTAGTATAAAAGAAGTTCATTTGCTTTACTTTTTTGTCTGATAAAGCCGTGACGAACACTGTGAAAGCCCTAACTTTTAATAAAACCTGTGGATTTTACAACTGCTGAGCCCTTCCCTTTCTGCCTGTTACTAGCTTTGGTTTTTCTTGGAATTTTGTTTGGGTCTGCTGCTGGAATACACTCGCTGCCTTTGGGTTTTCGTGCTGCTTTAACAATTATCTCAGTTTAGCTAAAATCCTTGTGGTGTGCAATGACTACTACTCTCTGGACAGGGGATGTTATTTTTAGTTTCCCCTTCTCCTAGAAAAAGATCTGTAAACAGAGTGAAAACATTGTACATATTTTTAACCCTTTTAGTAAAGGACATGAATGCTTTAACTTGTACTACTGTACATCACGGTCCAAGAGGGTCAAGAAGTGCCAACAGTTATTTCAAAGTTTTCCCAAAGTCAGATGAAAAGGGGAAGTTTTTGTGGTTTTAAGACATTGCATGAGATGGAGTCCTATGCCACGGTGGTACGGCGGTAGCGTTACCTCACAGCAAGAGGTTCTCCCGTTCGATTCTCGGCTTGGCTTGGGAGTGTCTTCTGTGTGGAGTCTGCATGTCCTTCCTGCATTTGGGTAGCATTCAAGAGATGCGTGTGTAAATGGGCGTGCCTTCGTTGAAGGTTGGGCGTCGAGCTGGCACCTTGGCATTTCGTAAAAAAATCTACTACCAATCATTAGTGGACCGGAGTTCCGCTGTGGTGACCCCCTTACCGGGAAAAGCCGAAAGACAAACAACAACATGAGAATGGAGTCCTATATTTCCAGAAATGCCTGCAGTACGGGTGACTTCACTCTTCACTGCTTTTCTTAGGCAATAATGGCTTGTAGATCAGCCAGAAAATAAATCTGATAAACATATTTTACACAAATATATGCCAGCATGTCAAAAAGCCACAGAGATCACTATCATATTGACAACACACCCCTTAGAGTTGACCCAGAGTGAGGGACTTGGGAACACACATTGATAGTAATCTAACCTTTGACCATCAAGTGTCTACAATAGTGAGGAAATTATTCTATGTTGCGCAACTTATAAACAAAGTTATGGCATCTAAGTCCAAGGAAGTCATTGTTCCACTGTATTCGGCATTCATCAGACTTATCATTGAGTACAATGCCCCCTTTGGTATGTACGTAACCAGGCATATCCATCAATTGGAACATTCACAGAGGTTCCTCACTAAAAGAATATTTAAAATGTCCTGTGTAGAACGCCACAAGGCCCTGTCCCTATCCCTCTATTCTGCCTGCCACAGGCTTTTAAGGGGAGCTCTATGCCTGGCATACAGGGTATTGTCAGACTCCACTCTAATGGACCTCCTACATATCCACAGAAAAAAACAGCACCAGAATTATCCATGCTAAAGACTTGAATATTGCCTGTGATATAAATAGGACCTGCTGGAGAGACAGCTATGTATCCCAGAGACTACCCCATCTATGGAACAGGCTCCCCATCCATGTGAAGCAGAGTTCCTTCCTAAACCAATTCAAGTGCAACTTGGACAATTGGATGGGGAACAGGAAATTCATCCCTGGTTTGGCACCTATATCTGTAATGGACACAGGCAGCCTGTAAATTGTTCATCTCCAGGGCCCTAGGTATACTTATCAAAGGTGGTATAGCTTGTCAGAGATTTGGGATGCAAGGCTTAGAAAGGCCCTTGTGGTGGTTAGCCTAGTAAACATCTATGAACCTGTATGTCCCTTTAATCCCAGATATATCTCCAAACTTAGGCAACAGAGGTCAATTTTTTCCAACTTTTATTCCTACTTGTCTTGCTACCTAAGTAAAGCAGGGGAGAGAGAAATTCTCAGATCCACTGTGAATAGTCAAAGTATAAACCCTTGTAAGCAAACTGTACAAGTCAAACTTATCAAAAAACACCCAAAGCTGTGGTAACTTGCAAAGCATTTTTTTACAAGAAAGAATCCCTGTGCAACCCCATTACTTGTGTATTAACTGCACAATCTCACATCTATAGGGAAAAGAGAAATGCCTCAAAATGGTTATATAAAAAAAGTGCACAACTGCAGATGTTCATCATTCCCACTGCTGCAGTGATAGTAACCCAGCACTAACCAGTTTTCAGAAGCTCACTCTCCTTCCAGCTGATTGGCTGAGCATATCCTGAGAGGAAGGTCTTCAGCTGTTAGTCTTTTTGTGCCATCCAGAGAAGAAAGTCCTCTGACTCTCTTCACAGGATCCAGTATTGATTTTTCCAGTTTACTGCTCAGATAAACCCCATTTGGGGAACCCCATTCCTGAAATTCCGTTGTTAGATGTATTATTTTCTTTCTACTTTTTTATTTAAAATATTTAAATGTTTTATTTCCTTCAGTGTTTACAGTAATTTCTGTTTGTGGCAGTGTTCCTTTGGCTTCTGTCTGACAAATGCTTATTTTTACTGTTTGTGAGGCAACTTGCAGTATTCCTGTCAGAAGTGCAGTATATATGTTCAGTTAGACACTAGGGGGCTGTCTTATGCAGAACAAAGTTTACAGCACTTAGATTTTTCAGTATTTATGTCTAAATTATGTGCCTGACTTTGCTCTGTTTGTGTGCTTTTAGCATTGGATCAAGGTTTTACTACAAATAGTTATTTGACTATACTGTGGAGATTTTACTCTGACAAGAATATATAGTTTAAATTAATTTAACGTAGTGTATGGAACTCATTTTGTCACATTAGGTTTGGCACATTGGTTGCTTGTGTACTGGCCATTCTTTTTCTGTCAGTTGTAAAAGAATTCTGAACACGTCTCACTTTTTTGTGATAACACAGTCTGGCAGAGTTTAGTTGTGTGGAGACATATTTATTACTAGAAACTTTGTGTTTAGTGTGATGTGTTATCCAGTACTGTCAGTTTATTACTGGCTGGTGTTCTCTACCCACTCTTGATGAATCCTAACTTTGGTACCCCTGCAATCAAGTCCGGCTACATCTCTTAAGGAAAAAAAATAAACACATGCCTCCACCTTCTCAGCCAATAGATCACTTACCTTTTGCCCTGCCTCCCTGCAGTGTAGCTTTGTTGGCCACCTTGGAATGGGGTTTAGACACACCCTCAGTGGCTGATTCCAGTACCTGGGCAGGTATGGGAGAACCAAACTTTCCTCAGATGATTGCTAGATTTAGTGATGTTTTTGCTTGAGAGCAGTCTGGAACTACCTCAGTTAGGCAGGGTATATGACTTTACAGAGGACATATTACCCTGCCTTGCTCTGGGGTCTGTGATCTTAGAGGGTGAGATGCCCAATTCTGTGGCTATCCTCCTGTCTTACAAGCCTTGGAAGATGTTTATGAAGCTGCCTGCATGACACCTGTAGCTATTCCAGCAGCCCTTAAAAAGGCTCCATGAAAACAGTGTCTCCTCAGATATGACTGGTCTCTTCTGATTTGACTGCTGACCCACCTGCAGTCTCCCCTGCTTTCCTGCTCAGATAAAAAGTCTTTCACGTCATCTAATCTATTACTAACTGATAGAGGGAAAATGGTTAGATCTTCAGGGCAAAAGGATGTCTCTTTCTAGTAGTTGAGCCTTTATAATATTAAATCATCACGGCTATAGGAGGAAATTTTCACAGTGTGCATACAGATTGGATGATTTTGCTCTAGCCTTACCTGCAGAGCAAAAGTCATATTAAGGAAATTTTCTGATTTAACTCCAGTTTTGAAACACTCTTTTTGAGAAGTGTGCTAGATGTGCAGATAGTCTCGAGAAATGTTGCTGCTTCTGTTGTATGAAGACAGTATGCTTTGTTACATAATCAGAACTTCTCTGATTTAAAAGCCAAAATTTTGAATGCAACTTTAAGTTCTGAATTGGTGTTTAAGCCCACTGTTGCATAGATTTTCAAACAGTGGAATGATAGAGGCAAATAAATGCATGTGGTATCTAGGATTTTTCAGGTACTCAAGTTCTCCCCAAACAAGGTGCCTTCCTTCAAGGGGATGAACATAGAAAAATCCAAGCCAAACAAAATCCAGGAAACCAGAAAGGAAACTGCAGGAGGATAAATCTTCAAAACCAAACAAGAGGGCTTCCTTTCTTGAAAATAATCCCCTTGCAAGGCAAAATACTATGTAGAGTCTCATACCACCCTTACCTGCAATTCCCTTCCGCCTTCCCCCCAGGCTCTTTCTCAACCCTGCAGGCCTGTCCACAAATAAGTCTCAGACAAATGTATTCTGAGAATAGTTCAGAGAGGGTGCACTTGGCAGTGGTTAGAAAATCCTTCCCCTTTCAGTGGAATTCTTTCACACACAGACCAGAAAAAGCTCTTTCCTCCAGTGTTCCATCACATGGTAGAAACGGGGTCATAAAACAGTGCCTGTGATGCACAAATGTAAAGGATTTTACTCCAGAATCTTTTTGGTATCAAAGAAAGGAGCACTCCTGGAGACCTGTCCAAGATATGTCCTTTCTAAACACCTTTATAAAAGTTTTGACATTCAAAATTCTCACCTTACAGCCAGTCCTAGCATTGCTTCTAGACCAGTGTTTCATGGTGATTCCAGATTTCAAGGATGCTTATCATATTCCTATTGCTTCCAATTTCAGGATGTTTTTGAGATTCCTTGTGCCGGGCTTACATTATCAGTTTTCTGCTTTACTCTTTGTATATCTACTGCACCTCAAGTGTTTATACAGTGCCTGGCCTCAGTGATTGCATATCGCAGAACCCTAGTCATCCACATTTTTCCATATTTAGATAATTTGTGCAGATTCTGTATTTAGGTGTATGGAATCCTTGGGCAAGGTCACATCTCTATTTTCCCACCTGGGCTTCAAACCGGACTTTCCAAAAGTCTTTACTCATACCCTCTCAGTGAATTGTTTTCCTGAGGTGTTGGATAGACACTGTAAAAATGGTTGCCTTCCTGCCAGAACACAAAGTTCTTACTTTATCAGGGCATTTTCTTGGATTTATCTCTTCTAGACATGGCCTTGGCAAGAGTTTCTCAAAATTCTAGGCAGTATTTCAGCAGTAATCCTCATGATACCCCTAACCACACTACCCATGAGAAAAATTCACTGGTACTTGAACAGCTGTTGAACTCAGTATCTTTATCCCTTGGACTTCCAGGAACAGGTACTAAGATGTGTGAAACAGGACCTGCAGTGGTGGCAGGGTTAACTATCTTTGAATCTAGGGCCACCCTTTTTGTCATTAGACAGTAGGCCGATAGGCCAATCTGTCTAGATGGGCTCTTGTGTGATTTTTGTATGAGTGTCAGTGTCCATGGGAGTTCAAGTACAAGGCTTGTGAGGTCCTCAGGACACACTAAAGTACATAAAATAAAAAAGATGCTGACAGTGATTCATGTGTCAAATGTTTAATGTTAAGTTGTCAATCTCGCCTTCATTCTTGCTGGATGAGTCCGGAGCCGATCCTCTGCTCCGACTCGGCCTATACTAAAGCTCGAGAGCTATTTTTACCGGCTCGAGGCTACCCTGTATCCCACAATGCTAGGCGCTAACTACCCAGATCTCGTTTGCCGCTTCAGCTGCGAGGTTGCGTTTTTGCCGGCTCTCAGGTTAGATTTGTAAAAATCTTTTCTGGTAAGGTTTTTCCTGTCTTTTTTCAGTATTAGTTTTACTGTTATATCCCGCTTACCCCTCTAGTGTATCCCCGCCTTAGATAGTTCCCTTTCGGGTTTTTTTCTATCTTCCTTCTCGTTCCCTACCCCCACTCCGTAGATTACTAGGCCTTCGGGCTAATTTTTAGTTTAATTTTAGTTTAAAGTACTTTATTTTGTTAGTTAAATTAATCTTAGTCTCTTCTGTGTGTGTGTGTGTGTGTGTGTGTGTGTGTGTGTGTGTGTGTGTGTGTGTGTGACTAGACTAAGTAAGTTTGAATGTGGGTGTTTGTTGTATGTGACTAGACATCCCTGTCAGGATGTCTAAAGATTCCAGGGTTTCAGGCTTCAAGAAGTGACTCATGCTGTCAGAAGATGTCTCTGACAGACGGTCACACTTCTTGTGTTTATTGCCTGGGCCCTCTGCATCTGCAGGACTCTTGTTCTGTCTGCCATGCATTCAGTCAAAGAGTCCTGCAGGAGCGCAGAAACAAGCTTATCTTGAGAGGCTTGTTGAAGCCCGAAGGTTCCCCGATAAAGTCTTCGTCGGGTAAACCTTCAAAGCCCACTAAGTCGCCGGCTTCACGTACAGAGCCTTCGGCTAGTGGTGCTCTTAGTGCTTCTACATCGGCTCTGGCTGGAGCCGATGCTCCCAAGACTCAATCGGCTCTGATCATTGCATCGGAATCATCTGCGAGCCGTAAGCACTCCAGGTCTCCTTTGGAGTCGGTCCATTCGGCTCCGAGATCTCCCTTGCTTTTGAAGCGGAGCCATCGGTCCCATTCCTCTCGGTCTTCCAGGCTTTCGGATCATGACCTCGAGAGGGTGGTTAGCAGACTCCTTAAGTCGCAAGCACTGGCCCAGATGCTTCATAGCCCTTCTCATCAGACAGCGGCTATCCCCATTCCATCGTCGATTCCTCCTCCGACTCTTTCTCTGAGCTCGGAGCGGAGTTCGTGGGAGCCGGGACCGTCGACACGTTGGAGCCGATACCACACCTTTCGGCTCCGTCGTCTGCTCCGATTTCTTCCATGGTTCCTTCCTTGGAAGGATCCGGGTGCCGGGACTCACTCGTTGGCTCCGAGGGGGCAAGTGGCATCGGACCCTTGTCCGACCCCGTTCTCCCACTCGGAGCCTCGGCGCAGGTGAGTTTGGCCCCGACATCGGCTTCGGAGCCATCCCTCTGGGTGCCGGGAGGGGTCCTTATCACTTCGGAGCGGGTACCTTCTTCCCTGCCTGATAGGGGTGCCTTTGAGGTCATGAGGAGTGTGCTGGCCCCTGTGCCTGCTCCACGGTCAGCTCCCTCAGCTCCTCCCACTGTAGTGCCTGCTACAGTCTCTACCCATCTTCTCGACCCCGACCGCAGAGATCCAACGCCTCAGGTGCCCCCATGGGAGCATCCTCCTCTTCCGAGGCCTCCCCTGATCCATCAGGGGAGCCCTCAGAAGAGGAAATGCAAGAGGAAGCATGTGGACTCCCCTGTGTCAGTCACATCTGATACCGACTTGGATGAGTCTGAAGGGTCCCCACAGTCCCCCTCTGAGGATGTCTCCTTTTCTGACATCCTTGAGATCCTCAAGCAGAGGGGGAACTGGTCTACCCTCAATCCTTCCGAGGACGAGTCGGTTTACCTAGAGGCTTTTGGTTCTCGCCCTTCCACCTCCTGGGTGTCTCCCCCCTTTGACCCCCTCATGGAAGTGGTGGCGCGGAAGGCATGGATTGCCCCTGACACGATGGAACCTACCCCATGGAGGCCTTCAAAATTTATCACAGCCCCTTCTGATAAGCAGCTTTTAACCAAGGGTGTCCCTGTTGATGCCATGGTGGTGGCGGCAGCCACTAAGAAGGAACTGGCTGATCCTTCAGTACCGATCCATCCTCCTAATAAGGAATCTAGGACTGTGGATAGGTATGGCAAGTGGATGTTTTCTTCAGCGACCTTTACCATGCGGTTGTGTCATTTCACCCGCCTTCAAAGAGACGTGCTCAAAGAAATGGGTGATACTCTACAGGAGCCAACAGCTGCGGGGTCTCAAGACAAAATCAACTCCCAGCTGGCAACCCAGAACTCGATTGTTAACTCCTCCATGCGGCTTATTTCCTATGTGGCCGATGGGGCGAGTAGGGCTGCAGGCACAGGCGTGGCCTTAAGGCGTCACGCCTGGATGCGGCTTTGTGACTTTGCTGACCCCTTCAAGGCGTCCTTCACTAACTCCCCCTTTGATAGTTCGGCATTGTTTTGGACCTCAGGTGAAGGGTACTTTGACCAGATGCGAACAGGATGGCAAGACTCTCTCTGCCGTGGGAGTCCATTTTTCCACCCCGTCTAGACCATACCCTAGGGGTCAGAAGGGTGGAAAAATGTGGTTTCGCAAACCACAGGGAGTTGCGCCTGACGCACGAGGTGAGTTCCCCTCTAGAGGCAGGGGGGGGACAATAACAGACGCTGCCCTAGGGGCAGAGGGGGTCTGCAGAATCAGGGTAGCAGAGAAGCTGTCTGGCCAGCCCTTCCAGCATCCCTGAGAAGCTGCCCGACTGTCCGCCTTCGGAGGCAGTCGGGGGAAGATCATCACTGTACCCAGAAGCCTGGCTTTCCCTCACCCAAGACAGATGGGTACGGTCGATCATATCCGAGGGTTATGAAATTCCCTTTGCCCACACCCCAACACAGCCAAAAAGGCCCCTTCCAGATGTTCCACCCAGTCTAAGGGAACAAGCAGTATTAGAAATCTCAAAACTGCTAAGAAAAAGAGCCATCCAACCAGTCCCAGCAGACCAGCAAGGATCTGGAATCTACTCCAAGTTCTTTTTGGTACCAAAAAAGACAGGGGACTGGAGACCAATTTTGGATCTCAGCAGGCTGAACAGGTCTGTCCAAAGAACGAAGTTCCGGATGGTCACGCTACAGTCCATTCTACCCTTTTTGGGCCAGGACAATTGGATGTGCTCTATAGACTTTCAGGATGCGTACTACCACATCAAGATGCACAGGCGCTCCAGGAGGTTTCTTCGCTTCCGGCTGGGGGCCAGTCACTACCAGATGTTCTTCATCTCACATTGCTGCAGTCCTTACATATGGGTAGTCCGCTGTCCTCGGTCGGCCCGAATACCAAAGTATTAGGCTGACGTCGGTCAAGGCGCTTAAGACTGAAATCAGGACATCAGGGTACAAATGCGCATGACCGACGTCATATGCTCAGTCTTTTTTGCCGCATGGTCCGATGCAGAAGCAGCATTGCAAGTGACGTTCGGCGTTCTGAAATTTTTCGAGTTCGGAGTTTCAGACCGAATCAAAGTTGGCTAAGTACCCCGTTGGGGAATATTTTGTTTTTTTCTTGCCTCAGTGTTTTACCGGATGTCAGAAAAAGTGAATAACTGTATTTCTTGTGGGAAACAGATACCGCATAGGGATGATCATTCTTTGTGTATTCCTTGTTTGGGGCCTGAGCACAACGTTGTTGGGTGTCGCTTTTGTGCTAGGTTCAATAAGCGCACTATTAAGCGAAGGTTAGATTGTGCTAGGCTGGTCTTGAAGCGGTGCAATTATAATATGCCGCCGGATTCTCCGGCCGCCTCTTCAAGAAGCGCAAAGACAAAGCAGTTAAACCCAGGCAAGATGAGTCGTCCGTTCCGGACGCCGGTTCTTTAGAGGCGTCAGTGGAACCGGTGGTTCCGACAGAGGCTTCTCTGGAGTCCCAGGGGGAGACTTTGATATTGCAGGATGTGGCCTCTCAGGAGGCAGGTCAGGCTGAAGGGGCTTCTCAGGTTACTGTACTCCCTCCCTTCCTAGGGTGGTTAGGCCCTCTCCTTCTGTTTCCAAGGCTTCTCCCAGAGGCAGGCCAGGTTTAGCTTCTGTTGGTGTCACTCCTAGTTCAGCAGGGTCTGTGCCCAAGAAGCACATGCTTAAAATGGCAGAAGATTTGATTACTCTGATTAGAGGTTCTTTGCCCCCTCCTGATAAGAGGCCTAGGGTGGAGCCAGAGTTGGGGAGTTTTGAGCAGGCTTCGGATGTTTCAGAGTCTTCGGCTGAAGACTTGCAGGAGTACTCTCCTTATTCTGATTCTGATGCAGATGATTCGACTCCTTCTGCTTCTCCTCCAGAGGATTTTTCTTTTTCAGAGACTCTTCATTCCATGAGGGAACATTTTAAGTGGGAAGGTCAGGACTTCTCTGATTCCAGGAAAAGGCTTAGGGAATTTTTGCTTTTACCCCAGCATATAGGCCCTTGGCTATACCCCCTGTTCTGGATGTTGTGGAAGATGTGTTTGCAGAGGCTTCACTTAATCCTGATTCTCTGCCTCCTGCTCCTGTTAAACCGGATAGGTATTACAGGGTGCCTGAGGCTCATAAATATCTTTATAAGAGTCCTAGGGCGGACCCAGAAACTGTTAGTCAGGGACCTAAGGGTGTCAAGGCCACTGTTGTAAAAAATCCGGTTCCTCCAGATAAAGAGGCCAGAGCTTTGGATAGATGGGGAAAGAAAGTCTATACATCTTCTACCTTAGCTATGAGGGCTTTGAATTGCCAGTTTCATATGTTGAAATATCAAAACTATCTTCTTTCTCAATTGAAGTCTAAGGTGGATGCTCTGGCGGAAGGCATTGAGTGTAAAGAATTACAAGATTTGGTGCATGTCTCTGAACAGGTGGGTAAGCATTCTTTACAATGTGGTTTTGATGCTGTACAGGCCTCGTCTAGGGTGGCTGCCACTGGTTCAGTTCTTCGCAGGCACGCCTGGCTGAGGGATCAGAATTTATCTGACCATGTTAAGACAAGGATTTTGGATGCTCCTTTACAGTCTGATGTGTTGTTTGGTTCACCTGTGGAGTCAGTCTTGAAGAAAATGGAAGACAAGGCTAAGTCTATGCAGGCTGTTAAAGATTTTTGCAAGTTCAGCCTCCAAGTTTAGTAGGAATTGGCCTGCTAAGGGGTGGACGTATCCTTCTTATGATTCTCAGTCTAGGGGTAGATCTAGACGTGGTAGGGGCAGAGCTCAGAGTTCTTTCAGACCTAGAACAGGGAGTTCACCTGCACAATCTTCGGTGAGGGCAGGGGCCAGTCCTTTCGTAAACAGGCCCAATGACCTACCTTTTCAGCTGCCAGATCCTTCTTGCCTGGCAGCACCTTTGGGAGGAAGGTTGGCACTCTTCAAGGAAAATTGGAATTTGATTACCCAAGACAAATGGGTATTGGATATCATACACCAAGGTTACAAGTTTTATTTCCATACCTTGCCTCCTTTCAAAGGCATGCCGGACGTTCCTCCTCAGCAAAGACTAGAGGCTCACAAACAAATTTCTCTGCTACTTCAAATAAGGGCCATACAACCGGTCCCTCTGCCAGAAGTGGGCCTAGGATTTTATTCTCGCCTGTTCCTAGTACCAAAGAAAGGGAACACGTGGAGACCAATTTTGGATTTATCTATCCTCAACACATATCTGGACATTCCCAAGTTCAAAATGTTGACGTTACAACAGCTTTTACCTCTGCTGGGCAAAGATCACTGGATGGTGACTCTGGATCTCAAGGAGGCGTACCTTCATGTTCCTATCAGGCTCAGTTGCAGGAAGTATCTGCGTTTTCGGGCTGGGACTTCTCATTATCAGTTCTCTGCATTGCCCTTTGGCTTATCTACTGCGCCCAGAGTGTTCACGAAGGTTCTGGCTCCAGTGATAGCTTTCTTCAGGCTAAGAGGAATACAAATCTATCCTTATTTGGACGATTGCCTGATTCTGGCCCAAGGAAAGGACGAACTTCTTCATCATTTACAGTATGTGATAGCAGTGTTAAGATGCCTGGGGTATTCTGTGAACGAAATAAAGTCCAGTCTAGTACCCTCTCAGGACATGTGCTTTCTGGGTGTGAGACTGAATACAGCATCCCAGATGGCCTTTTGACCCCGGACAAACAAAAGAATCTTTCTCTTTACTTCCATCAATTGTCTCGTCAGTCCAGGCTGACTGCAAGGACAGTCCTTCAAGCCTTGGGGTTCATGGCATCTTGTATTCTGGTACTTCCCAATGCCAAACTGCATATGAGGAAGCTACAATGGTATCTCAAAATGTATGGACACAGCACTGCCAAGATATGGACACTGTCATTCAGATAATACCTTGCATTCAAAAGGAATTTTTGTGGTGGGCTCAGGAATGTCACCTAAACAAGGGACTCTCTGTGACCCGGCCAGAGGCGAGTCAGATTCTAACGACAGATGCCTCAGACAAAGCTTGGGGAGCTCATCTAAATGGAAAATGGGTACAAGACACGTGGCCTGCCAGACTTCAACATCTACATATCAACTTGAAGGAGATGTTAGCAGTCCAATTTGCATTAATAGCTTTCAAGGATTTACTTCTTCCAGGGCAGGTGTTGGTTCTAACAGACAACACAACTGTCATGTGGTACATCAACAAGCAAGGGGAACGCATTCTTATCCTCTATGCAGACAAGCAATGATTTTGTGGGAGACTGCTCTCAGTTTACAGCTAAATCTTCAGGCAAGGTTTCTGCCAGGAGCACAGAACTCCTTAGCAGATGTGTTGAGCAGACAAATTATGGATCCCCACGAGTGGAAATTGGATCCTCATGTATTTCAGAAATTGACAGTGTTATGGGGAACTCCAGACATAGATCTGTTCGCTTCTCCACTAAACTACCAGCTGCCAAAGTTTTGCACAAAAAGGTTTCATCCCACAGCCTGGAAAGTAGATGCTCTCTCATTCAATTGGAGCAATCTTCATGTGTATGCCTTTCCACCTCTGCCTCTCCTCCCAAAGGTACTCCTGAAGGTCAGACAGGACAAGCCAAACATGATTTTAATAGCTCCAGATTGGCCTCGTCAGCACTGGTACCCATTACTGAGAAGTCTGGTACGGGAGCCTCCATGGCCTTTGCCTTCGATTCCTCACCTGCTGTCTCAGGAGAACAGTCATTTACTCAATGTCAAACTTCACTCTCTACATCTAACAGCCTGGTATATTCTGTTTTAAACCCTGGAAGGTCTCAGCTTCCACAACAAGTTTTGAATGTTATTTTGGAAGCCAGAAGGCCTAGTACAAGGAAAGTGTACGCAGATAAATGGAGGAGATTTTTATTTTGGAGTACAGCAAAGGACTTTGATGTTTCTAAGCCTAATTTAAGTGTGGCTCTTCAATACCTTACTGAGTTACTGGACAAAGGTTTGTCCTTCTCCTCTATTAAGGTTCATGCTGCAGCAATTTCTGCTCACTATGACTGTGACCCACCATTGTTTTCTCATCCTTTGTTTAAGCAATTCCTTAGAGGGGCAAAGAATATAAGACCCCCACGTAGAGCTCCTACTCCTGCTTGAGATCTCAATTTTGTGTTGGAGAAACTCACTCTACAACCTTTTGAGCCTGCAGCTACTGCAGAGTTGAAATATTTATCATGGAAGACTGCTTTTTTGTTGGCCATTACCTCTGCGAGAAGGGTTTCTGAATTACAGGCCTTTATGGCGGTTGAGCCTTTCTTAATTTTCCATAAGGATAGGGTATCTTTGCGTACTAATCCTTCCTTTATGCCTAAAGTGGTTTCTAGTGTGGCTTTAAACCAAACTATTCATTTGCCTACTTTTTATGCAAACCCCAAAATAAAGGGAAAAGATTTTACACACTTTGGATATACACAGGCAGTTGCGATATTATTTGAGCAGAACTAAAGGGTTCAGGCAGTCTCAGCAGTTATTTGTTTCATTTGCTTTGGGTTCTCAGGGCAAACCTGTTTCAAAACAAACTATTTCTAAGTGGATTGGTTTTGTATTGCTTTCTGTTATTCCCATCATGGTAAGGAGATTCCAGCTGGGATTAGGCCTCATTCCACTAGGGCTACTGCCACTTCTACAGCTTTTATAAGGGGGGTGGCTACTAAAGATATTTTGGAGGCAGCTACTTGGAGTTCAGTGTATACTTTCTCTAAGCATTACCACCTTCCACTTTACTCTAAATCTAGGGCTGGTTTTGCCACTGCAATTTTACAGGGCATTTTGGCAGCTCCTAATGCTTTATAGTTTTGCCATCCTCCCTTACCTCTGCTTTGGGATTCTACCCATATGTAAGGACTGCAGCAATGTGAGATGAAGAACATAGTACAGTTTTGTACCTACCATAAATGTAGATGTTCGAAGATCCACATTGCTGCAGTCCAATTACCTCCCTCCTTCCCTCTGTAGTTAGAGGCGGTTGTGTGGTTTGGGTTGTGAATATTGTAAATATTGTAAATATGATTAGTGCAGGGGTGGTTGGTTGTTTTTTGCTGTCTTTTGGTTTTGGCCTTTCTTTTTAGGGCCTTCTGACATCTGGGGCAAGAAAAGACTGAGCATATGACGTCGGTCATGCGCATTTGTACCCTCACGTCCTGATGTCAGTCTTAAGCGCCTTGACCGACGTCAGCCTAATACTTTGGTATTCGGGCCGACCGAGGACAGCGGACTACCCATATGTAAGGACTGCAGCAATGTGGATCTTCGAACATCTACATTTATGGTAGGTACAAAACTGTACTTTCAGGGCCCTGCCCTTTGGTCTCACTACAGCCCCCCCCCCCCAAGTGTTCACCAAATGCATGGCAGTGGTTACGGCTCATCTGAGACGTCGAGGATTCCAGGTGTTTCCATATCTGGATGACTGGCTCCTTACCGCCACCACCAGGCGTCAACTTATTCAGTCCAGAGATTACACCATTCAAATTTGCAAAGAGCTAGGTATCTCCATAAATTTCGAAAAGTCTGCCTTGTTGCCTTGTCAGTCTATTACTTTCATAGGCACCATATTAGACACAGTAGAACTGTCCGCAAAACTAACCGCACAAAGTTTCAGATATTCACAGACACGTCCACATCCTTCTTCAGAGCAACAGAATCCAGGCCAGGTTTGTACTGAAGACTTTAGGTCTCATGGCAGCAGCCATTACGTTACTTCCCCTAGCTCGCTTTCACATGCGGATCCTTCAGTGGATGCTCTTTTCCCAGTGGTCTTTTCAACAGCTTCCAATGTCACACAACATTTTAATCACCCAATCATGCAAGAAACACCTTTCTTGGTGGATGGTCTCTCTTCAGGTGAGTCAGGGCAGACCCTTTGTCCCCCCCCCCCCAGTTGCTACAGTGACAACGGACGCCTCCCTGATCGGGTGGTGGTGGGGGGTGCATTTTCAGGGCAGGACAGTCCAGGGCACATGGCAACCTTTCGAGTGCCACCTGCACATAAATGTCCTGGAGGTGAGAGCAGTACTTTTAGCGTTGCCAGCCCTTCAGGACTCTCTTCCCATCAGGACTATTGCAGTTCAGACGGACAATATGTCCGTAGTGTGGTACATCAACAAGCAGGGCAGAACCAAGTCCTATCCCTTATGTCGAGAAGCACTCAGACTTTGGCAGTGGGCGATCTCTTCTCAGCGGTTTCTGATAGCAAAGCATATTCCCGGGAAATCCAGTGTCATAGCGGACAGGCTGAGCAGAGCCATTCTCATGCCGCAGAAGTGGTCTCTCAAGCAGTCAGTAGTGGGAAAAATTTTCCAAAGATGGGGTCAGCCTTGCTGCAATCTTTTCGCAACACCTCAAAACAGCAAGTGCCACGACTTCACTCTCTTCCCGGCCACCCCCCCCCAGAGATTATCTAGTCCAAGATTGGCCCCGGGGTCTTCTGTACGCTTTTCCCCCCTTTCCATTAATAACACAGTTGATTCAGAAAGCTACCACATTGAGATCCACAATGATCCTCATTGCCCCTTACTGGCCTCGACAAATCTGATTTCCGTTCCTGCATCGTTACCTCTTGGAGCAGCCCTGGCATCTGGACCCAGTGCCAGATTTCTTGACCCATCAGTCGGGCGAGCTGCACCAGTCCCTCCCCTCTCAACCTCACAGCTTGGTTGCTCCACTTCCAGCCTTAGCCAGGCTTCCCTTTATTTCCCATTCGGTGCGTGACATCATTCTAGCTTCCCACAAATCTTCTATCAGGAGGATTTATGCTAGCAAATGGAAACGCTTTTCCTTCTGGGCAGAGACTAGAAATATGGACACTTTCACGGCACCTATCCAATCAGTCCTAGATTTCTTGGCCGAACTTTTTCAATCAGGTTCTTCTTCGTCCACGGTCAGAGTTCAGTTAGCGGCCATTTCAAATTTTCATGTTGGCTTGTTGGACTCAACTGTTATGTCCCATAAACTTTGTAAAACCTTCCTTAAAGGTATCTTTTTACTTAAGCCCCCGATCAGAGATCCCCCACCACAGTGGGATTTGAATCTGGTTTTAACCTCTTTGATCCTCCCTCCGAACCTGCGGCTTCCTGTTCCTTGAAGTTACTCTCATGGAAAACTCTATTTCTAGTGGCCATAACTTCCGCGAGGAGAGTCTCAGAACTTCATGCCCTTTTCGTTCGTCCTCCTTATCTGGTTTTCCATAAAGATAGTGTCCCCCTCAGAACTAACCCGTCCTTTTTACCTAAGATATCTTCTGAGGCAAATCTAAACCAGACTATCAATCTCCCAGTTTTCTTCCCTAATTACTCCAACAGAGTGGAACAGAAGTTGCATTTTTTGGATTCACCGTCAACTCCGTTACTACCTGGATAGAACCAAGCAAGTTAGGAAATCTGAGCAGCTCTGCCTGTCTTATGCAGAAGGGAAGAAAGGCCTTCCAGTTTCCAAAGTTACCCTTTCTAGATGGTTGGCCTCTGTGATTACTTTCATCTATGAACTGAGGCGTCAAGAACTTCCTTCAAGGCCTAGAGTCCACTCAACTAGAGCCTTAGCTACGACAACAGCCTTTCAGGCTAGGTTGTCTATAGATTCCATTTGTGCGGCAGCCACATGGGCCTCTCCTCATGCCTTTATTTCTCATTACAAACTGGACATGGACTCCAGAAGCCGAGCTAACTTTGGTTCCACTGTCCTTAAGAGTCTGTTCCGATGAGCCACCCAGGGTTGAGGTGCTAGGGATGCGGTCCCATCCAGCAAGAATGAAGGCGAGATTGACAACTTAACATTGAGAATTTATGTACCTACCATAACGTTCCATGTTAGTTGTCTTCTCGCCTTCTTTCTTGCATCCCATCCTCCAACTCCCTAGCCTGGACAGACCGAAAGGATCCTTCTGGGCCTTCTTTTCATCCCAGTATGGACTCCCATGGTTGCCTTTTCTTGGTATGTTCTATATATAGGTATTCCTCTTTCTCCTTTGTTCTGAGAACAGAACTGCTATGGTGTTAGCTATCAAACGAGATCTGGGTAGTTAGCGCCTGGAGATCTGGGTAGTTAGCGCCTAGCATTGTGGATTACAGGGTAGCCTCGAGCCGGTAAAAATAGCTCTCTAACTTTAGTATAGGCCGAGTCGGAGCTGAGGATCGGCTCCGGACCCATCCAGCAAGAAAGAAGGCGAGAAGAAGACAACTAACATGGCACGTTATGGTAGGTACATAACTTCTCATTATCACTTATGGACTCCTGGCCCTCTTCTCTAGTGGTCACATACAACACTACCATGATGTGGTTCCTGAACAAGTAAGTGAGTACAAGGTCAGAAACTCATGGCAATGATGGCCTAGGAGCTGGCTCTACAGCCCTCTCTGACTCTTCAGGCCATCATACTTTCCGTCAGAGCAAAACAGTGATAGACTAAACAGATCATGGACAGGGCCAAGGACAATTATCACAAGCTTCCTCACAGACTGGATCTGCTCCCACAGTATCAGGGGTAAACAGTACACCCTAACATAAACCAATTACATCTGACAGACATGATTGTATTTCTGTACCTTTTAGGCATTTTTTCCATAAAGATGTGCAGCATGTATTTAAGGAGATAAGAAAAATTGTGATTAGTAAATCTTGATTAGTAAATCTTACAATTGGATGAGGTTTTCTAGGTGGTGCCTATCCAATAATAGATGTGCTGAAAGGGTTTTGACCCCTCTGGTTTTGAAATAGCTGTGTGAGCTACCTAGAAATGGTTTGTCATGTGCTTCTACCAAAGTGCATCTTGTGGCCATCTCAGCTTGTCTACCCATCAGTCCCCCTCTTCCATCTCATTTTCTGGGCAGTTAATGAAAGGAGTGTTGCAAGTAAGAACCTCATCAAAAGCAAATTCCTTCTCCCTGGGATCTTAACTTTGTTCTTGGGGGGGGGGAATGATCTTACCTCCTTTTGAACCCACCTCTCAGGCTGATTTACAATTCATTACTTGGAAGACTGTTTTATTGCTTTTACATCTGCAAGGCAAGTCTGTGATCTGCAAGCTCTCATGGTAGGCCAACACTAACTAATTTTTCACAAGGGGAAGGTTGTGTTGCACATTAATCTGTCATTCATACATAAAATTGTTCCCGAATTTACCTTGAATGACGACATCAATCTCCCAGTGTTATATCCTAATACAAAAAAGGGAGGAAAGATTCTGCTGATGTTGGATGTGCTCAGATTACCTTGACAGAACAAAGCCCTTTAGCAATGCTGAACAGCTGTTTTGTCTGCTGTACCAGCACTAAGAAAGGTCAACCTGTGTCTAAGCAAATTTGCTTAATGGTTATCCTTTGCTATTTTCTTTTACTCCCACCATGGTAAATCTCTTCCAGGAGAGGAAAAGGCTCTCTGTAATTAGAGCCTTATCCTTTTCAATGGCATATTGGAAAGGAGTTGACTCTAGAAGCATTTTAGAGGTAGCAACCTGGTCCTTTGTTCATACCTGCACAGAGAACTACAAACTGGATTCCTTTTCAAGGTCCAGAGAAAGCTTTGCTAGGACCATTCTCCAGGAGATCCTGGATCCATACCTCTCAACCTCTTAGAGCAAGAAATCTGGACAAAGCCATAAACAAAAGTGGGACAAAGGCCCAAAAATAGGGACAATTTTTAAATATTACTCTTACAAACTTAGAAAGTTGATAGAATAACAGATTTTGTATTAACATGAATTTTCTGAAGGGTATAAAGTCTGAAACTCAAATGTCTATTTTCTAACTTCAGTCTTTAATGATTTGCTGCTAATTTGCCAGAAAACTACAGCTTTATGAAAAGTGAACTAAAAATATGAGGTAAAAATCTGGACGTTCTGTGAAAATCTGTACAGTTGAGAGGTATGCAGCTAGATCCTTATCCTCCTACCTCCCAGATAGGGTAAGCTTTGGGAATCTATCCAAAATGCCACTGAAGCAGTGGGGAATGATGAACATACTGCAGCTGTGTAAGTTCTACTTGCCTGCAACAGTAGATGTTTGAATTCCTCATGGTTTTCATGGTAGTACCCACCCGCCATCCCCTTAGATTGTGCATATTTGAAATGGGTTTCAACCTCTGATTTGGTTGTTGCTGGATTTGTGTTGCTCAGTGTTTTGGAAGATTCTTTCGTGGAGTGTTTTTCCCCTCTGTACAACATCCATCATCTGACCTCTGGTATCCCTCTCCACCACCACCAGTGGCCCTTTACTAGTCATTGTCATGTAAACCACTCTCGTACAATGTGATGGTTATTGGGTTCTATCAGAGCTGGTGCTATCATGTAGACAGACGAGTGCGCATTTATTTGTCTTAAGTTCCCCAAATGTTCATTATTTAGTGCATCAGTGGATTTTATATGCTTATGCTAGAACTGCCATCACTAGTGTGTGTGTTGGCCATCTGCTGCTTCTCTATAATGTTTGTGAGAATAATTGAGCAATGAGGAATCCTTTAAATCTCCCCTGAGGAAATGGAGCAACTAGACCATCTGTTGCTTTTATTTTTATTTGTTTTCCAGAGTAGAGCACTGATCTCCATGGACCATTTTCAGACTCTGCTTGAGAGTGGTGTCTGGTTAAGTGACTTGCTCAGTCACACATTAAGCAATGCAGGCTGAGAGACTCGAGCGTTGCACCACTGGACCACAGGAAATGGCTGGTTAATGGCTTCTTAATCATCTAAGCCAACTGCCCGATGTTTAGTTTTTGCTTACCTGTTTGAATATTCAGGACTCAGGACTGCTAGCTGAACCTAGGTTGACAGCTTCTAATACTTCATAAGGCTGACCTGTTTGTCCTAAGCTCCCCATCATTGAAATATATTTGAACTGTTATTCACTCCAGACCACCATTTAGATTTTAGCAGTCATTCCAGCTAAACAATCCCTATTGACCCATAGCCACACATTGTTTTTCACATTAGTATTGTTTTAAAACACACATGCTTAACAGAAAAAACAGTATGGTATAAGAACACTTTTGGATTTAAGCAATTTACACCCATCCATCACACTACATCACCTAAATGTTATCTATAAAAGTTTGGATCTGTTGTAATTTTCATTCATTCCTCAACTGCTGGGTTCTGATCCGACTCGGCTGCTTTTTACAGCCCGTGGAACACTGAAAGCTCTCAAGGTCCTCTTACCTATAATGCACTAGTCCCCATACCATTCGTCAGATCTCGTTTAAAGCCTTCTCATTCAGATGTGGCCGCTATTAGCTCTCTAGTTGTAAGTTGCTGTTCATGTGTAACAATAGTATTTATATACATAACCTTTTTTTTTCCTTTTCATTTGCATCCTCTCTTGCCCTTATTACACTATTTTTTCTCAGTACCGTTATTGGTATTTTCTCCTCTTCCCTTTCCCTTACCGTTGAGGCTAGTCCCTTTAAATTGCCATTGCTGATACTTCTTTTCATCTTTTTCATAACTATTTGAAAGTTTCAAAAAAAAAATTTCTCTATCTTCTCTGCTACCATTTACATCCATAGATATGTTTGAAAAACCTTCGGGTTTTAAAAAAATGTAAGGCTTGTGGCCATAAGATTCCATTATCGGATGCGCATGAGTTGTGTGTTTATTGCTTAGGCCCGGCCCATTTGAACTTTGTACCTGATATATGTAAGGCTATTAATCCAAGGGCCCTTGTTGACTGCAGAAATTAATATTAAGAGGATTAATGCCTTCGACATATTCTGATACAACATCTGGGGCTCAAACCCTCAAGAAAGGTGATAAAAAGGTGGAGAGAGTTTTCTTTCCTGCAAGAGAAAGGACCCATCCACCTCCTTGGCTCCTACTTCTCAAACTAATTTGTCTTTGCATGTTGAGCCTCAACTTCTCCACAGGACAGCCAGCTGAAAGTGTCCGGGATACCATTCAGGGTATAGTGATATCTTCCCATACTTCAGGAGCATGCTGCCGAAGAAGTCCATAGGAAGAGAGAGTGCAAAAAGAGGCACTTAGACTCTCTTGAAGAGTCTGTCATGGAGGATACTGATTTTGATGAGAGGGAAGGGTCCCCAATTTCACCATCTGACTACGTTTCATTTGAAGACTTATTAGAGATCCTTAAGCAAAGGGGTAGTTGGTCAACCGACAGCTCTTCCCAAGAGGAAACTATCCTACCAGCGCTCCTGAAAGGAGGCCCAATTGTCTACCCCTGGTGCGTGTTAGGGGTCATTTATCTCTGCACAGAGTGCCTGGCTAGAGATTACAAAAGATTCATGGGTTCAGAGGATTAGTTCCAGAGGTTATACAATATCATTTTCACTAGCTCCCCCCAACAGTAAACAACATTCCTGATGTTCTACCCAGTCAGAGGAAAGCAATAGCACTAGAAATAAAAAAAGCTGCTACAAAAAAGTCATCCAAAAGGTCCCCCAGACAAGAAAGATTCCAGAACTTACTCAATTCTTTTTAGTTCCAAAGAAAACTGTGGACTGGAGACAAATTTTGTATCTCAACAATCTGAATGTCGGTTCGGTATAGCAAGTTCCAGATGGTCATAGTTCAATCCATTCTGCCATTTCTGCACAATGATGGCAGGTTGACCTCAGTAGATCTTCAGGATGTGTAATATTATTTAAAAATGAACAAGTGGTCCAGAAGATACCTATGCTTCCAGCTGGGAGCCAGTCATTACCAATTCAGAGCACTGCCCTTTGGTCTCACCACAGCCCCCAGGGGTGTTCACCAAATGCATGGCAGTAGTGGCAGCTCAATTGAGACTGCAAAGATTCCAGGTGTTTCCTTATTTGGATGACTGGCTCATGACCACTCCAACCAGACATCATCTGATCAGAGCATGAGATTATGTACTCCAGTTATGCTCTCACCTGGGAATTACCATCAGTCACACATATCACAACTAGAACCAACTCAAATATTAGAGTTTATTGGAGCTTTGTTTGATGCAATTTCCTTGACCGCCTCCCTCCCTTTACCAAGGGTACAAACCAAACGATCTCAGGTCAAAAAGATTATTCAAAATGTTATCTCAGATCGATTGACCCTTCTATAGACAAACCTTGCTGCAATCTCTTTGCATCTCCCCTCAACAACACTTGCAGCAGGTTCTTTGCCCTGGTCCCCCCACTGGGGGAATCACCAAGTGACGCTGTTCTCCAAGATTGGCCTGCTGGTCTCCTGTGCGCCTTTCCCCCCTGTACCTCTAATCCCCAAATTCCTTCAGAAAGCATCTCTATTGAAGACCACATTCATCCTCATTGCTCCTTATTGACCTAGTCCGATTTGGTTTCCCTTTCTCTGGCCACATCTGCCTCGCCAACCACAGATTCTGGATCCTGTTCCAGACCTCCTGTCTCATCTGATAGACATGATACACCCGAACATCTTGCGCCTAAAGTTGATCGCATGGTTCCTCCATGTCCGTTGAAAACAAGATAGCCTAGGTTGTCCTCCCTAGTTTGCCACATTCTTTTATCCTCCCACAAAGCTTCAGCCAGGAAAATTTACAGAAGTAAATGGAAAAGGTTTCTTATTTTAGCACAGCAGAATGACACTCGCACTTTTTCAGCATCTGTGCCTAAAGTTCTTGAGTTTTAGCTACAATTTTTAATGAAGGCGCTAGTTCAACTGTAGAAGTACAACTAGCTGCCATTTTTAATTTTCACATTGGAGAAAGCAATTCATCTTTAGCTTCTTCCAAACTTTGTAAGGTCTTTATAAGGGGAAACGTTTTCTTCTTAGACCTCCCTTTTGAAGACAATAACCCCCCCCCCTCCCTTTAAACTGTCAGCCAAGTGTGAACTAAAATTTTTAACTTGAAAGACTGTCTTTTTGGTGGCCATTATATCTGCTAGAAGAACATTTGATTTTTCATAAGGACAGAGTATCCTTACATACCAACCCATCCTTCCTAAGGTGGTGTTAGAATCCAATATTAATGAAACTATCAACCTGCCAGTTTTCTTTCCAAATTTTTCAAACAAAGGACAAGTTATATGTTGCATCTGTTGGGTGTTCACAGACAGCTACATTTTTTATCTGCACATGAAAAAAATTTTCAGGAAATCAGATCAATTATTTGTCTCATTTTCGGATGCAAAATTGGGCAAACCATTTACTAAAGTAGCCTTAGCCAAATGATTAACTGATTTGTTTACAAAAAATTAGGTTTGCATTTCACAAAACCTCTAAAAGCTCATTCTACCAAGCGTATGGCAACCTCAAGTATTTTTATCCAGATCTTCATTGGATGATGTCGCTCGTCTGGTCAGGTTAAAACAGACTAACAGTTGTAGGTTCGGTTCAAGCTTTATTATGTCCAAACACATCAGGATTGAGGCTTAGTAATTTAACCTTTAACTTATAAACTGACTATCACACATACATGTTAACACTGGCCTCTCAAAATGGCACTGCTGCCTGCATGTGCTCCCTATTTAAATGCACGTGCCTACACTTGGAAATGCTTCTTAAAGTTACAACATGCTCTGTTCTACATCCTCCATCTTTGAGAAATGGCTCATACATTAAAATGACAACATTAATTGACATGCAGTTGTACAAAAATGATCCTTTGACATGCAGTTATACAGAACTAAGTCTTTGACGTGCCATAATACAAAACCAAATACAAATACAACAATCGTGTCCAGGTTGCTTTGTATTTCACACTGGGTCTAGAAATAAGACCTGATCGTGTGACACAAAAATTAGAACTAGGTCTAGCAATGAGGACTGTCCTTAAGGAGTGTTCAACTTTAGGGACATCTTGGGACATGATCAGGAATGGGAATAGGTACTGAGACATGTTCTTCAACAAGAACATTGTCTGGGTTGCTCTTGACATCTAGAGTCTGTGTCACAGGTACAATGCTGCGATATCAATTCAGACACCAGAAGAAGATGGCTGAGGCTTCTCCTGTATTCTATACCCTCAGATTCCACTAAATAGGATCTCTGCTCGCCACATATACCTGTCACTTGACCAATTCAGTCAAAGCCTTTCGGCACTTGCATCTTCACTCTGTCTCCTTTTTCGAATGGATGAAGAAATCTGCTCATTTTATCATAGCTGGATGTCTGAAAGGAATGCCTTTTAAATAGTTGGGCTTTGATTGCCCTGTTAGCATTAGACACCAACAAACTAGAACTGATAGGCAAGGTTATTCTGGTTTGCGTAGATAGAAGTCTCTGAGCAGGTGAGCCAACTAGGTTGTCATGGAGTATATTTCTAAGGTTAAGTGAATTAAAGAAGATATTGGTATTGTCATGCCTTGACCTCTCAAGCAATTGCTTTGCACCCTGTACTGCACGTGGGTATTCCGGACAGTTAGTAATATGAATGAAGTCCCACTCTTTTGTAAATTTGTAGAATAACTGGTGAACTGGGTACCATTTTCAGAAATAAGTCTGTGTGGACTTCCATGGACTGAGATATGATGTTTCAGCTTAATAATAACAGTACTTAGACGTTAGGTTAGGTAGCAAATTGATCTCAAACCAGTTCGAATAAGAGTCTACCAACACTAAGTATTGCTGATTGTTCCACTCAGATACGTCAGTGGCTACTGTTGACCAAGGTAGTTCAGGAATCTGGCTTAGATGAAGGTGGATCTTTTTGCAAATGCAGCTTAGTACTATTGCATACTGAGCAAGATGAAAGCACTTTATTAATGTCTTTTGACAAAAGGCCAAAATATTAGTCCTCTCACCCTTCTTTTGGTAGCTTTGGAACCTTGGGTGGTCACAGTGCAAAATCTGAATGTATTCATGTAAGGAAGTAGGAACAATAACTTTAGGACCTTTGAAAATACCAGCTTCCATCAGCATCTCATTTCTGTTAGGAAAATAAAGTTTCATTTCTAGTGGTACACAAGATTGCTTTGACAGCCATCCAACACTGATGAAGTGGTTGAGCTTTTGCAAAGCTGGATCAGTCTTTCTATGATATCTTAACTCATCAAGTCTCATGGTAGAAAAATTCTGCACTTCTATGACATCAAAGTCAAAATTCCCTGCATTAAGCTGTTATCTGGTATTTCTAGGTTATCTGGATACGGTATAAGCCCGATAAAGAAGTTTGTCTTTTGTATAGACTATTTTGAAGTTGTATTTTTGTAATATAAGCATCATTCTTTGTAGTTTTGCTGGAGCTGTTTGCATAGGCTTTAAAGTAGTGACTTGAGGGTTGATGATCAGTCTCGATCTGGATAGCTCTGCCATAAATATAATCATGGAACTTCGAACCTGCAAACACAATTGCCAAAAATTCCTTCTCAATCTGAGCATATTGCATTTCAGTTTGGGTAAGAGTTCTAGACGCATAGGCTACTGGTCTGCCCTCTTGAAGAATAATTACACCAAGACCAAATTTTGAAGCATCACTGGAAAGATTCACTGGTTTGTGGACATCATAGCATCTCAATATAGGTGGGCTGACAGTTTTCTGTTTGAGCTTGTCAAATGCACTCTGGTGCTGTTCCAACCTAGACCAAGCAACATTTTTGCGTGCCAGCTCCTTCAAAGGTGCTGATAACTCACTAAAGTCTGGTATAAACTTGTCCAAATAGCTAATCATACCATGGAAAGGCTGCATGGCTTGGACATTGAAAAGACCAATGGTTAGACCACAGCTGAAGATAAAAATGGAATAATCCACGTCGGGAAATAAATCACTTGCAGCTTCACAGTAGTGCCCTTTATAAAACCAAACGTTGTAACTGAGATGTAGTAGTCAAGGTAGGAAACGGTTCACTTGCAGTTTCACACCACTTTATTAAACAAGAGTAAGCGCTTTCGCGATCTAAGTCAGCTGATCGCGTCTTCAGACTCATAAAAACTGTTAAAACATTGGTATTTAAAATATGGTTCAACCAATGAAAACACATATAGAACTATGACATAGACTAATTATAATTGCATACATCAGTACATTAATTTGCCTTATATTCTGCATAAGATGAAATAAAATATACATATAAGACACATTTTATGTAATAATCCATATTACTTAATGTTTTAGTGGTCTGGATTTTAAAAAAGGTTTCAAGGAAACAGCATTGTTCAATCCAGGAGACCTATCTGCCTGAAGTAGTAAAATCCATCTTTGTTCGGCTTCCTCTACTTTATTCCTTATATCACCTCCCCTCTTACTTTTATTTATTATTTCTAAAACCATGAAATTAAAAATATGTTTCCTATCTTCTTCTTCCACATGTTTTGCTAAAGCACTTGTGTCTTTTTTATTTCTTATATCTCTAAGGTGTTCAAGGATACGTTCCTTTAGACACCTATTGGTTTTGCCTATATAAAAGGCATGACAGACAGTGCAGAAGCTGAAATAAACCAAACATTGTGTTCTGCAGTCAGCATAAAAATCTGTATCAAATGTCCTTCAAGAATGCAACTGCAGTCATAACATATGGGTTATCCTGCCTCAGGCAGCCCTCGGTCGGCCGGATTCCAAAGTCTGGGTCCGACGTCGGCTGATGTCGCATTTCTCTCCGACATCAGAGCGGCTGGAGTACATAAGCATCAGCCGACGCCATCTTCTTCAGTCTTTCTTGCCGCGCGATGCCCGAAGCAGAAGCAGTTCGCAAGTGCCGGTCGGTCAGCTCCTGTATTCTTCGAATCCGAAGTCATCAAAAAAGCTAAGTACCCCGTTGGGGACCTTTTCTTGCCTCAGCCAATGTCAGAAATTACTGAAAAAGTAAATAATTGTTTGTCTTGTGGTAAACAAATACCTCATAAGGATTTCCACTCTTACTGCCTTCCTTGCCTTGGCCCAGACCACGACGTCTCGGCCTGTGCCGCCTGTGCTCGCTTCAATAAGCGCACTCTCAGGTGCCGGGCGGAGTTCGCTGAAGACTTTTTCGGCGAAAAATTCGATTATACAATGCCGTCGGATCTACCGACATCGCAGACTCCTAAGAAACGAAAAGACCGGGACTGACATCCTCGGCCCGCGTCTTCCACCGACACCATGCCAAAACCAACCGCGAGTGCCCCGGTTCCCTCTGAGACGGTTATTTCACCGCTCCGAACTGAAGACACCACATTACCGATTCCTCCGATACCGGAGACCACACCGACGCCAGTTATTGATTTTCCTCCGGATACTGAAACCGAGGAAATGCCCGAGACCATTGCTGTGGATAAGGTCACTCCTGCACGTGGAGCTGCTAGGCCTCCCATGTCCATGTCTATCAAGGCCTACACACGTGCTAAGGCAGCCAGCAAGACCAAGCACCTTACTGCTAAAGCCTTACCTCAGCCTACTCCTGAAACACAAATCATGACTATGGCCGCAGACTTAATTTCCATGATCAGAGGTTCCCAGGCCCATCCTGAGAGAGGATCCCAGCCCCCTCCTGATAAGAGGCCCAGGGTTGAACCCTCTGACCCTCTCCCTTCAGATGAAGATTCTGAGGACTCTGTTCACTCTGATAGCCAGGAAGAGCCCTTCCAGACCTATGAGGACTCAGATGCAGAGGACTCCATCCCCTCGGCCTCCCCTCCTGAGGATATTTCCTTTGGGGAAGTTCTGCATTCCATGAGGGAACATTTTAAGTGGCAAGGCCAGGAATATTCTGATTCCAGAAAGCGCCTTCGAACCTTCCTTAAAAAGCCCCAACACAGGCCCTTAGCTATACCTCCTGTGCTTGATATTTTGGATGATCTATACTCTGACTCCAGTGGTTACCCCTGATACTCTTCCTCCTGCCAAGCCTGACAGATACTATAGTGTCCCAGAAACACATTCTCATTTCTTTAGGGCCCATGCTGTTGATTTAGAAACCATTCCTGCCTATCAGATAGGATCATTCTTACATTGTTTCTGGATTTATAACAGAGTTGCCTTTTTAAGGACCTCTTATTTCTAAAAGAAAAGCTGGGTCTATCTTCTAACAATTCTCTCAAGTCAGGATCCGACAATAAAACATTCCAATTCTTCTCAAAAATATTACAGAACCTTCTGATGTCACTTGAATAAGTTATAGGGAATCTAACTTTAAAATTATGACCTTCCTTGCTTTTAACATCTTCTATAGTATTTAAGAAGGGTGGTTTACATCTCCCATCCCTATTTTCAATGGTATATTTAGAGCTTTCATTTATGTCTTTCTTACTATAACCTCTGTTTAAGAAGTCTTTCTCTAATATAGTCATTGTCTTCACAAAGCCTTCATCTGTATTATGTAAGCGGCTTATTCTCATATATTGTCCTTTCACTACATTTTTGTGTACAAATGTTGGATGCATACTAGTCTTATGTAAGATGCTATTTCTCCATGTAGATTTTCTATGCATCCCTGTTGTAAGTTCGTCTAACGCTGTCTTTAACCAAAACATCTAGGAACTCAATAGAGTCCCTGGAATGTTGGCTAGTGAATCTTAAAAATTCAGTGGTGCTATGTAAGTACTCCACCATCTCTTGCAACTCTTCACTAGTACCATCCCATAACAGGAAGACGTCACCTACAAAACGTATATACCATACAATTTTGCCAGCATATTTATTGCTAGCACTTAATACATGATCTTTTTCCCATGCAGCCAATGCTAAGTTGGCGTAGCTGTTAGCACAAGCCGTGCCCATTGCTACACCAACTTTCTGTAGATAAAACTTGTCATTGAATATAAAGACATTATTTTCTAGGACAATATCAAGCAACTCGCATATCAAATTAATCTTAGTGCTTTGAAAAACTTGTTTCAAGGTCAGAATATCACGTATTTTCTCAATACCCCATTTATTCGGTATCACTGTGAACAGTGAAGTGACATCCATTGTCACAAACATATAATTTCTATTAATATTCCTGGTCTTATTATATAACAGTCGCAGAAATGCCTTTGTATCCCTTAGTATAGTCTCACATGATTTTAGGACTATTTGTAAATTTTGTTCAATATAAATTGAGATGGCTTCTGTGGCCCATCCTTTACTGGATGCAATAGGTCTCGTAGGGGGCTGTGTGATGTCTTTGTGAATTTTAGGTAGACCATAAATAATGGGTATAGTTGGATGTTCTATCTGAAAGTAGTCAAACAATTCCTCTGATACATAATTAGTAATCAATAAGTCAAAAATATATACAGATATCCTGTCAATTATACCTTGTACTTGTCTCTCATTTAGTTCAACATAAGTATCTGTATCATTCAAAAGTTCCATCATTTTCTTGTAATAAAAAACCTTATCCATTACTACTACACTGCCCCCTTGTCAGCAGGCCTAATTTCAATGCTGTGAGAATCCTTTAGTTCTGACAGTGCTTCAGTTTCTGATTTAATCAAGTTATAAAATCTAGGTGGAAGATTTTTAGCATGCATCTCTAATTTCATGTTCACACACATTAGTGAAAGTTTCAACTGTGGGATGTATCTTGGGTACAAAGGCACTAGGTTGTTTAAACATATTATCAAATACATTTCTTTTAAACATGGTTTTAAGTGTTAGGTTACGAGAAAATAACTTCAGCTCTTTTAATAAATCAGTTAATACTGTTTTCTGTGCTGGAATAAAGTTCAGGCCTCTATTTAACAACGAGGCTTGTGCATCAGTTAAAGAAAAGCTAGATATATTAATTACCAAGTTTTTTGTTGGTTCTTGCTCCTGGTGTTCATATATGCAGGAGTCACTCATTCTCTCTGCTGTAATCGCGTTCTCCCTCTTTGATTCCTGCTGCTCGACCTGTCCCTTATTGGCAGCGCCTTCTTTAACACAAATGGAAGGATTGAGATTTGTGTAGCTTCCTTTTGCTCCAAAAAAGCTACTGAATCAGAATTAACACTGGAATCCATCCTTCTGTTAGTGCAAGCCATTTGGAAAGTTTCTTTTGCCATTCCACCATTTTCAAATGTGGGAGGTTCTATACATACTCTCTCTGTGCTGACATCACTGTTCTCACAGGGATTCTGATTTAAAGGGGTAGTACTATGCATATTTGAATTTTCAGAAATCTGTACTGTAGTCATTTTTTCTGCATTTTCTGTACTCACAGCTGTTCTTCTTGGCCACGAAAAGACCTCTTTACATTGAAAGTCTGCAATTTTTTAGTTTTAGTATTCTGCAACCTCTTATCATAGCCCTGTATACTGTCAGCAAGTTCATCTAATTTACTGCCTAGTACCTCTATAGGAAAATTATTAGTCAGTTGTTCTTGTAGCCTCTTTATTTCACCGGCTAGCTCTTTTTCTTGTGGTTTAAAAAATTCTATAAGCAAATGCATATAATCATAGCTAAGCTGTAAATTTAAGTTCTGCCATTTTTGAAGTAATTCAGGGTAGGTCTCACCATAAGTAGGCATATTTAATACTCTGAGATCTCTTGGCACTATTTTATATTTTAATGATGCTTCTAGATGAAACCTTTGCCACTGGAGTCTTTTAAAGCTATATAACTTATTCTCCAGATCTCTATACAGTTCAGTGAATTTCTTATGCATATCATAGTCCACTTGTTCTCTTTCATTCACTGGAAAAATAGGGTTTAGCATCAAGGGGTTGGAGTATATATGTAGTAGTCCAACTAGTCGTTCACATTGATTCTTATTGTTGTCATTACCTTCAGCCATGTCCCAGCTTTTAAATACAGTCCAAGAAACACGTGAAAGAAAACAAAAGCTGGATAAGCTGGTATACACCTCAGCGAAAAAATGAAAAGACCAATGGTTAGACCACAGCTGAAGATAAAAATGGAATAATCCACGTCAGAAAATAAATCACTTGCAGCTTCACAGTAGTGCCCTTTCTAAAACCAAAAGTTGTAACTGAGATGTAGTAGTCAAGGTAGGAAACGGTTCACTTGCAGTTTCACACCACTTTATTAAACAAGAGTAAGCGCTTTCGCGATCTAAGTCAGCTGATCGCTTCTTCAGACTCATAAAAACAGTTAAAACATTGGTATTTAAAATATGGTTCAACCAATGAAAACACATATAGAACTAGGACATAGACTAATTAAAATTGCATACATCAGTACATTAATTTGCCTTATATTCTGCATAAGATGAAATAAAATATACATATAACAGACACATTTTATGTAATAATCCATATTACTTAATGTTTTAGTGGTCTGGATTTTAAAAAAGGTTTCAAGGAAACAGCATTGTTCAATCCAGGAGACCTATCTGCCTGAAGTAGTAAAATCCATCTTTGTTCGGCTTCCTCTACCTTATTCCTTATATCACCTCCCCTCTTACTTTTATTTATTATTTCTAAAACCATGAAATTAAAAATGTTTCCTATCTTCTTCCACATGTTTATGTTAATTTCATAGTTTTAGAAATAAATAAAAGTAAGAGGGGAGGTGTGATATAAGGTAGAGGAAGCCGAACAAAGATGGATTTTACTACTTCAGGCAGATAGGTCTCCTGTATTGAACAATGCCGTTTCCTTGAAACCGTTTTTAAAATCCAGACCACTAAAACATTAAGTAATATGGATTATTACATAAAATGTGTCTGTTATATGTATATTTTATTTCATCTTATGCAAAATATAAGGCAAATTAATGTACTGATGTATGCAATTTTAATTAGTCTATGTCATAGTTCTATAAGTGTTTTCATTGGTTGAACCATATTTTAAATACCAATGTTTTAACTGTTTTTATGAGTCTGAAGAAGCGATCAGCTGACTTAGATCGAGAAAGCGCTTACTCTAGTTTAATAAAGTGGTGTGAAACTGCAAGTGAACCGTTTCCTACCTTGACTACTACATCTCAGTTACAACTTTTGGTTTTATAAAGGGCACTACTGTGAAGCTGCAAGTGATTTATTTCCTGGCGTGGATTATTCCATTTTTATCTTCAGCTGTGGTCTAACCATTGGTCTTTTCATTTTTTTCGCTTGAGGTATATACCAGGCGTTTATCCAGCTTTTGTTTTCTTTCACGTGTTGCATGGCTTGGACATTGTCTGGAGCTGGCATCTAAAGAATGGCTGTTTGGAAGGGTCTGGTCATAAGACTGTACTGGTAAACAAATGACCTACATAAGTAACTTCTGGTAGCCTGAATTTACATTTCAGAGAATTGAGCTTTAAGTTCACTTCACGCTCTGTCCAGAGCTTTTCTGAGGTTTCTGTCATGCTCTGCTTCTCCATTACCTCCAACTAGTAAATCATCCACTATTATGGCACGAGGATAACCCAAAAAAATTTGCTCCATTGCATACTGAAAGACTTCATGGGAAGAATTTATTCCAGAAGGCATCCTAAGAAATCTGTATCTACCAAATGGAGTACTGAATGTAGTCAGTAGTGAACAGTTGCGATCAAGCATCACTTGCCAAAAATTAACTCTGCATCCAAGACAGAAAAAAACGGTGGCATTTGGCATCAGGGCAGCGACCTCTTTGACTGTGTACATAGGATGATAAAGGCCTCTTTAATGCTTTATTCAAGTCTTTTGGGTCAATACATATTCTGATTTCATCCAAACTCTTCTTATGAGCAACCACCATGGAAGACACCCACTCTGTTGGTTTTGTGACTGGACAAATCACACCTTGCTACACCATCTTATCTAACTGGACTGTGACCTTGTCCTGCATAGCTTTCAGAACTCTTCTCGCTGGACTGACCTCTGGGTCTACTTTCATGGAGTACACAACTGGAAGTTTGCCTAGCTTGTCGAAAATGTCAGCATGCTCTGAGAAAATAGCATCGGTGAAGCTGGAACTAGGACATGTGCTTACATGATGGACTTCTTTGGTAAAAGAAAACAAGTTTCATTCTTAAACTGTTTGAGACCAAATAGTGACTGCACAGGCCTTCTGACTACATAGAATTGCAAGCTGTAACTGTTCCTAGCCAAATAGGATGAAAGCATTACTGAGCCTTCGGTTTGAATCTCTTCACCTCCATAAGCAACAAGCTTTGCACAGTTAGTCAAATTAAGTTGCTCACCAGCTCTTACTGTAGCAAATGTTTCTGCTGACAAAGCATTACACTTTGAACCAGTGTCTACTTTAAGCTGTGTGGGATTACCATTGATAAGGACACTACAAAACACTTCAATCTGATATTGTTAATCCTCGTTCATTCCTTACATATGAGTATCGGCTCAGAGCTCGAAACCAAGCCAGCCATTTTCCAAGCTCGCGTCAGCTTCAAACTCGCGAGCTAAACTCTTGCCCACAATTCCCCTCTCCCTGTTACCCCAGATTTCGTTTGCAACCAAAATCTAAAAAGGCTAAATTTTCGGCTCCGGAGCTCTATCAGCCCACATTGCCATCCGGTCGTGTCAAGCTACTTCTCTTGAGCTAAGTACAGTCAATTGTTTAATTGCTTTTCAAATTACTTTTCTGTCAGAAAAGTTGATATTTTATTGTCTCTTGCCTTATCGCATCTAGCGTTCATAATTTCCTCAGGATTTTTCTGTCTTTTACTTCCCCTTTTTACCGCAAGGTAATTTCTCCTTACCATCGTTGGTAATCCCTTTCCTTTTTCATACTTTCGGGTACTTTTGTACCATTGTTAGTACTTTTCTGTTCGTTAATATGGTCGATAAAAAGGGTAGTCCGGGGTTTAAGCGGTGTTCTGATTGTGGACACAAACTGCCTACTTCTGATGCACACTCTTTATGTGTTTATTGTTTGGGAGCTTCCCATTTATCTGTTGAACCACCTTGTACTATATGTGAAAACTTTTCTAATAGAACTTTGTTAGAAAGGAAAAATAAGCTGATACTGAAGGGACTTCTAAAATCTCCCTTTTCAGAGGCTGTTTCTGGGTCAGAGGTCACAACCCGTCCTAAAGCCCATAAGAAAATGGATGTTTCTACTAAGGCTAAATCCTTGCTTTCACGTCCCCGGCTGGGGACTCTCAAAAACCAAAATCTAAAAAGGCTAAAATTTCGGCTCCGGAGCTCTATCAGCCCCAGTGCTTTCGGTGCCCAGACCTTCGGCACTGAGGCCTTCGGCTCCATTAGTGATTTCGGCTCCATCCTCTCCTGCAGCCTTCTACATATCGGCACCGAGGGGGCTCCTCAGTTCAGACCTTTACCACTGTATCAGCACCGACCATTCAGTCGGCTCAGACCTTGACTGCATCGGCTCCAAGATCTTCCTTGGAACCGAGGCCTTTATTACTGACTCTAGTTTTGTCGGTTCCAGTTTAGGCACCAACAACCACTTCGGCACTGATCCCTGTGTCGGTGCAGACAATGACATCGGCACCGATGACTTCTTCAGTGCAGACTACAGTAGTTCAGTCTTTCTTGGCACCATTGTCCTTGGTGCGATCAGATGAGATGGGCACCGAGTCTGCTTTTTTTGTGGACAGCCCTGTTTCTCCCTCAGTCTCTGTGAGGTCTACTAGAAGTCTTTCTGAACATGATGTTACGTCTTGTGGACCAGGCTTTCTTGGCCAGAGGTATTCCACCCCCCAGGAACTGTCCTTCCTTGGGAGGTGATCACCCATCTCCAAAGACACCTTCTTATTCTCCTCCTTCATTGCCTTTGAAGTCCATGGATATAGTACAGTCTTCCCCTTCTGCGGTTCCCTTTTGTGGATTTCACTAAGGAACTGCAGTTACCTTCGTGGCAGGAAATTTTTGCTACGACCCAGAATGTCAGCTGTGATATGCATAGCTTGCTCCTCCACAGCCATCCAGGGACTTCGAGTTGGCAGGCTGAGCCACTTAGGGGAGGAGTGCCCGCTGTCCTTGACATACACTCCTCTCCAGGTGGACCAGCCTTCCAACTGATGGAGAAGGCTTTCGCTGCTTCTGGCGATAGCGGACTGTCTATACCTCCGCCCTCCTCTGGTACACTTTTTTTACAAGTCGCACCTAGCAGACACCGGGTGCAAGGGTCCCAGGACATATTCCCTCAGGAATCCCCTTTTCTGTTGTCTTCCCCAGCTTCCCCCACTGAGGAGGTCCACCAGAAAAGTTAGTGTACGAGGAAGCACATGGACTTCACAGAGGAGTCTCTCACCGAAGAGACAGATTTTGATGAGGGGGAAGGATCCCCTCTGTCACCCTCTGAGGTATCCTTTGGCAGTATCCTTGAAATCCTGAAACAGAGAGGTGACTGGCAGTCCTCTAATCCGACCCCTGAGGAATCTGTTCCTGCAGGCTTTTTGTGCCCGGCCCCCTACCTCCTGGGTTACTCCACCTGCCAATGAACTTGTCAAGTTCATCGTGCAGCATGCTTGGAAGGCCCCTGATACTGTTGAAGCTAATCCTCGGAGGCCTGATAAGATCTTGTCCCCTCCTGCTTCAGATCCCCATTGGTCCAAAGGTCTTCCTGTAGATGCTTTGGTGGTGGCGGCCGCAACAAGAAAGGATCTGGTAGAAGAAAGCCAGACTGTCCATCTGCCTAACAGAGTCTCCCAGGCCTTGGACAGAATAGGGAAGCGCAGTTTTGCTTCAGCGACCTTTGCTATCAGGTCCCCGAATTATACGGCACATTTTACCAGGCTTCAAAGGGAAGTGGTCTCTGAGCTCTTTGAAACCTTGGCTGGTACAGTGTCTGATGAGGTCCATGACAAAGTGCCTCACAGCTGGTCACCATTGAGTCTATATCTAACTCCTTTATAGGATTGATGTCTCACGCATCAGAAGGAGCAGCTAGAGCGGCGGGTTCAGCTGCGGTCTTGAGACGACACGCCTGGATGCGTTTCTGCAACTTCGCGGAACCTTTTAAGTCTTCCTTTCTTAATGCCCCCATTGAGACCTCGTTGTTGTTTGGGCCCAAAGTTAAAAGCACAGTGGCCAGATGTGAGCAAGACTGTAAGACCCTTTCTGCTATAGGTGTAATTTATTCTTCCCCTCAATGTGCTTTCTCCCAAAACCAAAAGACTGGGAAGATATGGTTCAAGAAATCTCAGGGTCCTTTCCGTGATACACAGGCTGAGTTCTCCCCCAGAGGCAGAGGGGGAAACTCACAGGGAAGACGCTTCTTTCGGGGCAGAGGGGGACCGTGTAACCAGGGTTCCAGGGATTCTTTCCCTGGTCAATCCTACCAACGCTCCTGAAGAGCTGCCCAACTCCTTTCCTCTAGAGGTGGTTGAGGGACGTTTCTCCTTGTACCCTTCTGCCTGGCTAACCGTCACCACTGATTCTTGGGTACAAAGGATCATAACCAGAGGTTATCATATCCCCTTCAATCTTTGTCCCTTCAAAAAATCTTCCTGATGTTCCACCCACTCATAGGGAAGAAGCAGCACTAGAGATAGAAAAGCTGCTAAGAAAAAGTCATCCAAATAGTCCCTCCGGACCAGATAGGATCTGGATTCTACTCAAGACTATTTTTGGTGCCAAAGAAAACTGGGGACTGGAGACCAATTTTGGACCTCAATGTATTGAACAAGTTTGTGAGAGTACAAAAATTCCTGATGGTCACAATACAGTCTATCCTCCCGCTTTTGGAAAAAGACGATTGGATGTGCTCTATAGATCTTCAAGATGCATACTACCACATAAAGGTGGACAGGCCATCAAGAAGATCTCTGCGCTTCAGTGCTGGAGCCAGTCACTACCATTTCAGAGTACTGCCCTTCAGACTCTCTACAGCCCCCAGAGTGTTCACAAAGTGCATGGCAGTTGTCACAGCTCACTTGCGACTTCAAGGATTCCAGGTGTTTCCGTACCTAGACGACTGGCTCATTTCCGCCCCCACCAGACATCTACTGGAAAAAGCCCTAGCATATTCTCTCCTCGCTGCTCAAAGGCTAGGCCATAACCATAAACTGGCAGAAAACCAATCTCACCCCATCTCAGTCGACAGAATTCATAGGGGTTATCTTGGACACAAAAAACTGCAGAGCTGCTATTCCAGAGCACATAATTTTAAGGATAAAGCAACAACTAATTCCAATCCTTTCAAAGGAAAAATCCACGGCTCACTCGGTTCTACAGCTGTTGGGTTCCATGGCAGCCTCCATCACCATTGTTACCTTGGCCAGGTTTCACACGAGGCTTCTACAATGGCTATTGCTCACCCAGTGGTATCCTTTTCAGCATCCTCTTTCAGACATGATTCGAGTAACCCACAGGTGCAAACAGGATTTAAATTGGTGGATGACACACAATCTCTCTCAATGGTCTTGCCCCTTTTCCCCCCAGCAACCCAAGGCCACAGTGACCACGAACGCCTCCCTGATGGGGGGGGGGGGGCCTATGTCAGAGACAGACAGTCCAAGGCACTTGGTCCCAACTGGAGGCCCATCTGCATATAAATGTTCTAAAGCTGAGGGCGGTGCTTCTGGCTTTGCAAGCATTCCATCCCCTGCTGCCGTCTGGGACAATTGCAATTCAATCAGACAACATGGTGGTGGTCTGGTACATCAACAAGCAAGGTGGAACCAAATCATACCCCCTTTGTTGAGAGGCCATGAGGATATGGCAATGGGTGATGGCTACCAACCATTTTCTTCTAGCAATGCACATTCCTGGGAGTTCCAACGTGATAGCAGACAGACTCAGCAGGTGCATTCTGCAACCTCACAAGTGGTCCCTGAATCCCCTGATAACAGCGGAGATCTTCCATTGCTGGGGCCATCCTTGCTGCGACCTCTTTGCATCCCCAGCCAGCTACAAATGTAGCAACTACTTTGCCCTGATTCCCCCTCCGGGACAGTCACTTAGGGACGCTGTAGTCCACGATTGGCCCTTGGGTCTTCTCTATGTATTTCTGCCCTTTCCTCTCATTCCCCAGTTTCTGAAGAAAGCCCGGCGGTTGAAGAGCAAGGTAATCATCATAGCACCATATTGGCCACAACAGATTTTGTTCCCATTCCTTTGGCCTCACCTACTAGATCGACCATGGATCCTCCATCCAATCCCGGAGTTGATCTCACGCCCACAGAACCTGATTCATCCCAACCTGAACAGCCTGAATCTTACGGCTTGGCTACTCCAATTCCCTTGATTGCCAGGCAGAATGATCTTTCTTTACCAGCACGTGATATTCTCATTGCTTTTCATAAGTCCTCCACTAGAATTACTTATCTGAGCAAGTGGAAAAGATTTACCTGTTGGCTGAAAGATAAAGAAGTAGACCCCTTTTCAGCACCAGTGTCGATACTAGACTATCTGGCCGACCTGTTTCAGTCGGGTCTATTGGCCTCTGCCATTAGAGTTCATTTGGCTGCAATTTCTAATTTTCATGAGGGTGTCCAAGATTCCTCTCATGTCCCATAAATTGTGCAAGACCTTCATAAAAGGTGGGAATCATCTGAAGCCACCTTTTAGAGAACCTATTCAACCATGGGATTTATCATTAGTTCTACAAGCTCTGACAATGGCACCTTTTGAACCAGCCTCTTCTTGTAACCTCAAGTATTTGTCATGGAAAACCTTGTTTTTGGTCGCTATTACTTCTGCCAGACGTATTTCTGAAGTCAAGCTTTAGGTATCAAGAGTCCATACTTGATTTTTCATAGAGATAGTGTCTCTCAGAACTAATCCGTCATTTCTGCCTAAAGTGATCTCTGAAATGTCCATTAATCAAGCCATTGAGGTGCCAGTTTTCTTTCCCAACCATTCAAACGGAGGAGAGTATTGCCTAAATACCCTTGATATACACAGGCAAATCCATTTTTACCTAAATAGGGCTAAACCCTTTTGTAAATCTGACCAGTTATTTTTGGCCTTTTCTGGACCTAGATTAGGATGAGCTGTTGCTAAGGTCACATTAGCTAGATGGTTGAAGGACTGTGTGTGACCTTTATTTACACACAGTGTAACATCTCGTTGCCTACTACCATGAAAGCTCATTCAACAAGGTCAGTGGCAACTTCTCCTGCCTTCCATACCAGAGCTTCTTTACATGGCATCTGTGCAGCTGCAACTTGGGCTACGCCTCATACCTTCATCAATCATTACAAATTGGATTTGGCGTCCAGGGGAAGAGCATCTATTGGTTCTATGATGCTCAGGAATGTCCTTCCATGAGAGCCTCCCAGGAATAGAGGTAGCTGGGGACTCGGTCCCATACGTAAGGAATGAACGACGATTAACAATATCAGATAAAAAAGTTGGCTTACCATATCGTTCCATCTGTATAGTTGATCCTCGTTCAGTCATTATGACCCTCCCCCCTCCTGTGGTTTCTAGTGGATCTCACCATCCAGTTATCTTAGGTTATTTGACCAGAGGTAAGCCTCTACATTCTTTAACTTGCAAACTCAATCTGAGGTAACAGGGAGAGGGGAAGTGTGGGTTAGAGTTTAGTTCGAAAGTTTGAAGCTGATGCGAGCTTGGAAAATGGCCGGCTCTGTTCCGAGCTCGGAACCGATACCCATACGTAATGACTGAATGAAGATCAACAATACAGGTGGAACGTTATGGTAAGACATAACTTCTTTTTCTTTGCCATCACATCTACTGCATTAACTTTTTCACCGACCACTGATACTCCATCTACATAGAAAGTAGGGTTGCAGCTTTCTACATGATTGACTTGCTTTTTTGAATGACCTTTCTTGGCTTGCTTGATTTACAAAGCTTTTGAAAGTGGTCCCATTATTTACGCTTGTGGCACTGCCGACCAAATGCTAAGCACTTCTCTCTTTTAGACTCATGATTGGCACCACAGTTACGACAGTTAACAATAAAACTTGATTTGGGTTTTGCTGACTCACTGTTCTACTGCACTGAGCATGTCCGTTTTGCTGAGCTAGTCTTGGAACTTGCTGGGAAGTTACAGGTTCTTCATGGAAAAATTGCAGGGGCTGCAGCTGCCATGTGGTTAGGCCTGTTTCTGCCAGCCACGTGCTGCATGCCATCTAAGTTTGCTCTAGAGGCTGCTGAAACCATGCTTTTATCACTTGGAAGCATACTCGTGTGCCTTTCTGTAAGCTCATTGATTTCACAAGTTTGTATAGCTTTGCTCAGCATTAAATCACTGTCACAAAGCAAAGTCTTTCTCACTGCAGCATTAACACCACATACAAGCCTGTCCTTTATCAACTCATCTTTTCAAATCACCAAATCTGCACATTGTAGCTTTATTTCTCAAGTCAGTGATATAAGCTGCAAACGTTTCTCATGGCTTTTAATCTCTTGTATAAAATAGGTGCCTCTCTAATGTAGCATTTCTCCGGGGGTTGCACATTTCTCTAAATTTGCATTTCAAGCACTCAGGGTCCTCTCTTCAGCAGGTACAACAGTATGGCGATTTTTCCCCCTTTCCTGCATATGTTGCTGGTGCATACACAAATGAATGCTGTCTTTCATTGGCCTGTAACCCTGCTAAGTTAAGCAAAATGAATTACCTTGTATGTGCATCTTTGTCATAAAAAGCTGCTTGTATGAAAATATCGTATTCCTGCTCAGGCAGTCTCCAATTCTCTGCAATATTATGGTCAAACACAAGTGGACTGGGTCTGTGAAGTGCCTCTGCCATATCAACACACAGTAGTGAAGGCCCTTGAAATTATGTACGAACATACACACATATATGCCAGAAATCTATGCCAGAACTTGTAACTATGCCCAATAGCACAACAGACCCTTTGAAACAAACTGCATTTTGCAAAATAAGTCTCTGTAGCACAAGAACACTTGACTGTACATTGCAAAACCACCCTTATCAGTGTAAGAAACACTTTGAAATGACTGCACTTTGTGAATGAACTGTATACAGCACAAGAAACTTTTCAAAATGGCTGTACTTTGCGAAATAACTCTGTACAGTGCAAGAAACATTTTGAAATGGCAGCACTCTGCGAATAAATGTACACAGCACAAGAAACTTCAAAATGACTATTCTGACTGCACTTTACTGGGTGCAAAGTGCAGCTATTTTACAAACTGTCTCAAATAATTTCACTGTAATAAAGTACACATTGCAAGCACTTTGCACACGCTGAGATACTGCGAACAACTAGTTATGGTTGCAATGACTTCGGTCAATGCGAAATAGTAGTTCATGCCAAAATACGGTTGTTTACTAAAAGCATGCAATCGCCTTGCTTTTCTATGCTTATTTTGCCCTTTTATTGTACTCATTATGCCCATTTGACCTCATATCATGCTCATTATACTTCTTTTGTGCTCGTTTTACTTTAAACATGCTATGTTATGCAAACCGGAGGGAACTCTGAACCCCATAAGAGCTTTTCTGATAATTTTGGCAAATACTGTGGTTTCAAACATTTCGTTTAACCAGTAATGCATTTTGTTGTGCCTTTCATTTGATAATACGTTTTGTGCTACCTGTTTGATTAATAATGCATTTTGTGCCTTATGAATGCTTTGTATCGTTTTCTTTGCAAAATAAGTCATTTGTTCAAGTTTTGGTTTTCTAAAATTCATTTCTGGCCTTTATTTGTTAGAGCACTGTATCACCCAGCCTGCTCAATATACCTTCACCGTCAACTCTGCGCCTCGTGGTTTGAAGAAGCTGCACTCTTAATCCTAATTCTGACACCATGTCGCTCATCTGGTCAGAATAAAATAGACTAACAGTTGTAGGTTCAGCTCAAGCAGCTTTATTATGTACAAACACATCATGATTGAGGCTTAGTAATTTAAACATAAACTTATAAACTGACTACCACACTCCTACATGTTAACACTCTGGCGTTCTCTCAAAATGGCACTGCTGCGTATGTGTTCACTATTTATATGTGCGTGCCTACACTTGGAAATGCTTATTAAAGTTATAACACACACTATTCTACAGATGATATTTGTGCAGCTGCAACTTGGGCTAACCCTCATAGCTTGATTGCTCATTACAATTTGGATCTGGTCTATAAGATAAGAGCAGCCTTGGGTTCAGTGATGCTCAAGAATATCCTTCCTTAGGGTCCTCTGGGATTTAGGTGGCTGGGACTGTCCCAACAGTTGAGTAATGAATGAAAATGATAACATCAGATAAAATTATGTATTCACCATAGTGTTCCATCTGTGTTGTCCATTTTCATTCTTCCTCAACTTCCCTTCCTCCAGCCCCCTACCTCTTTGACTTTTTGAAGGATTCAAAGATGCTAAAGGAACCAGTGCTCCTTTCTTTAAGCCCTTTGTTATTTACTATGGTAACTAAAAGGTCAGCAAACAAGATCTGTGGTATGGTAGGGGACTCATGCATTATGGGTATGAGATCAAGAGCTTTGTGTCCACAAGCTGTAAAAAGAAACAGAGTTGGATCTGAACCCAGCAGTTGATGAAGAAAGAAAATGGACAGCACAGAAGAAATATTATGGTGAGTACATAACCTTTTTTTTCTGCAGTGTCTAGAAATATTTTCCTGGATCATAACTGTGGATGATATGATATGGAGGAAACATATTTATATGTCCAATTCATTTAACACGCAAGTCTTTTTTTTTTTTTTTTTTAATTAAAATAAGACATAGGTGTGTACTAGGCTAATGGCCCTGGAGCCTTTACAAGCCTAACCCATAGAAGTGCCCTGGCATTGTGCTGCCCGATGTTGGTTCCCAGTGCCTCTATCAAGTAGAGCCACTGGAGTGATCCCTGGGGTGAATTTCTATTACCCTTCCACTCATCAAGATATCTCTTGAAGAGGGACAGTGAGGTACTCTGCTTGACATGTATGGGAAGTCTATTCCAGAGCATGAGCAGTCTCTGGATTATGAACTTGTCCCTCCAGCATCTTCTGTTGATTGTGGTAATGAGGTTGAGGTCTCTGGAGCATGTGGTGCGGAGGGATTGGGATTTCTTTAGATGCAACATTTCTAACAGAGCGGGGTCAGACATGGCTTTGTAAGTCAAGCAGAGATTGCCTCTAAGTAGGCAATATGAGACCAAGAATAGCTGGAGTCTTTTGAGTCTGTCTGTAGGACATGTGTTTAATGCCTAGGATCCTCTTTGGAAGGTACTTCTGTTGGCCTCTCCAGCTGTTGCAGGTGTCTAGTGAGGTACATGCCAAATGGGGCATTATACTCAACGATTGGTCTAATAAGGGAAGAGTAGAGAGAGACGATGACCTATTTCTTCCTGGATGCAAAACCCTTAGTAATGAGATGTGCCACATAGGACTTTCTGACCACAGTGGCAATGTGGTGGTCGAAGGAGAGGTTGCCGTCAATCTGCATCCCCAGATCTCTTATAATGCCTCCAGTGGGCTCCCAGCAATGTGGTAATTAGTGGGAACCGAGTTTTACCAAAGGGGATGGCGACACGTTTTTTGGCATTAAGCTTAAGGCCATGGTTTCGACACCAGTTATTGGTCTCAGTGAGGCCTTTCTGTAGGATGTCTGCATCATGTGGTGAGTTAATGGCTCCCAGCTTGCAGTCGTCTGCGAACATGGGTCAGCCATTGTCACTTTGTGTTGGCCTAGACTTCTGAGAAGTAGATGCCGAGCAGGAGAGGACCCAGGACCAATACCCATGGGACTCCACTCCTGACTGGTCAGCAGTCTGATTTGGAGTCCGCTACTTTCACAGTGTGTGTTCTATCTGTGAGCCAATTTGCAACCCACCTAGTAATATAATGGTTGATGCCTAGTTTGGTCAGTTTATCAATAATTCCCCAGTGAGGAATGCTATCAAAGGCCTTGTCCAGATTGAGGTAGGCTGTATGGCACTGCCTTACCTTCATCCACAGCCCTAGTGACTGACTCAAAGAAGTCAGCCAGGTTGAGCAGGCATGATCTCCCTTTCACAAAGCCAAATTGCGTGGGGTCTAGAGTTAGGAGATTTCCTATATCTTTGTTAATCAGGTCCATAATGATGCGCTCCATAGCTTTACATATCAGACTTGTCAGGCTAATGGGGCGGTAATTCCCAGGGTCTGTAGTCGCTCCCCCCTTTATGGAGAGGGATGACTGTAGCAGTGCACTATTTGGTAGGGACAAAGCCTGAGGTGAGGCTGTGACGGAACAGGGCACACATATGTGGTGCCAGTTCGCTTTGTAGTTCATGTAGAACGCAGCCGGGGATATTATCGGGTCCCATGGAAGCTGTATTCTTGGCCTTGGACAATGCAGCTTTAACCTGTGCTGCAGTAATGCTGGGTGCCTGCATTCTTCCAGTATTGTGATTGGTCCTGTAGGAGGGAGAGAAGGGGTAAAGTTGGCACTGAATCTATCGGCCAGTATGATGACAATATCTGTTGGCTCAGTATAGGAGGTACCATTGTGCAGTAACTCAGAGCAAATCTGGGTATTGCCATGGCGGTTCCTGGTATAACTATAGAAGGCTTTGTGATTGTTTTTAGTGTCTGCAGCAATTCTGCCTTCATAGCTGGCTTTGGAGGATTTGATGAGGAATCTCCACTTTTCACTGAGGCTAATAAGGGAGTTTTTCCAGTCTTGGGACTTCACCTTTTTCTGCAACAGTTTTTTCCGTCTGTTGTAGAGTTTATTAATGGCAGGGAACCACCAGATTGGCTTCCTTTTTTTGGAGGAGAGCATCTTGGTTCTATTGGGTATGGCTAGTTCCATGCATTTATGCACATGTTCGTACACTGCATTGGTGTATGATTCGACAGTCATGCAGCTATGTTCCATTGGCATGGGTGTCATGATTAGCCACCTCTGTTTTTAGCAGGCTCAAAAGCAGCTTTGGAGAATTTTTTCAACGTGGTTACCTTTGTGGGGAGTATGGGTGAGATATGGATTTCCATGGTGATTAGTTTAGTTTGTGGTCTGATTTGACCAGGGAGGGATTGACTATTGGTGTAGAGCAACGCCTGCCCATGTTAGTAATAACCAAGTCAAGGATGTTGCTTCCTGTAGTGGGGGTCAGAACGAGCTGGTCCAGGGCATTGGAACTGATGAATTCCAGGAAGCGCTGCGCCAGTGTATTGGTGCTTGAGTAGCTTTCCCAGTTGATGGAGGGGCAGTTCAAGTCTTAGTATGAGAGTGTTGGGTTGGACCTTCATAGATTCCAGGGTGCTTAGGAATGTGGCGTGAGTCTAGGGACATGGTTGGGGTCCTATAGCAGACTAGGACCTGGATTGCCGTCTTACCCAATGTTAGTTGTACCTGAAGTATCTTAGATGTGTTATGCTGGGCTACTGGTCTGGAGGTGTGTATATCCTTTATGAATATGGAGACACCACTGCCTTTGGAGCTTCATTCCATGTTTCAGGGCTGAAAGGTATGGAATGAGCTATAGCCTGGTAGCACAGGAGGATGATATTGCAGGGATGCTGCAGTGGTTACTCATGTTGGTTAATACCAAGAGGAGCACTTCAAGCAAGTGCATCTTGGGATTTAGACTTCTAGCATTGAGTAGCATGACCCTCAGATTGCATTTATTTACAACTGTTACAGTGTAATTTGGTCTTTGGAACACTGCCCAAAAAAGGCACTATAGGGGTGACGAGCCTTAGCCAGTACCCCGGAATCCCAGGGGTGATAGATGCAGGCCATCTCTGGCAAAGCATCGAGGTCTGTCAATCATGTCATCCCAAGCAGACAGATACTGGGTCCCCTTAGAATGACACCAGAAACAACCAATTGTTGGTCAATCATTTTTTGTTTGTACTGCAGTATCATTCTGGGTGATGGTAGGATACTGCTCAGGGCTAGGGTCATACCTACCTGGGCCACATAATCCAAGAGCTCCACCATGTCTCTCTTCCTGTAGTCCAGGGAGGTGCGTCTCAGGTCATTTGCACCCACATGGACAATAACAGTCATACTTGTAATTGTGGAGTGTCCTGAGTGTGTGTGTGTTTTGTCAGATTCTGGCACCTGATAGTTAACTGTTACCTTCTCCTTGCTTAACTTAGTGAGTGGGACATAGGTGTGCTTCACTATTGAGTCACCTGTGATTAGTGTATCGGGCAAGGTGTTTAGCTTTAGGGGCTTAGGTTGAGGGGCACACTGTGGAGGTGAGCTGTGTGACCTGTGGTTTATGCTGTGTTGTGGTGGTAGAGTGCGTTTCTGTCTTGGAGGTCTCTGCTGTTTGGGTAAATTTCTACCGAGAACCTCCATGAAGGTGGGTGTGTGGTTTGTGTTTTTATGTGAGAGCTTTCGGCCCTGAAACATGGAACGAAGCTCCAAAGGCAGTGGTGTCTCCATATTCATAAAGGGTATACACACCTCCAGACCAGTAGCCCAAAGGCTGTGATGGTGGGTGTTCTGGGGGGCTATGTGTTGGTATCAGATAATCAAATACTCACTTCAGTCCTTAACAGGAAACCTAACATTGCTGCTTGTAGAACACGTTTCAAATGCAGCTATCTCATATGAACTATTAAAATACAAACAGATTTACTACATAACAAATACCAACTTTAAAAGTGCATCCTTCTCTTTGCTGTTAAATCAACAGCTACTCATACAGCAAGGCAACAGTGACAAGTGCAGAAAACAGATTGCAAAAAGGAAATTAAAATAAGTAAAATTCAACTGCTTTCTATGCTTGTAACAGGTCAGCACAGAGTAACTATGTCTCATCCCAAATAAGTAGTGTACACTCCGCACTCTACTAAATAAAAACTCTAGTAATGCAAATGTACAACTTCTTGTACATTTTACAACAAAGTTCCAAATAAAAATAGGCTACCTCCCTCAACACACAGACAGTGCTACACACAAAACAATCATTACAAAACAAAGGAATAGCCAAAACTTAGGAATATACTGTACACACCAATAGGTAATCTGGTGGATCGCTAAAAGTTCACTTATCCATTATTTCTGGGGCAAGGGAGAAACCCTGTTAATATATACAGCCCCAGAGATATAAAAGCACCACAGCCAGGAAATAAAGTGCACCAGAGCAGTAACACTAATCTCTGCAACAATCTGCTGTCCATTACTACACCAAATGCTGCAGTTTACTAGTGGGCAAAAACTATGCACAAAAGATCATGCACAATATTGCAGTTCCTGTAACAGTGCTCTCATGGAGAGTAACATAACTCAACCAAGAATGATTCACGAGGATACACAACACATACATTCACTGTAAAAATGAGAACACAAAAAGCTTTTAAAATAAGACTACAAATAAAGGTGCCATACTATGTAATAAAGCATTTTTAATAAAATCTGTGACATCATAAATACAATACAAATATAAAACAAAGCAGGAAAAACTTATCTTCAAATCTTTCTCAAGAGAGATGAACACTACTAAAGTGGGCAGTCAGCAGGCCAACAAAGGATACCTAGGTTGCAAAGTGGAAATTTTAATTGTACCAAGTTAATAGGATCACAGAAAGTTACTAGGCTATTGGCCCTGAGGACCTTATAAGCCTAGCCAAGAGTTTAGCCAAGTCAGCACCTGATGCCCCTGTCCAGCAGGGACACGTGGAATCCCAGGGATGTATTTTCTGTTCCCATCCAGTTACCCATGTGCTTAAAAAAGGAGTAAAGAGGTACTCTGCTTGATGTGGGGAGGGAATCTATTGCATAAATGGCACAGAGCAGGTTGAGGCCGCACGTGCAGGTTACTAGAGTGGAGCATGACTTGCAGATATGCAGCAGTCCCATCAAGGCAGGGTCCGAGATTACCTTGTGTGCTAGGCGCAGGTCACCTCTGAGGAGTCTATGAAACTGAGTAGAGGGATAGGGATTTCAGCCTGTGTATGTCCAGCATGTTCTGTTAATCTTGCAAAACAGATTGAAGTCCCTTGAGAAGGTGTTTCTGGTACCATTAGACTTCTGAATATTTCAGAGGTCTAACAAACCAGTGTCTGTTGAGGCTCTGTATGTGAGGCAGAAGAGGTCACCTGTAGGTAGCCTGTATTTTGCTGATAAGAGAGACGAGGCTTTGATGTGATAGGTTCATAGGTTCATAGGTTAGTACTAGGCTAACTGCCCTTGTGAGCCATTTTAAGCCTAGCCAATTATTCCTTGTGAGATTCAAACCCTGTACAGTGCTATACCTTGTGTATGTAAGGCAAACACCTTAACCATTAGGCCACCCTCCCAACCCCCCTTGGTTTTTATGATTTTGGCCATTGATTTTTTTTTTTTTTGTGAGGAAGTACTATGACAACTGTTTAGAAAGGTACATACTGAAAGAGGCATTATAATTAATGTTTGGCCGAATGACTGCTGAATACAAGGGCACAATTACATCCCTGGATCTGGATGTCATTTAACTCAAAATAAGCTGTGTGATGAAGAAAGATTTCCCTGACAGTAGCGCATGTGTGGCAATCAAAGTACAGTTCATTGTCAACATACACATATCCTGACAGTGAGTTTCAGTTCATGGTTTTGGCATCTGTTTGTTTGGAACAGGACCTGTTTTAGGATCATGGTGCCCTCTAGTGTGTTTATGCTAATACCAAGTTTGCAATCTGCAAGCTTGGTCAGCCACATGCCCTTAAAATTAGCTTTGACCTTACAAAAATAAATAAAAAGAAAAAATAGCTTTGACATCTGAGAAGTAAATGCCAAAGAGAAGTAACTCAGAGTGAATGCTGGGGCACTCCACTATTGGCAGGTCTTTTGGAGGAGGTATAGCTGCTCACCTTTATATGTTATGTTTGTGAGCCAGTTTGCTATCCACTGAGCTACATAGAGGTCACCATTTAGTGAGGAGAATTTATCTATGATGCCTGAGTGTAGGATGGAGTCAAATGCCTTTGCAAGGTCCATATAGGCAGTGTACACCGATTTTTCTTCCTCTGATACCTCACTGACTTTTCAGAAGAATTCGATCAGGTTAAGTAGGCAGCACCTACCCATGACAAATATGAACTGGTTTGGGTCGAGAGTCCATAGGTCAGCTATATTCATATTTATTAGTTCCACAATGATACTTTCTATACCTTACATATGAGGTTGGTCAGGCTTATGGGTTTGTAGTAATGTGGATCTGTTGTCCCACTCACGTGCAAGAGAGGGCTTGTTATTGTCCTCCAGTTATTCAGCTAAAACCGTATTTTGAGGCTAATGTTGAAAAGCCTATGTAGGGGATCTAACAATTCACGTTTGAGACTAGCCAGTAGGCAGCTTGGTTGTTATCCTTCCTCATAGATGTAGTGTTCTTGGTTTTAGATAGTGCCTTGAGAACTTGTTCTTGGATATTTGAGGAGAAGGGTGGACATGGGTATTTGATCTGAAAATTTTGGAAGGGAGAGTGAAGCTGACGCTGAATTTGTTGGCTAGTAGATTGGAAATGTTCTTTGGGTCTGAGTGTGATATATTAGCTCTATGCAGTGCTGGGCACTGTTTCTGAGATTTCTAATGTAGTTAAACAAAGATTTGTGGTTATCTTTAGCCTGGGTGGCTTTTTCAACCTCGTATCTGGCTTTAGTTGATCTGATTGGGATTCAGGTTCCTTCTTTATAAGGAAGAACGTTTTTGACTTTTTGAGAGTTAGATTTATTTTAGAGTGCAGGGTGGCCATGGTGGTGCAGCAGTTAGCGTTGTTGCCTCAAAGCAAAAGGTTCTCCGGTTTGATCCTCGGCTGGGGTGCCTTCTGTGTGGAGTCTGCATGTCCTCCCTGTGGTCGCATGGGTTTCCTCCTGGTGCTCCGGTTTCCTCCCACATCCCAAAGACTGTAGGTGGATTGGACACTCTAAAATTAGCCCTAGGTGTGTATGTGTGTGTGTGCCTTCTGTGGAAGGTTAGGCGCTGGGCTGGCAACTCGACACTGTAAAACTCTACTGCCAATCATGAGCGGACAGGTGATCTGCTGTGGCGACCCCTAACCAGGAAAAGCCAAAAGAAGAAGAAGAAGATGGTAGATTTTTGAGGCCCTAGCTTCTCCTAGTTTGGAACCTCTGTGGTCTCTCCAGCTTCTGCATGTGCTTTGCGAGGTACATGCCGAACGGGGAGATGTGGTCAATGGGCTTTATACAGGGATGTTATGAGCTCTTTGTCCCTGGACGAGATACTCTTACTTATGAGGTGGGCCATGTAGAAAGCTTTCCTTACAACAAAAGCAAGACGGTAGTCAAAAATCAGGTTGCTATCAACCTGGGTTCCCAAATCCCTCACGACTGACTGTGTGCTTTAGGACTTTATTAGTGTGATAATCTGTGGAGATGTTACTCTCCCCAAAGGAGATGATGCATTTTTTTGGTATTCAGCTTGAGGCTATATTTCTGGCACCAGTCATTTGTTTGGGTGAGACCCTCTTGGAGGAAGTCCACATCACTAGGGGAATGAAATGTCATCTTCAAACTTGGTCAACCATAGCACACTGGTTTTGGCTTGTACCTCAGAAAATTATATCCCAAATAACAGAGGCCCCAAGACCGAACCCTGGGGTATGCCACTTGTTACGGGTCTACTGCTTGAGATGGCTTCCCTATTTTGACTAGGTGGGTACCATCAGTGAGCCAGTTAGCTACTCATTTGGTAACATACAGATTAATGCCTAGTTGAGAGAGTTTATTATGCCCAAGTGGGGAATAGTGTCGAAGGCTTTGACCAGGTCAAGGTAGGTGGTGTGCACCATCTTCCCCTCATCCATGGCTTTGGTGACTGTCTCAAAGAAGTCGACCAGTTTAACAGACATGACCTCCCCTTGACTAAGCCAAACTGTGTGGGATTGAGTGTATGGAGGTTGCTAATGTCCTTGTTAATGAAGCCCATGATAGTCCGTTCCATGGTCTTGCAGATCAAGCTAGTTAGGCAGGTAGGTCTTTAATTTCCTAGATCGGTAGACACTCCACCTTTGTGCAAGGGATGACAGTGGCTGTCCTTCACTCAGCTAGGATGAAGCTGGTACTCAGGCTTTGGTTGAATAGGGTGCCTAATAGTGCTGCAAGTTCCTGTGTAAGTTTGTGGAGGATGCAGCCTGGGATGTTATCAGGTCCTGTGGAGGCTGTATTTTTTGCCTTAGACAGCAGTGATGACCTCTTCCCTAGATTTAAGGGGAAGGGGGCAGGTACTGGGGATGTCCTGATTTACTGATGAGGGGACAGACGGGTGAAGTTTTCACTGAATCTGTCAGCCAGCAAGTTTGCTATATCTACTGCATTTGTATATGTGGTGCCCTTGACCTGCGGTTCTGAACAAATTTAGATGCTTCCTTTGAGACTGCAGACATATGCAAAGAAAGCCTTATGATTGTCTCTAGTAGATGTGGCCAATTTGGACTCAGTTTGCTTTGGAGGATTGCACTAATGCTCTTATTTGCTTGTTCAGCCAAGGACAGATTGCTTCCTTCTTGGTCCTGGACAGCATTTTTTTTTCTTTTATTATAGAGTTTTATTTACTGCAAATGTCCACCAGACAAGTTTACTCTTCCTTGCGGAGGATGATTTAATCCTGTCTGATATTCCCGATTCCATGCAGCTATATAAATGCTCTTTTATAGCTTTGGTGTAGGTTGGATACTGGTGCCTGTTTTTAGAGAGGGGGAGGAGGCCGTGAAACTGTTTGCAGCCTCCTGAGGGATGGTATAAACAATCAGCTTTGGAGAAGTTTTTTTTGTTTGACCCTAGCTACAAGGAGGTTGGGGAGACTTCGAAAGTGATCTCTTTATGGTCAGATTTTACCAGGGAGATTGACACTGCAGGGATGCTGCAGTGGTTACTCAAGTTGGTTAATACCAAGTCCAAGATATTATCACCTCTTGTGGGGTTATGGAGTAGCTATTCCAAGGTATTTGCATTGACAAAAATTAAGGAATCTCTGGGCATTTGTATTCTGGCATGAGTAGTCCTTCCATTCTATGTTTGGGTAGTTAGTCACCCAGGATCAGGGTAGGGGTTGAATCTTGATAGATTCGAAGAGGTCCAGACAGGCAGATTGGGCATCTGGAGTCTGATTTGTGGGCTGGTAGCTAGCTATGATTTGTATAGGGGTCTTGTCAATGGTTAACTGCACCTGGAGTGGTTCCCGTGCATTGTACTGTTTGACCAGCCTGTAGGTGTGTACGTCTTTAATATATATTGAAACTCCACCCTCTCTGGCTTTACTGCTCACAGTTTGGGGTTTGAATGTATGACGAGGCGAGTAATCCGATAAGGCTGGGGTGCTCTCCGTAGCTTTGAATCGGGTTTCTGCGACTGTGCAGATGTTGGCATTTTTCAGGATTAAGAATGCTTGCAATGAGTGCAGTTTTATGTTTAGACTCCCAGCATTTAGCAGCATGACCTTTAATTTGCATTTTGTTGAAATTTTTATTCTGGTAGTTTTATCCTCATCACTTTTCCTAAAAAAGGCACTATGGGGGAGGCAAGAGCCTTTGCCAGAAGCCCGAAGCCCAAGTGGGATAGATGGAGGCCATCTCTGGCAAAGCATCGTGATCTGTCAATCATATCTTTCCAGGCTGTCTTGTCGGGTACTGGATCCCCCTGGAATGATACCAAAAACTAAGCCAATCGTTAAATAATTTCCTGCTTGTTATTGGGGCATCGTTCTGGGTGATGGTAGAATGTTGCTTAAGGCTAGAGACATACCTGCCTGGGACACGCATTCAGCGATTTCAATCATGTCTCTCTTCACATTAGGGAAAAAAAGGTCTATGTACAAACACTAATAGCAGTTGTGGTTTACATTCCAAATCCCCAAATTTTCTTCCAAAGATAAAGCTAGTTTTGATTTAAACCATTAGAAAAAAACGTAAACATCTAAAACAAAATATAGCTGAATAAAGACACCACACTGTCAATATCTTGTGCTCTGATCACACAAACACTTACGATAGACATCTAGATTTAAAGCAAATGATTTACTTACTAGTGGTGATAAGCAGAGTGGAGAGGAAACCAACATTTAATTAGTGCCATTAGGAATCTTTAACATTCATCTGAGCTACCAGCAATACGTAGAGATGAGAGCTTGGTTTTACCACCACCTCATCCAAAGAAAGGTACTTCAGTGTTGCAGCACCCTCTTATGTTGCAGTATAAATGCAATGCTGGATCAAGAACCCTTCATCTGATATAGAATCCACTGCATACCCATACTAAACCTAAGCCTGACAAGCAGAGACTGGGATTCTGGATGCTGATCCTCAAGGACAACAAATAACCATGCAAATTATTGTGTTTAAAGTAGCAGAGAGTATTCCAAGAACTAAAGTTTCTGCCAGTAGGGATGACAACAACATGGGGCACAGACCACAGGCAAGAAGGGGATAGAATTTATTGGTTAAATCCAGTGAACGAACCAAGTTATTGGGAGGAAGTAATTGGAGAGAAAAAGGTATTTGCACTGCAGGACAGAGCTTGCCTACCCTATAACGTACTTATGTGATACACCGGGACTGGTACAGTTTTTAGAAGAAAACAGAACAGAAGCTGCTGTTAAAAATTAATAATTAGTAGAGCATGCAAAATATTGTACGATAACTATAAAAATCAGAGAAAATTAGAAAGAATTGGAAGAGAGAGTAAACAATTCACAAAGAAACAATAGGGGGCTGTATGTATGTATGTCTCTCGAATATGCAAAGTCTAGAAGACATAAGATCTACCAAGCGGGCACTGAGGGATAAAGTTATAACTATGGTTCAGCCAACCCGGGTTTGAATAGCACCTTGGGTGGCTAATGTGCTTGTATGGAAGGTATTTTTTCAAAGATACTCCCTGAGAAGAGTTGTCTATTGACAGGATTAGCACACAAACATAGTCAATGAACAAAGGGGTGGGAAGGGCAAGAGCAGGTCATAGGATAATCCCCCTCAGTAGCTTAAGCAGTTGCTGTCACCCCCTCTCAGAATGCCCTTAAGATCCACTCCAACCTCGGCTCACTTAAGTCCAAGGTAGAGGGGAAGAGGAACAGTTAGACCTGGTGATGGATGGGGGGCAGTGAGTGGCTGGAAAGGATGAAGCAGCAAGGGGAGTGAGAGTACTAGGACCATTTCTGTTTTTGCTTCTTCCTATCTGGTCTTTCCTTCATTCCTCATTGTTCACGAAATACGTGATAGCATTTTTTAAAAACAGATATGTCCATTTTCTATCTAAGCCCCAGCTATATAATGTAGAGGGATAAAATGCATACATCTTGAGCGTGAGCAGCAATTTGGGAATTTGGAAAACTAAGCAGAAGATGATGCGAGTAAGCAGCCAGAGTGAGTGCAAGGGTGATTTGAGTAAGCTAGTCTCCACCAAAAAAGCTGGAACCAGCAGACATGGATGTTTGTGATCCCAAGCTGGTAATAGTAGCCATCATGTGTAGGGGTAGAAGCACAGACAACAAGGGCATAAGATTCCCCCACTATGATAGAGGTGATTGTCGGTCACCAGGAACAAGGTTACAGCTTAAAAAACTATAGTTGCAAGGATGCAGGCAAGACACAGACTACCTCCATGGCTACTTGGATGATAGTTTGTGCATTCAGCTGTCCCACCTTTGCTGGGGATACCAGGTACACAGATCATATGTGTTCAAGACCAGTAAAGAGCAGGACTAATGGTCTGCATGCATGGAAGCCAAAAACATAAAATGCAATTCTTTAACTAGACAGTTGTCTTTATTAAAGCCTACAGTAGAGCTTTACATCAATTTAAGTCTAGTATTAACCTTTTTTTCACTCTTTTAGGATAATTAGGAAGCCAAGCCCTTTACCTTACTCTTTCAGTCCATTCATTTCAGAAGTGTAGGACATAACCCAATGGATTACTTTTGCACTCTACACAACGTTTTAGTTTTAAATGCTTTAGTGACTTGAAATAACCAGGTTTGGTGTACTTGCATATTAAAACACTTCCAAATGTCAAGCTGGTCATGTGAAGGATTGTGGATTTTGGAAAAAAACATTTAGTTTCAAGCCTGTGACTCCCTGACTCAGGAGCTCCTATTTACATGTATTCCCAAATATTTGTTTAGTTGGTCAGTTTCACAGCATCTCAGCAAGTATCTTATTTTTTTCCACATCAGCTTCCATTCAAGAACTTACAAGTGTTTCTTGTGTAAGACTGTGAGCCCATCTCGACTGGAGATTGTGTTTTTATTACACTGTGTTTTACAAGTTCTTTGTATCGGTATTGTGATTTTTTTCTACTTGCATTGTGTCTTTGGATTTGCTGTGCATTAAATTTGGACATTACGTCTGGTGGTTCTGTTTTTTGGCAACAGCAGGAGTGTTGGTTGTTCCTAAGCATCTTATGACCCATGACATTTGATCTGAGGAGAAACTGTTTCTTCGTATAAATCTGAAAAAGGTGGTAGCTGTCATGCTCTCCCTGTGTTTCATTTGTGTGGCATTTATCTTCTCGGAAGTTCAGTTCGCATGTACAGTTATGTCTGCATATCAGGAACTCATTATCCTTTATATGGTGGATAGCTAGCTCCATTGGCACAGATGGATAAACCATTGTCTGCTGTCCAGGCAACTATCATTCCAAGGTGTGGCCATGCAATGGAATGTGGCAGAGATGCTCCTAAGGCCACACTTGCCTGCCTAATCTACTTATCTGACATAAGGGGAGGGTCTGTTAAGGGTTTTGCAGCACCAGTCAGGGCCATGTGACTAAAGTATTCATCATGCATTGTTCACATGACAGCTTGCAGAATCTGTGCCTTTCCTTTTCAGTGGCATCAGTTGCATAGAAGCTATTTCCCCAAGTGAGAGCAGATGTTTGTCACTGGTTACCAGAGATAGCATTTCGTTACTGAAAACCCATGTTCCTGTTTTTCTCTGTACCTTTTTAGTGAGATCTCCGGCAGCTTCTGGCAATACAGAAGGTGCGTTTTCATCAAGAAGTCTATGCTTCATCCAAATTTCAGATCATATCTTTTTAATGTATAGTTTCTACAGCCTTAAAAATCAGAGCTCTGTAAACCATTTAGATAAAAATTAAAATGTAATAAAATATTCTGGGTGACTTCCACAGTGACTGTTATACACCAGAATAGAAATATTTTCAGTTTGGCGCATACGGTTTTTGCCAGTAGGTATCGATAAAACAATGAGCTCATTTCTATCTCAATGTTTTAGATGCTTAGTTTCCCCTATTACAATGGCATGCTACAGTGTTTCTTTTCATAACCAAAAGTGAAATCCTGTATGAAATAAGTCCTGCATCTCAGGTATGTAGTTAGGGCTCTCTTTCTTGCCAGAAGATTAAAATTTGTGGAAGTAAATTTGACAGTGGTCACCCAATTCTTTCTGCCATATAGTGCATTTCAAAAAGACTACCTCTTTAAGTATTCACTCTTTTTTCATCACTCGTACTTAATTGATTCAGCTTCTAGTCTACTTCCTGATGTGTACAGAGCATGAAGAGTTCCACCTTTATATGTTAGGAAGTTAAGATACTATAGTGAGAAGACAAAATTAGAGAATAAGATCAGATATATGCAATATTGAATAAGTGCTCTCTGGTGCATTAACTTGGTTGTCCTGTCATATGATCCTGACCTTATATCTTTCCTTCTCTTTCTTTCCTTCTTTGGGAGATGTGCATCTGCTGACATTCTGGTTTAGGAGAGCATACCTACCTAATTCATAGGATCATGAGAAATACAAGACAGTTGAGTCACAAGATCATTTATGGCTTGCTGTTATCCCCCGCGCCCACACACACACACACACACACACACACACACACACACTTTCTTAAGAAGAGCGAAGCATGTCAGTCCTGAAGTAAATCTGTGTGTATTTATCCAGGTTTGACTTGCTAGGGTGTCACTTTTCTTTAACATATGGGGGGAGTATGTCCCAGAGCTGGGGTAGGTGTTGAGTAAAAATGTATTTCTGTGTCACATTTTATTCATGTGCTAGTGGAAATGTAATTCCCTAATTCCTGGTATTAATGGAGCTATGTAAATTGCAAAAATGCAGGAGATCAAGGGGAACAGCATCCTTAATAACACAGAATGCAGGGCATAGATCATCATGCAAAAGCCTGTAAGAAAGTAGGTAAAGGTTTAGTGCCGAAAGCCTTTCCTGGTAACTCTGGGACTTCAGGCAAACAGTCTTCTTGGTTAGGTGCCTTATTATTTAGATCCATTGGCAAAGAAAATAAGGCACTCAAGTATCTAACTGGTATGGTACTCAAGAAAAAATAACCTTATTTGCAGAGAATGATATTTTGTATTTGATAAATCCAGTACAGAATGTCAGTGATGTGGAACATTTTGAGACAGTTTAATTTTTTCAGGATGTAAAATAAATGAGGCTGAAATGACGACCGTAATATGCAAATGTGGTAATGCTCCAATGGGAAAAGAGATTTTTAATAAATTCACCTTATTTTTCATTTTGCAAATGCTACGTGCAGTTTTTAGATTATATTTTTCATTTTTTGGACAGGTCATTCTGAAATAATTCCTGAGTTTTTAGATTATGTGAACAACTCGACAAGTTTCTTGAGATTTACCTACTCCATTGGCCTTGATGAAATTTCATATTTGGATATTAGACTGATGAAAGACAGGTAACAGAAAATATTAAAATCAGAAATTTCTAGGAAATCTTCATTCTCAAATAGTTGTTTGCACCATGTTGGTTCTCACCCTTACAAACAAAAAAGAGCTATGGTTAAAAGGCAGTTTGTAAGGGCTGCACGCATGCTCACCTTCTTTAACAGTTTTTTAGATGAATGTGACAAGCTGAAAGACTATTATTTGTAGGGGCTATCCATTCAGTCTTGTAAATGAGGTTATGCTGGAGGTAATCAACAAGCACGAAAGAGGGTATTTTTTGCCTATTTTGAATCAAAAGGTGGGGAACTGTAGTGTGGACAGCATCTTGGATGATAATTTAGAAAATACACACTGTTCTAATACACTGAATTTGCAAAGTGTGGCGCATAAGGAACCAAGTAATTTTAATACTGCATTTGTTACTACATTCAACAGCTCGAGTAGGAACATAGCTGATATACTGGCCAAAAACTGGTTGGTTATTGTAAACAACAAGGACATAAGGGAACTGGTCGGGGAAAAACCTTGTATAGTGTATAGAAAGGCCTAAAATATATTTGAGACAAGAACAAAGGGTCATGAAAGTGGGAAGTTAAGTGTGGTAGTTGCAATGATTGTCCATACATACAAGAAGGATGTAATTTTGACATTAACAATATAAGAGTGAGTTTGAATCAGAAATGTCCATGTAACACAGAGTGGAATACTGTGCATTCTGCTTAAAGTGTCCTTGTTTTTATATGGGCAAGACTGAAAGGAAATTTAGGAACTGCATTTATGAACATCTCAGGGATATAAAAAATAAAAATGTAAAGAATGCATTGGTGAAACATTATATGAAACATATTGACCATGGTTTTAAATTTATTATCATTGAGGCACTTACCCCACACATAAGAGATGGTCCATGGACACAAATTTTGGAAAAACATGAAGCTTTATGGCAACTGACAACTAATGGCGCACAGTGGCCAGGCTTAAATGATGCATTCTTATTGTCCTGTTTTCTAAAACTTGAGGCATTAGAAAGATTACTTTTATTTATTGTGTGCTTTACATGAGGTTATGCCAATACTGCTTCCACATTTATTATATATAGATATATATATATATATATATATATATATATATATATATATATATATATATACACGTTTTGATACTAGTTTTATTATATATAGGTTTTTACATAGTTTCTAATAATTCACACATTTGTGAAGGTTTTATGCTTTACTATGAACCGAGAATTACTGCCACATAGTGGCCAGGCTTAGTTAATGCACTCTCATTGTCCTGTTTTCTAAAACTTAAGGCGTTAGAACGATGAATTTTATTTATTGTGTGCTTTACATGTGATTATGCTAAAATTGTTTCTACATTTATCATATTGTATTTATTATATTTTGTGTGTGTGTGTGTGTGTGTATATATATATATATATATATATATATATTTACTTTTTGATACTAGTTTTATTATTATATATAGGCTTTTACATAGCTTTTAATTCACAGATTGGTGAAGGTTTTATGCTTTACTATGAACTGAGTGTGCTGGTGGGCGTGTTTTAACATTAATTAGGGGCGTTGATTTAGTTGTATAAGCTGTAATTTAGTATTTAGAGTTGTTTTATCCTTATTTCTTTGTCTGAAGAAGTCTCTGAATCAGCAGAGACGAAAGCGCTTATCTGATTGTGTGCATCTTGCTTAATAAAAATTTTCATTGTGCTACAATTGCTTGTGAAAAAAGAACATATTTTTTTACATCATTGGGATCCCCAGCTCTGCTTGTGTTCACTTTTCTTGCTATTTTTGTGATTCTAATTCTTGACAAGAGAAATCTCTTAAGATGCTTAGAAAGCATCTTAATATAGTTGAAGGTATTAAGATGCTTTCTAAGCATCTTAAAATGAGAGATTTCTCGTGCATGATCTCTGCATTGTAGCAAAAGTTCTATAACCCACAGTACTTTACTAGTTAATAATGAATCTAAGGCATTAGACAGGCAAAAGGATGATCTTTATTCATTCCATCTATCCAGTCCAGCAGATGGGTCTTCGGGCTACTTGTGGGATCCAAGCTGGCAACTAGAGTTGCAGTCTGAACCGCTTCTAAATTTCCTTCCCTCAGTATACCTGAGCTCACTCGTTTACTGCCTAAGCATTCAGATGTGATCCTGTATCTTTGACAGTTAAAAGCACCTTGTACCCCTTCTAAGACTTAGTTACTTAATATTTTAGGTAGCCTTGGTAGAGTTTCAGTATTCCATATAGTTAGTGTTTTTCTTCTGCTGATTTTAGCCTGTTTGGTGCAACCTTTTAGAGTTCCTGTCATCCAGCCTGTTCAAGCCTTTATTTCCTTTCTTTGTGCCCAGATACGTGTTAGGGTGTTTGTGCATGGATTCTTCTTTTCTCAGTTTTAAGAAATGCCTCAAATGCGTGTACACAGTATCTCCATAAGATGGCCATGACATGTATGTATTATTTGGGAATAGACCATCTCATTGCAGAATGCACATTATGAAAACCTTCTGGCAAGAGGGTCTTGTCCAGTCAATGCCATAAAATCATCATTAAAGGTATCCTGCCGTTACCCCACTCCAAGGCAGATGAATCAAAGAAACAGGCAGAAAACTCTAGATTTCAGATGGAAAAGGGAAGAATCCAGGAAGAGGAAGGCTGAAGTCAAGGCTTTGGCATCAGCCTTGAAAGTTCAAAGCAAGCAGTTCCCACCAAGACGTCCAGCAGTCCCTTCAGTGTCTGCGCCAGTTCCTTCAAAACTGATTCCAGTTCTTGATAAGTCCTCTCAACGACTTGCTAGTTAGATGACCTCTGAGTGAGAGTGGACCTGCCTGCCATCCAGACCGCTTTCAGCTTCCTCCTTTGTAAGCATGTCAGCCGTGAAACAGGACCATATGAGGACGAGGTTTTTGAAGGTTCAAATTGAAGTGGGTGTCCTTCCTTCTCCCTCAGCGTCAAGAGCAGCACTGATAGGTCCCACATCCCCTGTGTTTTCTCCTTCCCCTGTTCATGTGGCAATAGTAGCATTGGAACCAGTAGCAACCCCAAAACATGTAGCTTCACTGCCAAGAGGTTCCCCCTTCCCCTACTTGACACCGGAAGCATTCATTCTATTCCACATGACTCAGATTTTTGGGTCAAAGTGGGGCATGGCTGCTTGGAATTTTATGCTGAATCCTCTGCATAGTCTATGAGCCATCTCATGCGGCCTAATTTTCAGTGTTTGAAACCTCGGCTATTGAGGCTTTGGGATAGATCACCTCTTTGGACCCTTCCTCCTTTGGTTCCAGATTTCCTCCTTCATTGTAGACTGACCCTTCTGGAAGGTTCGTGTCTGTGCCAGAGGTGGGATTCTTGGAACAGGCCAAGGTTGGAATAGCTTTCAAAGTTATGAGGATTACGACAGCATCTATCTAGAAGGTTGAGCCTCAAGTTCTTCTGGTTTTGGCTGCATCCTTGGACGTACTTTAAGTTCTTCCTAGGACCACTTTTATGCCTGTAGATCAATATGTATGTATACCTTTAAGCAGCTTTCCATGGGCTTGCACATGTGTATAAATACTGAGTACGTGTGAGCCAGATTGCCATTTTGTAGACAGCTGTTGAGATGTAAGCATGCATGTATGTGTAATGGTATGTCAGTTAATCAGTTAGTTTATATTTTATGTTGCCGCTATCTATCCTGATGTGTAGTTTATATTTTATTTTGCCGCTATCCATTCTGATGTGTTTCTGTATAATAAAGTATATAAATTAACTACCCCGCCTGTTTGTCTTGAGTCATAACATAGGACGAGTGACAATGCCTGTAGTTCAGAGACTAGCTTTGGGTCTCAAACAATCTGCTTTAATGCAGATTCAGACCTTTGCAAACTCTGATCATCCATTGTCCAGTGTTATAAAGAAGCGAACATACAAAGAGGCACACTGATCCCCTCCCCCTCAGAGTCTATGGCAGTGGTTCAGACTTGGATGATAGAGAGGTGCCACCCATCCCCTCCACAGGACATCACCTTTGGTGAGGTCTTCAAGGTTATGTAGCAGAAGGGTAATTGGCTAACCAATGCACCTGTCATGACGAGGAAGTCCTTTTTGAGACTTAAGGATCGACACCCACTACTTCCAGGTTGACCCCTCCAGGGCATCATCTAACTAACTTATCTGTCTAGAGAGCATGGCAGAAGGCCATATTCCTGTGAACCAGTCCTGAGAAAGCCGGATAAAGTTTTGAGACCTCCCAAAGATGGACAGCACTGGGAAGAGAGGTCCCTTAGTTGATTCTATCTTTGTCAACCACTACCAAAAAAGAACTGACATAGCAGACAGCCACTTGGCTTGGGCTATGGACAAAATAGGAGAATGGGCACACATTTACTGCATCTTTGCAGTAAGAGCCATGATCTACACCACACAAACATATTTCAGAGGGACTTGGCCAAACAAATGCTACCATCTCTGAACCCCCCCCCCTCCAAATGGATTTAAGGAAACCGTTTGAGACTGCCTTGAATAACGTGTAACATTTCTAACCAATTCATGTGGTTGAGGCGCAATGTAGTCAACAGATTGGCTAGAGCAGAGGGAGCAGGCATCACAATAAAATGCCTCGCTTGCCTCTGCTTAGGTAATTTTCTGGATAACTTCAAGGAATCTTTCTCCAGTGCCCAGTATGATCTTTGTTTAGTCAGATTGTCAAGGAGCACATGCAGAAATGTGAAAAAGACAGTCAGATGCTTTCTGCTGTCAGAATCTGATTTGGGAGCCTCCAGAAAATCTTACGGTCTAATCCTAAAGGGGCCAAAGTCATTGTGGTTCCAAAATTCCAAGCACCAGTCCTATGATTTTACTCCTGGTAGGGGTTACCAGCGCAGGAGAAGCCGTTTTAATCCATTCAGACCCAGAGTTCATGAAGGTCCAGAGAAGCAGGGATAACTTGGGCCATTATCTGATAGTAACCTAGTCACTGAAAGGCTTACCTGGCTGCTTCCCTCTTGATTCAGTTGGGGGTGTACTTTTACTTTACTCCCCAGCATGAATGGCTATCACACAGGAATCCTGGTAGAGAGAGATCTAGATGTTAATTTTTTTCTGCATCTCACTCTAGTTTCTATCCCTAAGGGATATGCCACCCCACCAGTTAACAGCAACCAAAAAGGAAGAGCCGTTCTTACTACTGAAAAGGGCCATCTAGGAGGTCCCACCAGACCAGAGAGAGAGTCAGGGTTTTACTCTGGATTCTTTTTGGCTCAGAAGAAAAACAAGAACCTCAGGCTATCTATGACCCGGTTCATTTGAACCAATACACAAGAGCGATCCAGTTCAGGATGATGTCATTGCAATTTATTCTACCACTTCTACAGGAGGATGATTAGATGTATTCAGTAAATCTCCAGGACACTTGCCTATGTATCAAATTTGTCCCAGTGTACAGGAGATCCCTTCACTTCTGAGTAGGAGTCTGTCATTATCATCAATTCGGAGCTCTGCCCTTCGGTTTTACCACAGGCACATGGGTGTTTACCAAGTGTATGGTGGTAACTGTGGCTCATCTGTGTCTATAGCGAATTTGGTTATTATTGTGTTTGGAGGATTGGCTCCTGGCTGCCACAGCAGTGAAATCATTAATGAAGACAAGGAGTTAGTCTCTCCATATTTCTCTTTCTTTGGAAATAGCAACACTGAGGTCAAACCTTTAGCCTACATGACCCATTCACTTCATCAGTTGCCACATGGAATACATTTCAGTGCATAGATGTCCTTCTATATCACTGTTGCAGTATTTTTCACAATAGGGATCTCCTGCTAAGGCTAGCCCGATGTCCTTCTATTCATATGCTGCAGTATTCATCACATTAGGGAAGTTCGTCTCCGGCTGACTTGTACATCCAGCCAGTAACAAAATTCTAAATGCTTTTACTGTAAGGTACGCGTGCCGCACGTACACTAATGTTCTGCCAGTATACCAAAGCCTTTAGACCTTGCATTTGCCATACGTCACAGGAATGCTTCCCATATGGGACATAGGGCATTAAGGTAATGCATGTACACAGTTACTCAGAACTTGTTTGCCACCGGTCCGAATGCCATCATCGCTCATTGGTCTACATTGGGAAGACCGAGAGAGAATTTTGTAAAAGTTTACAAACACAACTATGCCATTCTTAAATGTAATCTTAATAACTCTTTATACAAACATCTACAGAGTTGTCTCAATTTTTACTTAATTTATGTTTGGTATACTGGAGGTTGTTCCCCATAACGAGTGAGGTGGTCCCTGAGAAACTAGAATTAATATGACAACTCAGGTTGAACGCCTCTGCTACTCCAGGGCTCAATCCTTCCTATATTAAAACTAAGACCTGCAAAATTATGAACTTGTGTGTTTACTATTTCAGTTTATAAATCATATTCAAGAAAATGTTTTTTAAAATACATTTTTACCTTCCATTGATTTTTGTTAGTATTGGTAGTTTGGAATAGATTGTTAAATATTGGTTTAGTGCCTTTCATACTTGTAGCTTTGTAGAGATATGTTGTTAATATGGATTATACTAGTCTTTGTTCCTTTAAATCCTGTTTTGTGCTAACGTTTCAGATCCTATGATCAATTGTTTTATTTAAACCATGTTTTTCTCATGATACAACAGTTCTGATAAAGTCCCGTTTGTGGGGATGAAAGCGCTCAACCATTATTTTGGCTGTACTTTTGGTCTATTAAAATTATTTTTACTGTTGGTTTTCTATAATTTTGTTTTCATTGGTTTAATTCCTTGATTGGAAATAGTTATATACTTATAATGTTGGAGCCTTTCATTACAGTCTGTCTGATAAGACATCCCACCCTCCATCCCCCTTCCTTCATTTCCTGTCAAAGAAGTTGAGGGTGGTCTTCTTTAAGATAGCTTGTAGGCTGCAGACTTGATCTGAGGAAAGCTAGCTAATGAGTCCAGGTGCATTGTGGGAGGGAAGGTTAAAGAAGTTTGAGGCTGGAGCACCAGCTGCCAGCTTGGCTCTGATAAGCAGCCTAAAGACTTATCAGTCTTATCAGATAGATCTAAAATACAAGTACATAACTGATGGCCTTCCTTTTCACAGTTGCAGTATTCTTAACAGATATCCTACTGAGGGGAGCCGAACGTCCAACCAGAATGCCATACATTAGAAATTAGATGTTCATATGTTCATAGGTAGGTACTGGGCTATTTGGCCCTAAGGGCCTATATAATCCTAGCCAAAAAGGTACCCTGGTTTTCCTCACCCAAGAAAATTATTTTCTTGTGCCTCTGTCGAGCAGAGCCACAGAAGTGATCCCTGGGGTGAATTTCATGTCTCCCATCCAATCATCAAGATTTTTCTTGAAGAGTGCTAATGGGGAGCTTTGTTTGATATAGTTAGGTAGTTTGTTCCAGAGTATGGGAAGTCTCTGAGACAGAAATCTATCCCTCCAGCATGTTCTCTGTTGTGGTGACAAGGTTTAGGTCCCTAGAGCGTGTAGCCCGGAGGGATTGGGATTTCTTTAAGTGAAGCATGTCCAACAGCTCTGGGTTTGACATAGCTTTGTATGTTAGGCAGAGATCGTTTCTGGGTAGGCGATTTGCGACGGATTAAAGCTGGAGTCTTTTGAGAAGGTCTGCGTAGGGCATCTGGTTGAGGCCGGTAATCCTCTGTGAGGTATTTCCGCGGCCTTTCCAGTTGTAGATGTCTTGTGAGGTACATACCAAAAGGGGCGCTATATTCTATAATGGGTGTAATGAATGACTAGTAGAGGGGAACAATGACCTCTCTTTTTCTGGATGAGAAACCTTTTGTGATGAGGTGTGCCAAGTAGAAGGATTTCCTGACTACTGTGTCGATGTGATTATCAAAGGAGAGACTACTGTTCACCTGTGTCCCAAGGTCTTTTATCACACTTTCGGTGTTAAGTAGACTACCGCCTATGTGGTAGTTCGTGAGTACAAAGCTTTTACCAAAAGGGATGACAGTGCACTTTTTGGCATTGAGCTTGAGGCCATGGCTTTGACACCAAGCCTCTGTCTTAGTGAGGCCCTTTTGTAGGCTGTCCATATCGTTAGGAGTTTCCATTATGGCTCTTAGTTTGCAGTCATCTGCAAACTTTGTTAGCCAAAGACCTTCTGTGTTAGCCTGTACTTCAGAAAAGTAGATACCAAACAGGAGAGGACCCTGTGGTACTCCACTTGTCACTGGTCTGAAGTCGGAATTGGCGTATGCTACTTTCACAGTGTGGGTTCTGTCAGTGAACCAGTTGGCAACCCATCTTGTGACATAGGGATTTATACCTAGTTTAGTGAGTTTATCTATAATTCCAGAGTGGGGGATGGTGTTGAAAGCCTTGACGAGATCCAGATAGGCTGTGTGAACCACCTTACCCTCATCTACGGCTTTGATGACCACTTCAAAGAAGTCTGTCAGGTTTAGGAGACATGATCTGCCTTTTACAAACCCGAACTGGGTGGGGTCCAGAGTTTGGAGATTACCAATGTCATTGTTTATAAGTTCCATGATGATGCGTTCCATAGCCTTGCAGACCAGGCTCATCAGGCTAATGAGCAAGTAGTTCCCGGGGACCGTGGTGGCTCCCTGGAGTGGGATAACCATCGCTGTGCACCATTCAGTGGGCACAAAGCCTGAGGTAAGGCTATGATTGAACATGGTACTTAGGTGGGGTGCCAGTTCATTCTGTAGTTCATGTAGAACACAGCCTGGAATGTTGTCAGGACCCATGGATGCTGTGTTCTTAGCTTTGGAGAGTGTGGTTTTTACCTGTGCAGCTGTGATTACAGGAACTTTGCATTCTTCCGGTATAGATATGGGCCCTTTAGGGGGTGAGAGGGGGGTAAAGTTAGCACTGAACCTATCTGCCAGGATGTTGGCAATATCCGTTGGTTCTGTATATTTAGTGCCATTGTGCTGTAACTCAAAGCAGATCTGAGTGTTGTCATTGAGATTCTTGACATAGCTATAGAATGCTTTGTGGTTGTCTTTAAAATCAGTGGCGATTTTGTTTTCGGTAACTAGCTTTGGAGGACTTTATAAGGGATCTCAGCTTCTTACTGAAGCTGACTAGGGAGTTCCTCCAATCATGGGATTTTATTCTTTTTTTTGCAACAGTTTCTTTCTCCTGTTGTAGAGTTTTTTTTATGGCAGGGGACCACCAGATTGGCTTCTTTTTTTTGGAGGATAGCATCTTGGTTCTGTGAGGGATTGCACGATCCATGCACTCATAAGTGCTTATAAAGTTTATTTGTGTAGGATTCAGCAGCAGTCGTATCTCTATTGTCCATCTGCATGAATGTCGTTAAGTTTGCCACTTCTGTCTTAAGAGGCTTGAAGTTGGCTTTGGAGAAATTTTTTACGGTGGTTTTCCTAATGGGGGAGTGGGGGCAGGATATGGATGTCTAGGGTGATTAGCTTGTAGTCAGATCTGACCAACGAAAAATTGACCTCTGGTGTGGAACACCAGTTCCCCATGTTGGTAATGACCAGGTCTTAGGATATTGCTGCCCCTGGCGGGGGTGTGAATAAGTTGATCCAAGGCATTGGAATTTATGAATTCCAAAAAACGTTGAGCAAAAGAGTTGGTACATGAGTAGTTTTCCCAGTTAATGGTGGGGTAGTTGAAATCTCCCATTATCAGGGTGTTAGGTTGTACCCTAATATTTTCCAGTGCATCAAGAAATGGGGAGTGGGAATCCTAGGGCGTGGTGGGGGATCTGTAGCAAGCTACAATTTGGATTGCGGTCTTGCCCAGAGTTGGTTGCACTTGTATAATCTCGGACGCATTATGCTGAGCAACTAGCCTGGATGTGTGGATATACTTAATGAATATAAACATGCCTCCACCTTTAGTGTTTTGGTCCAGGTTAGGTGGCCGAAAGTTGTGGTATGAATTATAGCCTGGTAATGCAGGAGTGCTCTCTGGAGCCTTGAACCAGGTCTGTCACTGCACAGATGTTGATCTTCATTTTAAGGAGTGCCTCGAGTGAGTGCATTTTGAGGTTTAGACTTCTAGCATTGAGTAGCATTACCCTCAGATTTTACTTGCTTGTACCTGTTATGGTGGTGAATTTGTCCTTTGAACCTTGCTTAAAAAAGGCACTATAGCGGTGGCAGGAACCTTAGCCAGTATCCGGAATCCCAAGGGTGACAGGTGCAGGCCATATCTGGCAAAGCATCGTGGTCTGTCAATCATGTCATCCCAGGCAGACAGGTACTGGATCTCCTTATAATGACACCAGAAGCTTAGAAAATTGTTGAAGTCAATCATTTTGTCCTTGTACTGTGATATCCTTCTGGGTGATGGCACAATGCTACTCAGGGCTAGGGACATATCTGCCTGTGCTACAAAATCGGACAGTTCCTCCATGTCTCTTTTCATGTAGTCCAGGGAGATACATCTTGGGTGATTCACACCAACATGGACAGTGACAGAGTCATATTTGTACTTGTGTAGTGACCTGAGTGCGTGCGTTATGTTGCGGATCGTGGCACCTGACAGGCAGCTTGACAGTAACTTTCTCCTTGTTTAGCCTGGAACATCAGTGTGTCTGACTATAGAGTCACCTATGACGAGAGTGTTTGGTATGTTGTTGTGCCTTATGGGCTGTGGTTGAATGGTAAACTGAGTTTGTGAGCTGTGTGTCATTTGGGTTGTGTTGGGGGCGTGGAGGTTGCTTGCGTTTCTGCTTTGGAGGTCTCTGTTGCTTGGGCAGATTTTTATTGAGAGCCTCTGCAAATGTAGGTGTGTGTTTTGTGTTTCTGTGTGTGTATTTTGGTGGTGTAGGTTTTGAGGGACTATGTGATGAGTGTGGTGTGGTGCAAGTGTTTACCTTCTCCTCTTGACTGTCTAGTCCAGTCTTTGGTGAAGAGAGCTTTGCTTCCAGTTTAGCTATATAAGTACATTTCTCTCGGGTTGTAGTGTTGGGTGGTAGGAGAGGGTTGTTTGTGTACATGAGGCAATTGCTGCATTGCCCCAAGATGCCCAGATTCATCAGGTAGACGGGAGAAAACACTGGAAGCTGACCCTTGGACATGCCTGAATAGGTACTTGTTTATTAAGTACTAAAAACTGTTTTCCTCTAGGCAAGTGAGGAAAGTTGAGTGCTGTAGTAATTTGTAGCTTTAGTGCTTACAATGAGTTCTGAACAAGTGTTGAGCTCAAAGAAACAGATTTGATTGCTAAAACTAAAAAACTGTCTAGTTCTAAGGGAAAATTCGAAGAGCAGGCTTTATGACTCCGGGAATAGTTTAACCATAGCGGCGATGCATAAAGTGTGTTTTTTTTTTTTTTTTTCGATAACTTACGTAGTGCTTACCACTCCCACTGATAAGCTAGAAGACTTCCCACCAACACAGAAAGGCTTGGGGGCTCAGAAACTTGCAAACAGTCCTGGATACAACAAATCTGTATCTGGAGTAGACTAACAGGAATAGTTTAACCATAGCGGCGATGCATAAAGTGTGTTTTTTTTTTTTTTCGATAACTTACGTAGTGCTTACCACTCCCACTGATAAGCTAGAAGACTTCCCACCAACACAGAAAGGCTTGGGGGCTCAGAAACTTGCAATCAGTCCTGGATACAACAAATCTGTATCTGGAGTAGACTAACAGGAAAGGCAGGAAAGAAGCTTACAGATTTTTTTTTTTTTTTGTAAAGTGGAACGGGAGAAAGGAGGAGCAGAAGATAATTCAAGGTTAAGAAACTAAGTGGGTTGGCCTTCTCAAATGTTCTCCCTGTATTAGGTAGAATGAGGTAATGACACTAGACTGGGAGGACTGTCCCAGATCAAATTTACAGTATGGATAGGCTACTGCAAAGCCACCAAGTATTAGAACAGGATACCAATAGGGAGGGAGAGTGGGAAGCAAAAATCAGAACAAACAAACCCAAATAGATGCTTAACAAATGTAGAAAATTTCCAGTTAATACCTCACACACAGTGAAACTAGCTAGAAAAGTATGCAGCAGACAATAAAAATGCTATAAATAACTTGTACAAATAAACAAAAAACAGGATACTTAATGTTGTATATCACTGATCAGTTTGCTCAGTGCCCTTCCTCCGATTAGCTTAGTGTGAAATGGCAGAAACACAAGTTAACTTCTTAAGTAACAGAAAGTTGAAACCTGAAAGAACTTTAAAAAAAGCTTGAAAGAACCAATGAGGTGCTTACTCCAAGTCGTAGTCCAGGTAACCCCAATCAGCCAGTGATCATAAACACGTCCCTCTCACTGAAATGCTAGAATGACTTTGGCTAAACTAAGATGGCCTGAAACATGTGCTCAGACACAGCCTCTACCAACAAACAACTAGGCCCAAAACACAAGCCTGAATATGGACAATGCTACAACTACCCACACTTGGGTAGAAAAAAAACTGCAAAAATGCTTATCACAGCAGAAAAGCAGCAGGTGAGCCTTTAAATGAACATTTTAAACAGATAAATGAGCACAGAGACTCTAGAGAATGCTTTTAACTGCAAACAAATTATATGATACACTCCTTGGCAAGAAATCAGAATAAAACCCAAACAGTTACTTAACAAATGTAGAAAATTTCCAGTTAATACCTCACACACAGTGAAACTAGCTAGAAAAGTATGCAGCAGACAATAAAAGTGCTATAAATAACTCATAAAAAAGCAAAAAACAGGATACTTAATGTTATATATCACAGATCAGTTTGCTCAGTGCCCTCCTGATTAGCTCAGTGTGAAATGACAGAAACACACGCAACTTAAGTAACAGAAAGTTGAAAGCTGAAACAACTTTAAAATAAGCTTGAAAGAACTAATGTATTTCCTATGTTCAAGGCATAAGATACATAATTGACGTACAACTGCCTAAACCTCTGAATGTCTTTACTTCCAGTCTGAATGCTTTCCTATGAATTTGGTTTGCAGGTTGCTCAAGTTGTTTCAGCTACTGAGCCTTTGTAAGATAAGTGTCCCATGGGGTCATTTCCTTCCTTTTTTTTTTCTTTAGTAGCTTTATATTTTTATATGTCATCCAGGAATAGAAAAGGTGAATTTGGGAGACATGTTCCCCATAAAAATTAGACAAGAATAGTACCTTTTTTTATTTGCTGCTCACAACCATACTCTGTGCAAGATTTGTCAGGCATTTGTTCTGAAGACTCTCTACAATCATCTTTCGTCCCTTTCTATTTACTTAGAGAATTGATGTTTGAAGCTTTTGCCCAAGGGTGCCATGGCTTCTGAGTCCAGTTGCCCAGCCTTTCACCTGCCAATAAAAAGAAGTCTAAGGAGCAGCATATTGAAGCTGCTGCTGTCCAACCTCCGCTGGACATCTCTGTTGAGTTGGATGAGGAACCTGTATACCATATTGTGCCAGCACCTGCTCCCTCTGCTGTGACCCAATTGGAGACTGACATGAGCTGCTTACTTGCATGTCTGCTCAGGCTGTGCTTATTTCTGCTGCAGATGTGGAGGGGGAACCACAGCTGATAATATTGGAGGGGGCCTAGGGGGATTCCCCAGATACTAGTTAGTTAGGGAGGAAGTCCCTGGTAATCGTATTGAATCTAGGCAGGGGTCTGAGCCTCCTATGTTTGCTAGATGGCTGCTTTTGCCCTGAAAAAGAAACAAAAGACCAGACGTGGCTCCTGCAGCAAAGAATCCTCACAAGTACTGCCAGGATTTCACACAAGGCCTTTTTAATGCTCCTGTGACTTTAAAGCCTCAAGACTGGTCTGTCCCTTCTGTTCCTTGGCCCTCTACTACTTCTGAGCGGCATAGGGAGTCTGGGTCATCTGAAGAGTTAGATTTAGATTCTGGTGAAGAGTCCGTGGCCTACTCTTGTCAGTTCCATCCTCCTCTCGTCTTAGGATCAGAAGAAGAGGATTCTTTCTCCAGATTCTGCTGTGGAAGAATTATCCTTTGGGGGGATACTGTGGTATGTATGATGGAACATTTTAAATGAAATTGTTCCCAGGTTTCTGATGTTCAGAAGAAGTACTGTGAGCTCTTGCAGGTTCATTCACCTTGTCCTTCTGCAGTAACCCCTGTATTGGATGCTTTGCTGGACACCTTCTCCTCAGCTTCTCAAGCACCTAATTCCCATTTTCCTGCTTCAAAGAAGCCTGACAGGTTCTACAAAGTCCGTGAAGCCCAGGCTTTTTCTATAAAAGTCCTCCTCCTGACTCTGCTGTGATTTCCTTAGCTGCTGGCAAGCCGTCTAAACTGCTGTCATCTTCTAAGCTTTTACCTTCAGATAAGCATGGTCGTGCTATGGGCTGGTATGGGGAAAAAGTGTATTTCTGTCACTTTCGTTTTTCATGGCCATTAGCTACCAGACACATGACTGGGTATGTGCCCCCCCTTTCTTAGCTTGGGGATGTTCTGACTGATTTGCCTGATTCTGAGGCAAAGTAGTCTTCCACTTGTTTGTCGAGTGCTTCCCAGGTGGCTTTTTATTCTGTGATGTGCAGTTATGATGCTGCTGATGTCTCTTCTAGGGCAACTGCGGCAGGGTCTGTTATGGGAAGGTCCTCTTGGTTACACTTACAGGCTCTCACTGATCATATCAAATCAAAGCTCCTTAATTCACCATTACATAACCAACATCTATTTGGCTGTGCTCCATCTGAGCTGTTCAAATCCTTACAAGACAAAGGGGCAAGTTATGCAGGACTGAAACAGATCTCTCTCTTTTCAGTTCCTGTTTTCCAGATTATCCCTTTAAGTCTTCCTTTGTCCAAAGGCAGCCAAGATGGCCTTCTAGGGTAAGAGGTCTTCCAAGACTTTTTTTTATAGTAAATCTTGTCAGGATTCCAGGATTCAAAAGCCTTCTTTCTCCAGACAAATCTGCTTCCATGCGACATTCAGCCACTTATACTTGTCAGCCAGGTTAGTCTCTTCTGCAGGTTAACCCTGTCCTTTCCTTTTGGCAACAGATAACCACAGACTTGTAAAAACAGCAGCAAACAAATGAATCAAGAGTCCAAATTGGCCGATACTCATTTATTTTATAAAAATGTTAGTGCTTTTGGATGAAACCCTTTTTCAGACACAATTCACATTCAGTAAAACATCTTTATATATAATTAAAAATTAGTCCGTTAAAATAAGATAACCAATCACTTGTATTTAACCCACCTTTTTAAGGCCGGTTTTAAAGGGACAGAATTATTTAGCCCTGGTGGGCTATCTGCTGCCAATTGTATAATCTAATTAAGCTCTACATATTCTGTTATTAACAATATCACCCCCCCGTCCCATACCGACAATGTGTAACACCATAAAAGAAAAAGTATGCTCTGGAAAAGTTAAAAGATGCTGATATAAAGCAATTACGTCCATCCTTCTGTCTAATGGATGACAAATGATTCAATATTCTCGTTTTAACTTAGTTGATTTTTCCATCATAAAAACTGGGGCATGATCTACATTGCGCCAAATAAATCACATTCTCTGTGCGACAATCTGCATAAAATTCAAAAACATATTTCCTGTTGGTAATAGGATGTATAAAATAGTTGAGGCCATTCACAAAGGGGCATGCTTTACAATGCCTACAGGGAAAGGTTCCCATCCTACCATAGGCAGTAGATGTACTCAATACATGTGTTTTATTTCTCAAGCCAGGTTCACTGCAAAGTATGTCCTTCAAATTACTATTGCGTTTGAAAGTAAACCTAGGTACAATATCTGTTTTATCCTTCAAACGGTTATCACTTCTAAGAATTTTCCAATTTTGCTTAATAATGTTGCAAATTCCTTGTATGTTATTGCTATATCCCAACATTATCTTAGGCTTCTTACCATAGCTGGAACATGCCTTTGCCCTGTTCTCCATATGCACACTATTGCCAGAGAACCAAGGTCTAGCTCTATCATCCCTGTGTAATGGTACTAAATCTTTACCTTTCTCTAAGTTCTCCTTGGAATAACGTTTGCCCAATAGATGTACATTTAACACATTAATGTCTTTATGAAATACATCTGTATCTGTACATAACCGAGACACTCTAAAGCCTTGCCCCTGAACAATATTATGAAAAGTATGATTAGGATGCATACTACATGCATTCAAATAATGATTTCTCCAACAAGCCTTTCTGTACAAAGTTGTATTTAATTTACCTTATGTATTCTTAGTGTAACATCCAAAAAAAACAATGGTATCATTATTATAACTAGTAGAAAACCTTATGAAATCAGTAGTGTTTTCTGAATAATCAACAAACTTCAACAATTCGTTGGCATTCTGTGCCCATAAACAAATGTTGTCAAATCTGACATAAAAAAGTGGTGTTACCCACTGATATTCACATCCAAATATACTCTGATCTTCCCAAAAGGCTAATATTATATTAGCGTAAGAATTGGCACAGGGTGTGGCCATGCCAACACCCTGATTGTGTGCCATTGCATATGAAAATATTTTCTAATACCAGTCTTAATGCCTCTAAAATTAGTGTTGTTATTATCACCATAAATTCTTTTGTTCAAAATCTCTCTCACTGCCATTAGCCCAAACTCATTGCTGATGATGATAAACAAATTGTTAACATCCAGTGTCACCAACAATGTATCGGCCAAATCTAAACTTTGGCAAACATCATATAATTTAGACAAAAACTGTAGAATATTTCAAAATCCTAGGAAAATGCACAAGAAATGCTTTTAGTTTTTCTTCTACTCACATGGATAGATGTCCTGTTCCCCATCCTGCCCAGAGACTATAGGCGCATGGGTGGGGGTAGATGCATTTTAGGCAAAACTTTAAAAAGGGGGATCACAAGATGTTCAACAGAAAAAAAATGCATACAAATCATCTAATATGTCATTTTACCTCCTAGCCCATAGTCTCTTACTGACTTTACATATAAATTGTTTAACCATCACAGGGTTCAGTGAATGAAATGAAAGATTCAAAAGCAATGTGCTTCCTTGTTTACTCAGAATAGATTTAGCGAGAAACAATATACAAGATGATGAGCAACGTAATGGTGAGCTGCCGAATGAGATTTTTTTTGAGCTTTTAACTTTAGACAATTCATTAAGAAAGTTGAAACGTCTGCAATGGCAGAGGTTTCACATGGAGGCATGCCTGGCATATAAAATAGTACGGAGGGGTATGCCGGTACTATGTATGCCTGCACAAGGGGGTTCTTTCCCTGAATTGTTAGCTCGATGGCAGCAAATCAATATAGACACTAGTTTTTGCTATATGAACCTTAGAGTTCTTCTCACCTGCTGAAGAAGAGCGTTGTGGTGAGGTTAAAGAATTACAGGATAATTTACAGCTACACTATTCGACAGATTTGCATTTGAACAAAGTCACAGGGGTACTAAATAATGTAGCTCTCTTTGAGAGCAAGTTGCAGCAGACAAAAATGAAAAAGATTTTTTATCTGGTTGCATATTTACTTGGCCGCGTGAATCTACTAGAGCTGATCTAAGCACAGCTAGTAGAAATGACTCTCAAGTAAGTAATGTACTTGTTGAACATCTTGCCATTTCTCAAAATGTTAATGAGTAGCTTAATATGAACATCGTTCATACAGCCGCAACAGCTGACGTATCATCAGTTACCATGGATGATCATAGTAACTCCGGCTCCCTGGCTCCAGTTGATGACGTCAGTCAGACGATTAAACAGCTTAATGCCAGCTTGAACAATTCATTGACTTTTCCGACCCTTCCAGTACCAGTGAAAAATAAAACAGAGAACAGAAGAGGTCATTCGGCACAGAGGGAAGTGAAGCGTCGGAAAATCATGAACTGACTACTGCTGGAAACTAATGTTTTTAATAAATCTAGCATTCTGTTGTCAAGTGTAAAAATTAATGTTTTAAGTAGAGGGCTATCATTTGTGCCTAGTAGGGCATCTGTTCTTATTGAAGTAATACTCGATTTACATATGTTTGGGCGGAATGTTATTTTAAATAATATGTTTGGGCCAGGCCGAGCACATAGTATGTTTAGACATCAGAGTACTTTCGTTCCAGCAATGCATCCCACTGTACAAACTTTCTTCAAAATATGTGAGGATGATATTAGCCGATATTTAGATGATGCTTCATGTAGATTTAATAACTTAACGTCTTTAGAAAGGTGAGCATTAACAGATTTAATGAATGATGAAAGACCAGTTATTAAACCAGCCAACAAAGGGGGGGTGGGGGCTGTTACAGTTATGGATTCTGCAGCCTATATTCAATCATTAAATGCATTAGTTAATGATTTTGGTACTTATTCACCCATTTCCCTTCTTATAGTTAAACAATTTATATGTAAAGTCAGTAAGAGACTAAGGGCTCTGAGGCAAAATGACATGTTAGATGATGATTTGTATGCATTTTTTTCTATCTAACATCCTGTGATTCCCCTTTTTAAAGCTTTGCCTAAAATGCATCAGAATACCCTACCCATGCGCCCTATAGTCTCTGGGTGAGGATGGGCAACAGAACATCTATCATTGTGGGTAGAAGAAAAACTAAAAGCACTTCTTGTGCATTTTCCTAGGATTTTGAAAGATTCTGAACAGTTTTTGTCTAAATGATATGATGTTTGCCAAAGTTTAGATTTGACCGATACATTGTTGGTGACATTGGATGTTAACAATTTGTTTACGGTCATCAGCAATGAGTTTGGGTTAATGGCAGTGAGAGAGATTTTGAATAACGAAAGAATATATGAAGATAATACTTTCATTTTAGAGGCATTAAAACTGGTATTAGAAAATATTTTCATATGCAATGGCACACATTATAGACAGAAACAGGGTGTTGCCATGGGCACACCCTCTGCCAATTCTTACGCTAATATAATATTAGCCTTTTGGGAAGATAAGAGTGTATTTGGATGTGAGCATCAGTGGGTAACTTCACTTATTTTTTGTCAGATTTGTTGGCATTTTTTTGTTATGGGCACAGAATGTCAAAGAATTGTTGAAGTTTGTTGATTATTTAGAAAATACTACTGATTTCCTAAGGTTTTCTACTAGTTATAATAATGATACCATTGCTTTTTTGGATGTTGCACTAAATAAGAATACACAAGGTAAATTAGATAGAACCTTGTACAGAAAGGCTTGTTGAAGAAATAATTATTTGAATGCATGTAGTATGCATCCTAAGCATACTTTTCATAATATTGCTCAGGGGCAAGGCTTTAGAGTATTTCGGTTATGTACTGATACAGATGTATTTCATAAAGGACGTAATGTGTTAAATGAACATCTATTGGACAAATGTTATTCCAAGGAGAACTTAGAAAACGGTAAAGATTTAGTACTATTACACAGGGATGATAGAGCCAGACCTTGGTTCTCTAGTAATAGTGTGCATATGGGGAACAGGGCAAAGGCATGTTCCAACTATGGTAAGAAGCCTAAGATAATGTTGCATTATAGCAATAATATACAAGGAATTTGCAACATTATTAAGCAAAATTGGAAAATTCTTAGAAGTGATCGTTTTAAGGATAAAACATATGATGTACCTAGGTTTACTTTCAAACGCAATAGTAATGTGAAGGACATACTTTGCCATGAACCTGGTTTGAGAAATAAAAAAACACGTATTGAGTACATCTACTGCCTATGGTAGGATGGGAACCTTTCCCTGTAGGCATTGTAAGGCATGGGCCTTTGTCAATGGCCTCAACTATTTTGTATATTCTATTACCAACAGGAAATATGTTTTTGAATTTTATGCAGATTGTCACACAGAGGATATGATTTATTTGTTGCAGTGTAGATCATGCCCCAGTTTTTGTCAGAAAAAACAACTGTAAGTTAAAAATGAGAATATTGAATCATTTGTCATCCATTAGACAGAAGGATGAACGTAATGCTTTATATCAGCATGTTTTAACTTTTCCAGAGCATACATTTTCTTTTATGGTGTTACACATTATCAGTATGGGAAAAAGGGGGGGTGATAGTGTTTCGAACAGAATATGTACAGCTTAAATGGATTATACAGTTGGCAGAAGATAGCCCACCAGAGCTAAATAATTCTGTCCCTTTAAAACAGTCCTTAAAAATAAGGCGGGCTAAATACAAGAAGTGATTGTTTGTCTTAATTTAATTGACTAATTTTTAATTATATATAAAGATGTTTTACTGAATGTGAATTTTGTCTGAAGAAGGGTTTCACCCAAAAGCACTAACGTTTTTATAAAATAAACGAGTGTCGGGCAGTTTGGACTCTGCTTCATCTGTTTGGTGCTGTTTTTACAAGTTTTTTGTGAGAAGAGTCCTTAAAGGACAACCGCACCCTCAGACTCAAAAAACATATTAATTTCATCATGGTTTGATGTTTCCTACATTTTAACAGCACTCTGAGACTATTTTGAGCTTTTTAGATATTTTTAGATGCAATTTCTGACTCTGACCACATGGGGTCTGGCATATTGAAAAAAATTCAGACTGTTTACTCTGCCTCTAAGTATCCCAGAATGCATTATTTGTCTCAAAAAAATTGCATCAGATCTGCAATGTTTTGCCTGAAGTTGCTGTGACTTCATTGACTTAACAGGCATTCAGTGCAGTATTAAAATCCCCTACTTTTGGTTAAATTGTTATCCTTTTTCAATGACCACTTGAAACACAAACAGTGCAAATGCTACAGAACAGAACTGAAAAGTGCATTTTCTAGCTCTTTCATCTTAGAAATGCTAAATTGCTTTCTTTTGTGAAGGCTGAAATCTAGCTCTTCAAGGAATCTCCCCTCCCACTTCACACCTACCTTCCCTAGCTGTCAAAGAGCCAAGGGAAGTGATTGACAGCTCGTCACAGCAGGTGACCGGAGTAATGTACTGTTTGCTTGTCTGCCTTTTCCTCCTTACAGTGGGAGACTTTTTTTGTTGCACTACTCCTGTCAAATTTAAAACCAAGCGACATAGCACTGGCAATAATCCCTGCTTTGCAAAGCATCAATCTGCCACTTATTTCCCTACCTGTTTAAATAGCTAACAAATGATACACTATAAACAAACTATTTCAGACTTGCATGGCAGCACCCACATGCTTTTTTGAGTCAATATTTAAAAAAAAATTATGGTAGTGCATACCACTTGTAATTTGTTGCACTGTTTAATTGTGCCAGACATCGGCTTATGCAAAAACATGCAGTTACTGTCTACGCATGGTCACTGCAAATTTATGCTCTTACTTTTTGTAGCCGTTACTGTACTTCAGAATATTGAGATTATATAGTCTGCTTTTTAGGCTGGACTTTCATAGTTCCAGCAATGGGCAATTGTGTGTTTCCAACCACATCTACAATTACAACCCAAATCAACTACATATACTCCATCATATGTTGGTTTACTCAGAATTTCACTGCTTAGTATGCATGGTCTTACTACATTTTTTGCTTTACAGTATCTCAATTTACAAAGTATGCACTCTATCCATTTATCTCTATAAATATAACCCCTGTATACATTAAGACTGCAGCGTAATGAAGATCCGACACCTGTGAAACAGTTGTGATTTTAATGGACCTTACAAATCCACAGTAATCAAATACCATTTAATTTTGCAAAATGTACCAGAAGTCAACTGATCCATCGTAAGACATACAGATAAGCTGGCTTTTGGTTTACAATGTGCAAAAATGGCAATTCCCACTACACTATTGTGAAAAGCCTCTGTACCTCGTCAAGGTAGCCAGCATCACAGAGGTCCACTCACACCACAATACTTCCGTCTACAGCCTGATCCACTCACATCAACACTTGCATTACACCCCTGCATGTAACAGGCTTCCAGATGCATGCAACGCTTGCCCAGCAAAAAACTCTACATGCCGACATTTATTCATCAAGGACCAGTCCGTAGACACACTGTACAAGCTCCAGCTGCCGAAAAATAAAAAGGAATCATACACAACTCCATACCGCTCCATCATTCACACAACCCCTACTGCAAATCCAGGCTAATACAAGACATTCCACAAGAGTAGTGGTCTCTTGGTCTACATCTGCACAACCTGACAGATCTTACACGAGTTATGCCAATTGATTGACCTTGGTTATTTTATTTAATTCTAACAGCACACATACACATCACTATTTCAGAAAAATTTAGTATCAATTCACAATACCAGTACGGATATTCGATAATTAGTACTTGTCCAGAGCCCCAACTGCTCAACAGCAGGAACACCATGTACCTCAAAATTGCCAACTTGCATGCTTAACTACTTGTTCCCAAATCACAGACAAGCTGAAGAAACAGGTTTTTATTTACATGTGTTTCATCAACCGGACCAACTTGTTACAAATGACTATGCCTTACTTACTGCCTGCTCCCTCAGTGCTACTCCATACATGAATGATTCACTATTTCATGCAAGGATTGTTATTCCATTGAACATGGCACTTTCCAAGTGCATAATGTGCAGGACTGTAATCATACCATTCACAGTTCAAGCCAAAAAGATACATTTACAGTGACTGCATGTAATAGCCAGTCCATACACTGTCAGTAATACAATTCTACCTTAGATAACTCATCGATTCCATCCATTAACAACTCAAGAACCATTCATCCAGTTAACTACATTCATCCAGATGTTCTTCATTCCACATTGCTGCAGTCCTAACCATTGGGTAGTCCGCTGTCCAGTCGGCCCGAATACCAAAGTATATGGCTGACGTCGGTCAAGGCGCATTAGACTGATGTCAGGACGTCAGGGTACTAATGCGCATGACCGACGTCATATCCTCAGTCTTTTTTGCCGCATGGTCCGATGCAGAAGCAGTTTTGCGAGTGCAGGTTGGCGTTCTGAAATTTTCTGAAGTCGGAGTTTCAGACCGAATCAAAGTTGGCTAAGTACCCGTTGGGAACATTTTGGTTTTTCTTGCCTCAGTATTTAACCGATGTCAGAAAAAGTGAATAACTGTATTTCTTGTGGGAAACAGATACCTCATAGGGATTACCATACTTTGTGTATACCTTGTTTAGGGCCTGAGCACGGCGTTGTTGCATGCAGCTCTTGTGCTAGATTTAACAAACGCACTATTAAAAGAAGGTTAGACTGTGCCAGGTTAGTGTTTGGGAAGCGTTGTAATTATAACATGCCGTCGGGTGCTCCGGCCCGCTTCGTCAAAAGCGCAAGGACAAAGCTGCAAAGCCTAGAGTTGAAGAACCGGCAGTCCCGGACGTCGGTTCTTTAGCAGGCTCAGTGGAGCCAGAGGTTTTGCCAGGAGTTTCTTTGGAGTCTCAGGCAGAGACTTTACTGTTACAGGATGTGCCTCTCAGGAGGTAGGCCAGGCTGAGGGGCTTCTCAGGTAGCTGTTCTTCCCTCTCTTCCTAAGGTGGTTAGAGCCTCTCCTTCTGTTTCCAAGACTTCTTTGAGAGGTAGGCCAAGTTTGGCTTCAGTGGGGGCTTCTCCTACCACTTCAGGTTCTGTGCCCAAGAAACATATGCTTAAAATGGCAGAGGATTTGATTACTATGATTAGAGGTTCTATGCCCCCTCCTGATAAGAGGCCTAGGGTGGAGCCTGAGTTTGAGAGTTTTGAACAGTGTTCAGAGGCTTCTGAGTCTTGACTGAAGACTTGCAGGAGTATCCTCCTTATTCTGATTCTGATGTGGATGATTCCACTCCTTCAGCTTCTCCTCCTGAGGATTTTTCTTTTTCAGAGACTCTGCATTCCATGAGGGAGCATTTTAAATGGGAAGGCCAAGATTTCTCTGATTCAGGAAGAGGCTTAGGGAATTCTTGTTTTACCCCAGCATAGGCCCTTAGCTATACCTCCTGTGTTGAATGTGGTGGAAGATGTTTTTGCAGAGGCTTCCCTGAACCCTGATTCTTTGCCTCCTGCCCCTGTTAAGCCTGATAGGTACTATAGGGTGCCTGAAGCTCATAAGTATCTTTTAAGAGTCCTAGGGCAGACCCGGAAACTGTTTCTCAGGGGCCTAAAGGTGTTAAGGCCTCTGTTGTTAAAATCCTGTTCCTCCTGATAAAGAGGCAAGGGCTTTGGATAGATGGGGAAAGAAAGTGTATACTTCTTCCACTTTAGCCATGAGGGCGTTGAATTGTCAGTTTCACATGCTAAAATATCAAAATTATCTCCTTTCACAATTGAAATCTAAGGTGGATGCTCTGGCGGAAGGTATTGAGTGTAAAGAGATGCAGGATTTAGTTCATGTGGCTGAACAAGTGGGTAAGCATTCTTTGCAATGTGGTTTTGATGCTGTGCAGGCCTCCTCGAGGGTGGCTGCCACTGGTTCTGTTCTTCGCAGGCACGCCTGGTTGAGGGATCAGAATTTAGCTGAGCATGTTAAGACAAGGATTTTGGATGCTCCTTTGCAGTCTGATGTGTTGTTTGGTTCGCCTGTGGAAGCAGTTTTAAAGAAAATGGAGGACAAGGCTAAGTCTATGCAGACTGTTAAAGATTTTTTGCAGGTGCAACCTCCGAAGTTTAGCAGAAATTGGCCTACTAAGGGATGGACATATCCTGCTTATGATTCCCAGTCTAGGGGTAGGTCTAGACGTGGTAGGGGCAGAGCTCAAGGTTCTTTTAGGCCTAGAACAGGGAGTTCTCCTGCTCAGACTTCTGGTGAGGGCAGGGGTCAGTCCTTTCGTAAGCAGACCCAATGACCTGCCTTTTCACCTGCCAGTAAATTCTCGTCTGGCAGCTCCTTTGGGAGGAAGACTGTCTCTTTTCAAAGAAAATTGGGATTTAATTACTCAAGACAGATGGGTTTTGGATATCATTCACCACGGTTACAGGTTTTATTTCCATACCTTGCCCCCTTTCAATGGCATGCCAGACGTTCCTCCTCCACAAAGGAAAGAGGCTCACAAGCAAATTTCTCTGTTACTCCAAATGGGGGCCATTCAGCCAGTCCCTGTACCAGAAAGAGGCCTAGGATTTTATTCTCGCCTGTTCCTAGTACCAAAGAAGGGGAACACGTGGAGACCAATTTTGGATTTATCTATCCTCAACACTTATCTGGACATTCCCAAGTTCAAAATGTTGACGTTACAACAGCTTTTACCTCTGCTGGGCAAAGATCACTGGATGGTAACTTTAGATCTCAAGGAAGCTTACCTTCATGTGCCTATAAGACTAAGTTGCAGAAAGTATCTGCGTTTTCGAGCTGGAAATTCTCATTATCAGTTCTCTGCATTGCCCTTTGGCTTATCCACTGCGCCCAGAGTATTCACAAAGGTTCTGGCTCCAGTGATAGCTTACTTCAGGCTAAAAGGAATTCAAATCTATCCTTACTTAGACGACTGCCTGATTCTGGCTCAAGAAAAGGAAGACCTTCTACAGCATTTGGAATATGTCATAGCAGTGCTAAGATGCCTAGGGTATTCTGTGAACGAAATAAAGTCCAGTCTAGTACCCTCTCAAGACATGTGCTTTCTGGGTGTGAGACTGAATACAGCAGCCCAGATGGCCTTTTAACCCGGACAAACAAAAGAATCTTTCCAGTTACTTCCATCAACTATCTCTTCAGTCCGGGCTGACTGCAAGGACAGTCCTTCAAGCCTTAGGGTTCATGGCATCTTGTATTCTGGTGCTTCCCAATGCCAAACTGCATATGAGGAAGCTACAATGGTATCTCAAAATGTATGGACACAGCACTGCCAGGATTTGGACACTGTCATTCAAATAATACCTTGCATTCAAAAGAATTTTTGTGGTGGGCTCAGGAATGTCACCTAAACAAGGGACTCTCTGTGACCCGGCCAGAGGCGAGTCAGATTTTAACGACAGATGCCTCAGACATTGCTTGGGAGCTCATCTAAATGGAAAGTGGATACAAGACAAGTGGCCTGCCAGACTACAGCATCTACATATCAACATGAAGGAGATGTTAGCAGTCCAGTTTGCGTTAATGGCTTTCAAGGAGTTACTTCTTCCAGGGCAGGTGTTGATTCTAACAGACAACACAACTGTCATGTGGTACATCAACAAACAAGGGGGAACACATTCTTATCCTCTATGCAGGCAAGCAATGATGTTATGGGAGACTGCGCTCAGCTTGCAACTAACTCTTCAGGCAAGGTTTCTGCCGGAGCACAGAACTCCTTAGCAGATGTGTTAAGCAGACAAATCATGGATCCCCACGAGTGGAAACTGGATCTTCATGTATTTCAGAAATTGACAGTGTCATGGGGAACTCCAGACATAGATCTGTTCGCTTCTCCACTAAACCACCAGCTGCCAAAGTTTTGCACAAAGGGGTTTCATCACACAGCTTGGAAAGTGGATGCTCTTTCTTTCAGTTGGAAAAATCTTCATGTGTATGCCTTTCCACCTCTGCCTCTTCTTCCAAAGGTGCTCTAAAGGTCAGACAAGACAAGCCAAGGATGATTTTAATAGCTCCAGATTGGCCTCGGCAACACTGGTACCCACTACTAAGGAGTCTGGTACGGAAGCCTCCATGGCCTTTACCTTTGATTCCACACCTGTTATCTCAGAAGGACGGTCACCTGCTCAATGTCAAGCTTCACTCTCTTCATCTAACAGCCTGGCATATTCTGTTTTGAAACACAGCAGGTCTCAACTTCCTCAACAAGTTTTAAATGTGATTATGGAAGCCAGGAGACCTAGTACAAGGAAAGTGTACGCAGAAAAATGGAAGAGATTTTTATTTTGGAGTGCAGCAAAGAATTTGGAGATTTCTGAGCCTAATTTGAGTGTGGCTCTTCAATATCTTACTGAGTTATTGGACAAAGGTTTGTCTTTCTCTTCCATTAAGATTCATACTGCAGCAATTTCAGCTCACTATGATTGTGACCCACCTTTGTTTTCGCATCCTTTGTTCAAGCAGTTTCTTAGAGGGGCAAAGAATATAAGACCCCCACGTAGAGCTCCTACTCCTGCTTGGGATCTCAATTTTGTGTTGGAGAAACTTACTCTACAACCTTTTGAGCCTGCGGCTACTGCTGAATTGAAATACTTGTCATGGAAGACTGTTTTTTTGTTGGCTATTACTTCTGCAAGAAGGGTTTCTGAATTGCAGGCCCTTATGGCAGTAGAGCCCTTTTTGATTTTCCATAAGGATAGGGTATCATTACGTACTAATCCTTCCTTTATGCCTAAGGTGGTTTCTAGTGTGGCTTTAAACCAAACTATTCATTTGCCTACTTTCTATGCAGATCCCCAAAATAAGGGAGAAAAGATTTTGCACACTTTAGATGTACATAGGCAGTTGCGTTATTATTTAAGCAGGACTAAGGATTTCAGGCAGTCTCAGCAGTTGTTTGTTTCTTTTGCTTTGAGTTCTCAGGGCAAGCCTGTGTCTAAGCAAACTATTTCAAAGTGGATTGGGTTTTGCATCTCATTTTGTTATTCCCATCATGGCAAGGAGATTCCAGCTGGGATTAGGCCTCATTCCACTAGGGCTACTGCCACTTCAACAGCATTTCTAAGGGGGGTAGCAACTAAGGATATTTTGGAGGCAGCTACTTGGAGTTCAGTGCATACTTTCTCTAAGCATTACCACCTTCCTCTCTACTCTAAATCTAGGGCTGGTTTTGCCACAGCTATTTTGCAAGGCATGTTGACAGCTCCTGCTTCCTTATGATTTGCCAGCCTCCCTTACCTCTGCTTTGGGATTCTACCCAATGGTTAGGACTGCAGCAATGTGGAATGAAGAACATAGTACAGTTTTGTACCTACCATAAATGTAGATGTTCGAGGATCCACATTGCTGCAGTCCAATTTTCCCTCCCTCCTTCCCTCTGTGTTTAGGGGTGGTGGTGTGGTTACGCTATATTCTTGTAATTTTGTATATATTGTACATATGTTTGGTGCAGGGCTTTTTGGTGTTTTTGGTTTGAGCCTTGTCTTTTTAGGGTCTTCTGACATCTGGGGCAAGAAAAGACTGAGGATATGACGTCGGTCATGCGCATTAGTACCCTGACGTCCTGACATCAGTCTAATGCGCCTTGACCGACGTCAGCCATATACTTTGGTATTCGGGCCGACTGGACAGCGGACTACCCAATGGTTAGGACTGCAGCAATGTGGATCCTCGAACATCTACATTTATGGTAGGTACAAAACTGTACTTTAACTATATTCATCAAGTCAGGAACCCTTAACATTACACATCACAAACCATGCATAATACATTTGTAGACTCTATTTCACATCACATGAATTCATTGTAGCACCATGTTAGACATTGTATTGAACACAAGAGACAGTCATTGTTGCATGAATCAAATTGTAACCAAACATCACTTCTTGGTTATTACAGTTTACATGTGCCAACTTACTGATAGTCTGTCCAACTTTAGAAAAACTATTCATTAAAGATTGAATTAATCAGTATTCAAATGGCAATGGATTAATCTGTATTGAAATGGCAATGGAAGTACTCCTTTGGCTGTTCCTGTTGGGGGTCGCTACAGCATATCCATTTGCCTTTTGTCCTCTCCTCTGTATCTTGTGTCAGACACCACTTGCATGTCCTCTATCACAAACCTTACCTTTGGCCTTGCTCTTATCCTCTTACCTGGCAACTACACTTAGTTTAGACAATAATGCCTGCATCCTAACCCTTCCTATAAGTGTCATATTAGTTAGATGCTCGCAAACAGTCACCTATCCTTACCACATTTAAGGACCAGGATCTATGGACATTTTCTTCTACACTATGTGCCACCACCTGTGGAGGAGACACCCACTGCATGTCTGATCAATTCACTGTACCTCTTTACAGCCAGTTTGTACAGAATAGTTTCGTAAAATTGTAAACATGTCATTCTCTGCCATGTTGCATTATTTCACACGTGGTTCCCTATGTTTCGCCTAGATCATGGCCACTACTCCAATGTTTCCGTACTATGTGCCTCAGCACTTTGTATAGTTCTATGAAAATGGGCTATAAAATTTATGTCCACACTGACCAGCCCTAATAACAGAATCACCATTAGGAGCCAGGCCTACACATGGCATAGTCTGTCCACTGCCACCCACAGGAGCCAGTGCACAATCACAGGATGGGGAAGGTGTGAAGGAATACTGCAATATGGAAGACATGGACATCTTTCTGGTAACAATTCACACAACTTTGATGTCCTCCAGTTCCACCGTTGTTCTATTCCACGTGGTTGCCTTCCGCAGCTCACCATGAAGGCTGTTGTTTGCTCAATGTTTCCCTAGGAAAAGGTGGAGGACAGCCAGGTCCAATCTGGCTCTGGCCATTGTGATTTTGTCCTGCTTGCATTTTTACATAAAGTCTGAACTAAGGAACAACTAGCTACTTCAGTGATAGCATTGGTGCCACATTACTTAAGTCTCATGAAGATGCCATCGATCTTCTGTAGTGAGCTGTAATACTTCCATGCAATGTGTTTCCATGGTACAGGTAGCCAAATGTAATTACGTTGCAGAAAAGAGGCTGAAATGTGGAGTATGACCACTGCACCCCTGGCTGCGGAAAAGTAAAGACAAAATCCTCAACTGTGTTACACACTCTGATATGGGCATAAAACCCAATTAGTCTGTCAACATCCACAGTATGGATAACAAAGGTTCAGGAATAGGTCTATCACCATTGCCATGAAGGACGGTTTGGTCCTGAGCGAAAACATTACATAGACTAGATGGGAGACTCTCCAGTCCAAGGTTACTGCCCATCAAATGTCCTTGCTTCATGTGTAAACATTTAGGTGAGGCTTTGACATCTCTCTCAAAGGGGGCTCTGTTCAGTAGTTTTTACTTCTAGTTAAACAACCCATGTAGGTGTCCATTTCATATGGTGTCTTAAACGTAGAACTCCTTTCCTGAAGGTTCTGAAGGTAGTCTGTATAACGGTGCATTCAGGTTGCGACAAGCAGAGATATCGAAAAAAATGTCAGTTTATAGCTCATTATGCACCTGTCTGTATTCATTAATACACACTACAGGATTAGGCGGATGTCACTTTCCTGGGTCTCGAAAAACTTTGTAAAATTCATGGAAAATATTTTCCTCTTCGATAGGCAAGATTTCCTTGTTCATCTCTGATCACTACAGTGTTTAGTTGGTCCACTGAGTGTGGTAACTTGTTGTGATTGACCAAAGAGGGAACCAGTGCTGTCTTGGCCAGTAGTGAGTCACATACCTCTCAACCTGGAAACATCAAAAATCTGGACAAGGACCATGAAAATAGGTACAAATCTGTACGCTGATTAACATATAATTTGCATACATAATTATGTAACCCCACCCACTCCAATGGAATTGTGGGATAAACAAACGCAAACTGAACAGAACTAGAATATGGCATCAGAGCCCCCCTGCAGCCATTCCAATGTCTCATTACCTGGTTATTTTGCCCTATTTACCATAAACACTATAATGTGCATACTGCTTTACTTCTACAATGTTTATTTGGATTCATTTAAACATTTTATTTTATAGCATAAACACTATTCTGAAAAGCACA